>NC_079226.1:9352399-9420639 GCF_029633865.1 Lampris incognitus
TCTGAGTGAGTATTCGCAGGTGGCGCAAGACAGGAGTACCTCCACGACAATCGGCGGCGTTTTTGCCCATCACAACACATCTCTGACGGAGCCTGCCGCGCTTTCCTGGTGTGTCCCCGACTGCGGTGCCGCACACAAAGACCGCCACAAATCCTTGATTTACAGGCATTAGCAGAAATATGTGCATCTCGTCAAAACTAGCAACACACACACACACACGCAGCATCTGAATGTACAGAGGACCTCCTCACTGCTAATGCATAGCCAAATGCTAAAAGGTCACAGAATCCCACACCGGCGAGGTCCGCCAGTCACGTTACTGCGGACATTTTACCACACAAACAGAGGCCCGCTCAGTATTACAGCAGCTAGTGGCGTGTTGTCCCTGCAGCATAGAAAGACAATGTTGAAAATAGTGATTATCTCCCTTCAAGGCGTGCTCATTCGGTGGATTTGAGACTCTACGGCCCCGTTTACGTTTGTGTCTTTGGGACTGACAAATGTGGCGGCGCGGTGGTTAGCGCTGTCGCCTCACAGCAAGAAGGTCCTGGGTTCGAGCCCCGGGATAATCCAACCTTGGGGGTCGTCCTCTGTGTGGAGTTTGCATGTTCTCCCCGTGTCTGCGTGGGTTTCCTCCGGGTGCTCCGGTTTCCTCCCACAGTCCAAAGACCTGTAGGTCAGGAGGATCGGCCGTACTAAATTGTCCCTAGGTGTGAATGTGTGTGTGTGTGTGTGTGTTGGCCCTGTGTGATGGTCTGGCGGCCTGTCCAGGGTGTCTCCCCGCCTGCTGCCCAATGACTGCTGGGATAGGCTCCAGCATCCCGTGACCCTGAGAGTAGGATAAGCGGTTCGGATTATGGATGGGTGGATGGATGGATGGATGGATGGGTGGATGGGTGGATGGATTGACAAATGTAGTCATCAGTTGGAGGCGCTCATGTTCCGTCTGCATGCACCCACATGACTATGTAGACAACGGACAGGTATGAACAAGTAACGGGTCTCGCTCCTGTGGTTACTGCACCGTCAGCGAGTTTGCAGCAGCATGGTGTTTGCTGTGAATACAAACCCCACGCGGGTGTAAACATCAGCTACACATCAACAAATATGGAGGTGGTCTTGTTTAGTCCTGGTAAGAGAAGACTTGTGTTTTTTACATCCCCTTCGACAGCAAAACTGCTTCGAGTTTGAACTTGGCCGGATTAAGAGCTAAAACCAGGAGAAACGACCGCGTTTGTGTGTCGTGTCAACCCGGCCTACATGGTGCCAGTATGGACAACCTACACCAGACGGCACAACGACCAAAACACAACAAATGGGTCAACAAATTAATAACTGTTAAACCAGGATTAGCTAATACATGGACTAACTGTATGAAGAATCTCCTATTTTGATCAGACTCTGGTCCGCTGATGTCATGTCCATGTGACTGCTTCAACAGTCAGGGTCACGGGGATGCTGGAGCCTATCCCAGCAGTCACTAGATATAATATATATATTCAATATACAGATTCAATAATATAGATGATTATTTCAAAATCTGTTTACATGGTGAAGAGAAGTACCGATAATAATAAAAAAGCAGCCGTGTCGTGGCTTCCTGCCTCCTTCAGCGGCCGTGTCTTTATAATGTCAACACCTTCTGAAACTGTCATTTATATTGTGGCGGTGTGCACCGTCGCTCATTAAGACTTGCAACCAAATAACATACCTACATGTGTAGAGAGGTCTGCATCTAAAGAAGGCTTCCCACATCCTGGGTTCTGGGGTCATTCAGAAGATCCACCCAAACCTATAACATCCACTGGCAGGGAAATACAAAAAGGCCTAACAAATCCAAGTTCTACAGAACACTGAAGCTATAAGGTCGAAAAATAATATGGCGGACATGTCAACCTGACTGTTCTCCTCCACCTGCCAGAACTTCTCCACCTGCCAGAACTTCTCCACCTGCCAGAACTTCTCCACCTGCCAGAACTCATCGTTTCATTTCCAGTCATGTGATACTTCACTCAGCATAAAGACCAGATGACTTCCTGTGTGTGTGTGTGTGTGTGTGTGTGTGTGTGTGTGTGTGTGTGTGTGTGTGTGTGTGTGTGTGTGTGTGTGTGGGTCCAGCTGGTCCATTTTTCATCTCTGCATGTCATTCCTCTCCAACTCATCCTTTGTTCCCTCTGCTTCCCTCTTTCACTTTCCCTCTCGTTCCAGTTTCCTTTCCTTTCCTTTCCTTCTCTCTCTCTTTCTCCCTCTCTCTCTCTCTCTCTCCATCGATTCTCTCTCCCATTCTCCTCTCCCTCCGTCATCCCGCATCACTCCTCTGTTCAGCCCTCCTCCCTCAGTCTCGTCTCATCACATTATCCTCCATCCGGCAGGTCATCCCTCCGTCCCTGCTGTCACCCAAGCTTCTGGGCTGATTTCACTTTGCCAGTGAGTAAGCTAGCAACCACATCAGTCAGACAGTTACTTAGCTTGTCAGTCAGCCAATCAGCATCAGGCTGTTCAAACATCCAGGCAGGCAGGCAGGCAGGCCAGGATCCACCATGCTGTAGTCTGCATTACCCTGGCCATGGACCTGATCATCACTTTATTTGTAGTATTTCATTATAATTTAGCACCTGGCCACAACTTTGCTCCTCTGAGTTCATCTTACGTTGCTCAAACACGGGGCGTCCGGGTGGCATGGCGGTCTATCCCGCTGCCTACCAACATGGGGATCGCCGGTTCGAATCCCCATGTTACCTTCAGCTTGGTCAGGCATCCCTACAGACACAATTAGCCTTATCTGCTGATGGGATGTGGGTATGTGTCCCAGTCGCTGCCTCGGGCGCCTAATCGGGGGGGGGGGATAGCGTGATCCTCCCACGCGCTACGTCCCCCTGGTGAAACTCCTCACCGTCAGTGAAAAGAAGCGGCTGGTGACTCCACATGTACCGGAGGAGGCATGTGGTAGTCTGCAGCCCTCCCCGGATCGGCAGAGGGGGGTGGAGCAGCGACCGGGACGGCTGGGAAGAGTGGGGTGATTGGCCGGATACAATCGGGAGAAAAGGGGGGGGGGGTCCCAAAAAAAAGTTACTCAAATACTGAAGAGAATATGAAAAGCATATATGCTGTGTTTTAGTGTTTGCATCATGTATTAAAGTGCAGTTCGGAGCTCTGACAGATGAATTTACTCTCTTACACTTTTCTAATGAGACGCAGCAAATAAAGCCTCCTGAATCCTGACAGATGGCAAATCCTCGGTACGAAACTCGGAGCCCACATGAAAACGGAGCCCCGCTTAGTTCGGAAGTTCAGTTTTAATATACAGTAACATCCGCTGGGGTGAGTCTGACCACTTTCAAAAGGTAAAACTCCACAATGTCAACGCAATGACAACAGTTACACAACTGTAATACCACATACATGATTTATGAACTCAGACAGACAGATGTTTAATCTCGCCGTTATTTTTTTGTTTGGATGTTACGTTTTCTTTTCTTTTTCGTGAGGGAGCAGACGAGACGTCTGAGGCCGGCGTGTCAGTGTGACGGCCAGTAGGTAGGACGCCATTTGGTCTCAGACAGCAGAGACAGAAGGAGGACAGGAGGGCACAAAAGGGAGATGAAACATGAAAAGTAAGAGAGCAGCAGGCAGAAAGTGGGGATGAGAGAGAGAGAGAGAGAGAGAGAGAGAGAGAGAGAGAGAGAGAGACGGAAGGAGAGAGGGAGAGAGAGGGAGTGAGAGAGAGGGAGTGAGAGAGGGAGGAGAGAGAGGGAGAGTGAGAGAGAGAGAGAGAGAGAGAGGAGAGCGAGACAGAGTGCGAGAGAGAGAGAGAGAGAGAGAGAGAGAGAGAGAGAGAGAGAGAGAGAGAGAGAGAGAGGGAGAGAGAGGGAGAGGGAGTGAGAGAGGGAGAGAGAGGGAGAGAGAGAGAGAGAGGGAGGAGAGCGAGACAGAGTGCGAGAGAGAGAGAGAGAGAGAGAGGAGAGAGAGAGAGAGAGAGGGAGAGCGAGACAGAGCGAGAGAGAGAGAGAGAGAGAGAGAGAGAGAGAGAGAGAGAGAGAGAGAGAGAGAGGGAGAGCGAGACAGAGCGGGAGAGAGAGAGAGAGAGAGAGAGAGAGAGAGAGAGAGAGAGAGAGAGAGAGGGAGAGAGAGAGAGAGAGAGAGAGAGAGAGAGAGAGAGAGAGAGAGAGAAAGAGGGAGAGAGAGAGAGAGAGAGAGAGAAAGAGGGAGAGAGAGAGAGAGAGAGAGAGAGGGAGGGAGAGAGAGAGAGAGAGAAAGAGGGAGGGGAGAGAGAGAGAGAGAGAGAGAGAATAGGACAGAGAAAGAGAGGAAAACAGATGTGTGTATGTGACAGAGAATAAAGCGATTAACCTCCGTTGTCCCCACTGACTGTCTGCCCATCTCCATCTGTCCAAATAACACACACACACACACACACACACACACCCCTATTAAACCACATGGAGAGAGAGAGAGAGACTAAAATAATTTAGTTATTCAACGCCACATTAGCTGTAAGCACACAGAGTAGTGCACTCATAAATGGACCCGTACTACACAACAGACGGGCCTGTCCCCGGTCCACCATAACACAAGTAGGCCAGCTCTCTCCGCCCCTATTGGACGACATAGTACCAAAGTGTATACCTTATAATACACAGATGACATTACTTCAATATTGTAATACTTAAAGTTACTGATTACATTTTTTCAACAGGTAATTTGTAATTTCTTGGGGGGAGGGGATCTCCCCCCCTTTTCTCTCCCAATTGTACCCGCCCAATCACCAAGCTGTCGCTGCTCCACCCCCTCTGCCGACCCGGAAAGGGCTGCAGACTACCACCGTGCCTCCTCCCATACGTGTGGAGTCGCCAGCCGCTTCTTTTCACCTGACAGTGAGGAGTTTCACCAGGGGGACATAGCGCTATTCCCCTCAGTTCCCCCTCCCCCACCGAACAGGCACCCCGACCGACCAGAGGAGGCGCTAGTGCGGCGACCAGGACACGTATCCACATCCGGCTTCCCACCCCGCAGACACGGCCAGTTGTGTCTGTAGGGACGTCCGACCAAGCCGGAGGCAACACGGGGGTTTGAACCAGCGATCCCCATGTTGGTAGGCAATGGAATAGACCGCCACGCCACCTGACGCCCCAATAATTTGTAATTTTAATGGAATATAATTACAAAGTAACCCTTCCCAACCCTGCACACACATACACACACACACACACACACACACACACACACACACACACACTATGAGAGAAAAAGGAAAGGAGGGAGTGAGTGAAAGGAGAAAGAAAGAAAGAAAGGAAGACAGAAAATAGCAAGGAAGGAAACCACAAAAGGAGGAAAGAGAAAGAAGCCTCTCATCCCTTTAAAACTTCAGCAACAGTCCCTGAGCGGTGCACACTCAGCAGCAGCAGAAAGAGCCAAGTTGCACCCAGTGTAAGCTAGGCTTCCTGCAAAATCCCACTGCTAGCCACTTAGCTTTCCACATAAGCTCCTTTCACACTGATCGAGGCAAAAAAGGGCAGGGGGGAAAAAAACGCTTTGTGGAGAACTGCCGCCTTGCTGGTTTCACAGCCTTTTCCGTGTGCCCGGGAAGCATCTAAAATGCAGTGAGACCTCTAACCTCTGAAAGTAAAGCCAGAACACTCCACGCAACCGGCTGGTTGGATCACAGAAGCGTACGGGGTCCATTATGAGCTTCCTCCACTTGAACCAGAATGACATATCTTTTTTTAAACCCATCTATCCAAAAAGGATGTGTCTACTTCATGGCACTGGACCAAACGCTGAGTCCAGAGGTTCGTTCAAACCTTTGACGGCTCAAATTAGCCTCGTGAAAGGGGGCGAGCCACTTTAGCCTTTAGCGTTAGCCATGCTAGCTACACAAACCGTGGCCATCGCCGAGTAACAACTCGGTATGGGCTGAGCTTTAGACCGCCACGGTGTGCAACGCCTCACTGCAGGCGACTCAACCTGAAGGATAACCCTGTTACTTTACAACCTGGGTTTTATTTTCTTAGTTTTTGCTATCGTGCATATCCGTTATGATATTTTACGTACTTCATTTTGGAGATGTGGGACCGCCGCTGGACTCAGCCACAACCGCGTCTTAAGGGACGAGTGAAGACGAGTGTCAGACATCAGGAACACTTTGTCGTTTCGGGTTGCTGCCAGACTGCCCTCAGTGTTATTGGAAGTCCCGGCTGTGTTTCAACAAGTCAAATTTAACCCAATTACCTAAGTCACATATTTCAGAAGTAAAACCAAGGTGTAAGATAAAAGTTTTTGTCATAATGCTGCCAATTCAGAGTTGGTCATCTTCTACTACTACTATTGGCTGCTCCCGTTAGGGGGCGCCACAGTGGATCATCCTTTTCCATCTCTTCCTGTCCTCTGCATCTTCCTCTGTCCCACCAGCCACCTGCATGTCCTCCCTCACCACATCCATAAACCTCCTCTTTGGCCTTCCTCTTCTCCTCTTCCCTGGCAGCTCCATATTCAGCATCCTTCTCCCAGTATACCCAGCATCTCTCCTCCACACATGTCCACACCATCTCAATCTTGCCTCTCTTGCTTTGTCTCCAAACCGTCCAACCTGAGCTGTCCCTCTAGTATACTCGTTCCTAATCCTGTCCTTCTTCATCACTCCCAATGAAAATCTTAGCATCTTCAACTCTGCCACCTCCAGCTCCACCACCTCCTGTCTTTTCATCAGTGCCACCATCTCCAAACCATACAACATAGCTGGTCTCACTACCATCTTGTAAACCTTCCCTTTAACTCTTGCTGGTACCCTTCTGTCACACTCCTGACGCTCTTCTCCACCCACTCCACCCTGCCTGCACTCTCTTCTTCACCTCTCTTCTGCTATCCTCGTTACTTTGGGCAGTTGACCCAAAGTATTTAAACTCGTCCACCTTCGTCACCTCTACTTCTTGCATCCTCGCCATTCTGCTTCCTCCCTCTCATTCACACATAGGTATTCCTTCCTTGCTCCTACTGACTTTCATTCCTCTTCTCTCCAGTGCATACCTCCACCTCTCCAGGCTCTCCTCCACCTGCACCCTACTCTCACTACAGATCACAATGTCATCCGCAAACATCATAGTCCACGGAGACTCCTGTCTGATCTCATCCGTCACCACTGCAAACAAGAAGGGTGATGGACATTCTTGGTTATTCAGAAATGAAAACATTTAAAAATTATTATTTTCAATCGCTTTATTCTCTGTCACATACACACGCCTGCTTTCCTCCCTTTGTCTGTGCTCCTATTCTCTTATTAATTCAGAGTCTGTTATAAAGTTGATTTTTCTTATTGAACCCTTCATCAGATGAACCAGCTAATGACGGACAGACATCCAGTGAGCTAGCCAGCCAGACAGATGTTCAATTCTACCTTTCAAATCCAACGTTTAACTTGGTTCACTGGAATAAATCAAACATGTTGCTTACACAACCAAGTGACAAATAAATGAACGTGATGGTGTGATCCATTCAAATAATCCTCTCTAAGTATTAAAATGATCAAACGGGACAACGGTAAGTAGCTCCAGCAGTTGTGTTGGGTTTGTCCTGCTTTTAAAGACACATAACAGATGTTGTGTACAGAAAGAGAGAACGCGGCTTCTGACAGATGTGTTATCCCGGGCACAGAAGAGCAACGCAACCGAGACTCACTGAAGGCCGACTGCTCTCAAAAGAAACACAACAGACTGTTCAGAGGCAGACCTGCAGAGGTGGAGACAGATAGTTTTGGTTTTTAACTGCAAATTTGGAAAACAATTTATTTTCATACTCGAAATACAGCTGTTATCTAAATCACAGGTATTACAAAATGTGGCATCGGAGAAAACAGACGAGGACAATCTTCCATAGACAGATGACTGCCCCGGATGTTTAGCCCTATGAGACTGGCCAGCCACACACACACACACACACACACACACACACACACACACACACACACACACACACACATATAGAGAGAGAGAGAGCGAGAGAGAGAGAGAGAGAGAGAGAGGCTTGGGGAGTAAAAGAATACAGTAATGGGCATGATGTAATCAGGATACAAAAACATGTAACTGTACCCCAATGCAGTCACAGAATTAAAATGTAATCAGATTACTTATACAATTTTTTAAAGATGGGGATTATTTTTCAGGATTACATTTTAGAAATAATATAAATGTTTTTTTTTCCCATGGCGCCACGCAACTGCTGCCGTGGGCTGTGTTGCAAATGTGGTCACTCACGACCTGGGCAGGACACACATATTTATATAAATAGACACACACACACACACACACACACACACATTAAAACTCTTGTCACTGTTTCTCTTTCATGAACACACACACACGCCACAGATCCTGCATATCTCATTAATTTGAGAATGTGTGTGTGTGTGTGTGTGTGTGTGTGAACATCAGAGTTTTGCTCCATGCCCAGATTTTTGATCATTGATTAAGAAGTATGTGTGCGTTTGTGTTTGAGAGAGAGACATAAAAGGCAAGATAAAAAAAGATAAAAAGAAAGCAAAGCAAGCAGCAAAACACAAAGTGGTGATAGCTGACTACTGATCCGAGGGTGGAGGGGAATATGTCTTTCCTGGGTTCAGGACTACATAAGCAATGCCTCAGATCTGAAGCAGTGCCTGATCTGCGCTCCGGTGGTAGTTCAGGGTCGGTCAGCTCAAGCAGCTGGTTCATGAATATTCATGCGCCTGTATAGCAGGAGCATAAAAAACCCTAAATGGAAGGCTACAAATCATCTCGAATATGAACTCTGCATGTAAATCACATGTCAATCCCCCCAAATGTCTTTTTTGAATTTATAAAAGCTTCTAATTGCATTCCCAGAGGAGACACTTCAATCCACCCTAAAATATAACCTGCATATTTCAATCATGCTGATCAAAGTAAGGAAAAATATATCAGTCCACATTTCTGAATATTTTCAACCTCCCCAAAAGCTGACATCTAAATAATCATATTTCAGGCTTTCCGCTCATGTGTGGAATATGAAAGGCTAAATTTTAGTTTCTGAGGTCTGATTCAGGGTGGATTTTCCTATTTGTTTCATGTCGCATTTGGTGTGAAGGCAGTGGCCCATTCAGCCTTAATGGCTTCTGGTCTAATTAACATCCTCATGCAACTCATATGTTTAGTTATGCTGCTGTGCTTTGCGAGGCTATGGGGGTAATGCTAAACGTGTGGTTACAACTTAGTCCTGAGTCACTGCATCTCAGCATTAAAGGGAGTGATTAATGAACACGGGCTAAAAGCAACTCATTACACCTTAAATGATATCGCAGATAGTTGTTGTTAAGAAGCTTGTTCTGCATTCGTGTGGTGATGCAGCACAAAATAACTAAAGAGGTACTAAACACTTTTTTGAGCTGTAAACCAACGCTGGTGTTAATACATTCCATCCATTATCCAAACCGCTTATCCTGCTCTCAGGGTCGTGGGGATGCTGGAGCCTATCCCAGCAGTCACTGGGCGGCAGGCAGGGAGACACCCTGGACAGGCCGACACCCTGGACAGGCCGCCAGGCCATCACAGGGTCGACCCACATTCACACCAAGGGACAATTTAGTATGGCTGATTCACCTGACCTACATGTCTTTGGACTGTGGGAGGAAACCCACGCACACACGGGGAGAACATGCAAACGCCACACAGAGGATGACCCGGGACGACTCCCAAGGTTGGACTACCCCGGGGCTCGAACCCAGGACCTTCTTGCTGCGAGGCGACCGTGCTAACCACTGTGCCACCGTGCCGCCCTGGTGTTAATACAACATTACAATTTCATTTAGCAGATGTTTCTATCCAAAGCGACGTACATCTGAGAGTTAATACAACACAAGCAAGGATCTAGTCAGGGGACACAACGCAAGTAAGTGCCAGACAACTAGGGTCAACTCTGATAGGACGTAGGCGTTGACATTTCTTACCAAATTTATAAAAATCCGCATTTCATGGGTTGAAAATGGCTCAACACGCCATCTCCTGTTTAAATAAGCCCTGAACCTTGCAAGGCCCATGCTGACTTATAGCCAACCGCTTGGGACTTATTTATATCATTAAGTAAGAAAAAAAAGAACATTAACGCCCAATACCCAGAGTCTGGACTTTGTGTGATGACTTCTGTTGATGGCCAAAAACACAGTACAAAGAGTACAGAGACACAGTATTTATACAGTGAAAAAATACAGACTACTCCTCATAAGTATAGGCTTTCTTCATTCAGCAAGTACAAGTGTTACATTTCTATACTGGATAAGCAGCAATCCAGACTAAAAGCACTTTCAGCATAATTGCTTTAAGTGCCCCTCTCATTCACTCAGACATGTGTACACCTACAAACATGTACTATGCATCCTCTCTTTTTCTATTTGCCCAAGAACTGCAAAAAAATATCGGTGCTTTTGTGTGAAAGCAGGAGCGGCAAGAACACAGTGCTATAATATTGCACTGATGTTAAATATGGTATATCTTGGGACTCGGTTCTTGGTCCTCTATTTTTCTTTTTCCAAATTATATGCAGTCATGGAACAAATGTCCCTTGCTATGCAGATGATACTCAGCTGTATGTGCCTAAAAGGGCTGATGATCGTACTCAAACTACTCATTTAGACACCTGCTCGGCTACAGTGAAATATTGGATTTCTCTAAATTTTCTGTTTTAAAATTGAGATGCTAGTCGTTGTGCCTGCTAGACATAGACACCAATTTCATCAAGTAACAGGAATGCTCGACAACTCTGTGATTTCACGAAGTATGGCAGCCAAAAATCTTGGTTTTACATTTCAGGATAAACAAAATTGAAGAAAAAAAAAATCCCCAAGACTGCCTTTTTTCACCTCCGTACAGCTAAATTTCGGTCGTTCCTATCCATTGTTGACGCAGCAACTCTCATACATGCATTTGTTTCATCCAGACTTTTGTAATGTTCAGGTCTGCCATGTGCTAGTACCAGAAGTCTTCAGATGGTTCAAAATATTGCAATTAGACTCCTAACTAAAACAAGAAAACTGGACCATATTACACCAATTCTTGCCTCCCGTCATTGGCTTCCTATCCATGTTAGACCAGACTTCTTAGGCTTTCCCCATCTTACCTGTCTGATCTCCTTAAACCTTACATTCTATCTCGAGCTCTCCACTCTCAAATACGGGGCTCCTGTGTGTACCTAAAGTTAAAAGGAAGTCAGCCGGTGGCAGGGCCTTTTCCTATCGGGCCCTGTTTTTATGGAATAACCCGCCTGCTGCCATCAGACAATCAGTCCGTTGAGTCCTTTAAATCCAAATTCAAAACTCATCTTTTTGCCTTAGCCTACAGTTAGTTGACTTTAATTGAGTAATTCATGACCTGTACCGCATGGCTGGCTGGTTTCTGTCTCAATGAATACACCACGTTCTGTCCTGCTGATGAGATTACATAGATTGCAATCTGTTCTCTCTCACGTCTCTCTTTCTGAATACTGTCTCTTCCTGTCTTCTCCTGTATATGTGAATGGTGTGATGTCAGTCTCCCCTGTGTGCACGTGCAGTCTGTCCTCCTGCCAAGTCTCCATGGTGATGGAGGACGCCACCTGGATGCTGCTTGGCATCATCCTCATCACACTTTCATAAATCTTATAAATCCATATAATTGTGTTGTCCTGTTTCAATGTTACACACTTCTCTCTCTATGATGTGTGACTAATGTCTTTTCTTGTCTCTTCTCCCATGTATGTGAATGGTGCGATGTGAGTCTCCCCTGTGTGCATGTGCAGTCTGTTGTCCTGTCAGGTCTACATGGTGATGGTGGTCGCATAGCTCATGTCCTGGGCTGTTCCTGTGGCATCTGGACACTGATTGGCGTCCTCTCATCGCATTCTTCATATATGTTATAATTCCACTATAATTCTGTTATCCTCGTTCAATGTTGTGTTCTGTAAATTGTGTAAACACAACATCCATTTTCCATCTTGGGAGACAGATCCCTCCTCTGTTGCTCTCCCTGAGGTTTCTTCCTATACTTTCTCCCTGTTAAAAGGTTTTTTTTAGGGAGTTGTTCCTTATTCGATGCGAGGGTCTAAGGCAGGGGTGGGCAATCTTATCCAGAAAGGGCCGGTGTGGGTGCAGGTTTTTGTTCCAACCAAACAGTTACACACCTGATCCCACTAATCAACCAGTAGAGTCTTTGCTCGTCTTTGCTTGATTTGGAAACACAGGTGTGTAACTGCTTGGTTGGAACAAAGACCTGCACCCACACCGGCCCTTTCTGGATAAGACTGCCCACCCCTGGTCTAAGGACGGGATATTGCATTGCTGTACAGCCCCCTGAAGCAAATTTGTGATATTGGGCTACACAAATGAAATTGACTTGAGGGTGTCCGGGTGGCATAGTGGTCTATTCCGTTGCCTACCAACATGGGGACTGCCAGTTCGAATCCCCAGGTTACCTCCGGCTTGGTCGGGCGTCCCTACAGACACAATTGGCTGTGTCCGCGGGTGGGTATGCATCCTGGTCGCTGTACTAGCACCTCCTCTGGTCGGTCGGGGCTCCTGTTCAGGGGGAGGGGGAACTGGGGGGGGGGGGGATAGCGTGATCCTCCCACGCACTACGTCCCCCTGCTGAAACTCCTCACTGTCAGGTGAAAAGAAGCGGCTGGCGACTCCACATGTATCGGAAGAGGCATGTGGTAGTCTGCAGCCCTCCCCGGATCGGCAGAGGGGGTGGAGCAGCGACCGGGACAGCTCAGAAGAGTGGGGTAATTGGCCAAGTACAATTGGGGAGAAAAAAAGGGGGGAAATCCAAAAAATAAAATAAAATAAAATTGACTTGATCAAGAGAGGAAATCTACTTGCAGCATCCATGTTGATGTTATTTCCCACCAAAATGAACTGAAATCACAAAAGTCTTCTGATTCTGATTCATCATTTCCAAATCTATGGAGTAGGAACTTTCAACATCAGCTTGAAGGCAGCATGACCGATGCTTTCCCCATTGAGCTGCAGCCATCTATAAGAGTTTGAGTAGATCCACAAACCGATCAGCGATTTAGAATTTGGTTTGTTACATTTGAATTATTTGGTCTATTTTCTAAGGAAGATGGAGATTTTACTCACACAAGCCCATCACTGACCTCTATCCCCACATTCACTTTTTTTTTTTTTGCTAACTGCACCACATTACTCTGTAAATGCCCTAAACCAGGAACACACATGTAGGCATGGACACACACAGATATAAACACAGCCTTGCTTGTTCATGTTTGTAATTCTTATTCATGTATATAATTTATTGTTTAATTCATGTGTAGCCGATTTGCAGATGGAAAAGCCTGATGCAGCTGCACTACGCAAAAGCTCGCTAAGTGTGAAAAAAACAACATATGGGACCATTTATTTTACGTATAGGTCCAGAAACTGTTTTTTTTTTTTTTTTACAAAAAACAAACAAAAAAATTTAATATAAAAACAAACCAGATCATTGTTAGATACATATCATTGAATTTCTGCATCCGTTGAATGTGTTTTGAATGGATTTCGTGGCCCCAGGCTCATGCAGTACACTTGGGAAGCAGAGGTGAACCAATTCTCATCTTATGAAAACTATAATAAAATTCCGACAGCTTAAGATACGTTGGCATCAATTCCAAAGCCTAAATCTGAACCAGTTAAGAGTTAAATCGGCCAAAATCAATACGGCCATCACAAACCGATACGGTTTGAACACACAGAAATAATGTGGCTGTGGAGCTTTGTGTGCACAGATGCATGTGATGGACAATCCTCCCTCCATTCTCCAAGTCCAAACATCTACTGCATCTCCCATCTGTTGCAAATAACTTTTTTTTTTTGTTCCTCCCATCTGGAACATGGTGCTGTTCAGTGAGCCAGTCAGCCTCGAATCCATAGTGTATGGCTTTGGATTTGACAAAAACAGGCAGGTAAAAGAAAAATGAATGAATAGATCAATAAAGAAATAAACAAGTAAACAAAAAACAAGCAACTAAAAAGTAAATAAATAGATAGATAGATAGATAGATAGATAGATAGATAGATAGATAGATAGATAGATAGATAGATAGATAGATAGATAGATAGATAGATAGATAGATAGATAGATAGATAGATAGATAGATAGATACATGGGCATTGATGAAAAGAACTGTGGTAAGGAAAATGTGACTGTGCAAAGAAATCATATGTCATCAACACTTCAGCAACCAGCTGAAATGGTGGAAAAAGTAGGCAAGCATCGGAATCCCACAATCAAAAGCAAGCAGCATTGGAAAATACTCTCACATCTCACTTGCCCGCAGCTCTGGCTGTTCAAAGTTTTTCTGTTCACTTATATTTTATAAGGGCTTGTGTCCCTACTCTGTATGATAACCTTCCTCAAGAACTCAATGCAGCTGTGGAAAACAAACCTAGAGGCCAACTCCAAGGCCATCGCACAAGTGACCATCAAGTGTGGCATATACCAAGGTGATGCGCTGTCCCCGCTGCTGTTCTGCATAGGCCAGAACCCCCTCAGTGAGATCATCATAGAGTGGATATGAAAGAAAGCTCAGAATTGGGGTAACCATCAGTCACCTCCTCTACATGGATCACATCAAGCTGTATGTCAAGAGTGAATGAAATATCAATTCACTGATCCATCTCACCAGAATTTACAGCGATGACATCGGGATGTCATTTGAACTGGATAATTGTGGCTGAATGGTGACAAAAAGAGGGAGGGTGATTAGGACTGAAGGGGTGGAGCTACCAGAAGGCAGGATTGCAGGCATACAGGTGAGTAACAAATACCTGGGTATCCCATGTGCTAATGTGAGCCATGATGAGACAGCAAAGAGGTCAGCCACAGCCAAATACCTCCAGAGAGTAACCTAAGAAGCCAGCTCAATGGTAGGATTAAGATCCAACCCATCAACATGTCAGCCCTACCAGTTATCAGATACCCAACTGGGATAATAAGCTGGCCACAGGAGGAAACAGAAGCTACAGATGGCAACACAGGAAAACTCCTCACAACGCAGAGGATTCCACCTGAAGTCCAGCACTGTGAGACTGTATGACACCGAAAGAGGAGGGAAGAGGGTTGTTAAGTGTCAGAACCACTATCCAGGATGGAACAAGGAGCATCCAAGAGTATCCAGGATGGAACAAGGAGCATCCAAGAGTATCCAGGATGAAACAAGGAGCATCCAAGAGTACATCAGGAAGATGGCCCCCCAGGACAAACTGCTCAGTGAGTAACTCAGGCAGCAGAGGACAGAGGGTGACGAAGAAGAAGAAAAAGAAGAAGAAGAAGAGCGCAAGCAAATTTTTATTTATATAGCACTTGATCGTGGAAGACCAAGACCCTCCATGGGAAGTACCATCTGCAGATATAGGGAGAGGCTGACATCAAGAAATCCTACCAGTGGCTAGAAAAAGCTGGTTTGAAGGACAGCACAGAGGCTCTGATCATGACAGCACAGGAGCAGGCACTCAACACCAGATCCATAGAGGCAGAAGTCTACTACAGCAGACAGCATCTAAGGTGCAGGCTGTGCGAAGATGCCCCTGAGACAGTCCAGCACACAGCAGCAGGGTGAAAGACACAGGCTGGGGCAACATATACTGAGAAGCATAACCAAAAGGCCGGGATAGTGTACAGGAATATCTGTGTCCAATATGGACTGGAAGTCCCCAAGACTGGCTGGGAAACACCACCAAAGGTAGTTGAGAACAGCTGAACTAAGGTCTCGTGGGACTTCAAGTTCCAACCGGATGAGCAGGACAGCTACAAATATCTGGGGGTTGTTCTTGACAACAAATTGTTCTTTGGAACTCATGTTGCTTCCACATGAAAGAAGGTCCAACGAAGACTTTTTTTTCCCTGAGGAAAATGTGGACATGTAATGTCTCCTCCCAGATGATGACTCTTTTATAGAAATTTTATTGAAACAGTTTTAATGTACTGTATTGCTGCTTGGTTTGGTAATTTGACTCGGGCCAATAAAAAACGGCTTGATAGACTCATCAAATGGGCTAGTAAGATTTCAGGGAGAAGTCGAGCCCAGCTTACTGACCTTTGTAATAGGAAGGTGTTCAGAAAGCCTACTTCCCTTCTGGAGTGCCAAGGTCACCCCCTTCGGCCAGAGTTTGAGCTGTTACCCCCAGGTCGTCGGTTGAGGATGCCCTGTATTAGGACAAAGAGATACAAGGCTTCCTTTGTCCCCACTGCCATCCAGTTGTTAAATGGTAGATAGTATTCATCTGTTGTCTGCAGATCGCTTGTTTTCCTTGGTCTGTATATTTGAACTCCTTTGGTTCTCCTTGCCCACTCTGTCCTGTTGTCAATTCTGTCTTGGTGTTTGTATGTTTTGTTTTTGTGTGAGTTTTATTATACTGGCTGCAAACTAATTTCCCTGTAAGAGACAATAAAGATACTTTGACTTTGACTTTTCAGGTGCTGGCAAACCAACCAGACAAGTGGTGGTTAACAAGGAGCAGAAGAGAGCAGTAGTGATAGATGTGAAAATACTGATTTACAGCAACATTAGAAAGAAGAGGCATGAACACATAGAGAAGTACCAGTGGCTGAAAGAAAAAATGGAACAGATGTGGAAGGTGAAGTCCAAAGTGGTCCCAGTGGTAATAGCAGCACTAAGGGCTATGACCCCCAAACTAGGAGAGTAGCTCCAGCAGGTTCGAGGAGCAACACCTGAGGTCTCTGTCCGGAAGAGTGCAGTCCTACGAACACGGCCCAGTACCCTGAAACTCCCAGGCCTCTGCTAGAGGATCCGAGCTTGAGGAAGACACAGTGGTTAGTATGGTCGCCTCAAAGCAAGAAGGTCCTGGGTTCAAGCCCCAGGGCAGTCCAATCTTGGGGGTCGTCCCAGGTAGTCCTCTGTGTGGAGTTCCATGAAAGTCGGGTGAATCGGCCATACTAAATTGTCCCTAGGTGTGAATATGTATGTGCACTGTGATGGACTGGCGGCCTGTCCAGGGTGTCTCCCTGCCTGATGGCCAATGACTGCTGGGATAGGCTCCAGCATATATATGTATATAGGGTGTTATTCGCAAATCCAAATCATCTACCTGTCAGTTAGACCCCCTTCCTACTCATTTAGTAAAAGCCTGTCTACCTTCTCTATCCTTTTTAATAACTGATATACATTCCTCCCTTACCTCTGGCCTTGTTCCCTCATCTCTCAAAACAGCTGCAATAACTCCCAACACTCAAGAAACCTGGTGCAGACCCCAACAACTTGAATAATTTTCACCCAATCTCAAATTTACCACTTCTTTCTATAACACTTGAAAGAACAGTGGCATCTCAGGTACACGCTCACTTGACTCACAACAATCTGTTTGAACAATTTCAGTGTGGTTTTTGCTCCATGCACAGCGTGGAGACAGCCTTGGTGAAAATCACTAATGGCCTGTTGATGGCGGCTGACTCTGAGCTCTCTTTGTTTTGATTTTATGCTGATACAGTGCTGCTTGCTTTTACTGTGCTCTGAAAGGCGCCCACAAATAAAATGTATTATATATATATATAGCATTTTTTTCCTGAAACCGGTGTTGAGCGCTCGACTAATGAGCAGCGTTCCGCTCCTCATCGCGACACACGAAACAGGACTGTACTGCTATGCATTAAAATCTTTTTTCCTGTATCCGTGTTGATATATATATATGTGTGTGTGTGTGTGTGTGTGTGTGTTGATAGCTATGCTGGAACCCACATTGACTTTGTGGGGCAACAGGTCAATGATCAGTGAGTTTGGTTCTACCTGAATTTAATACACGGGACATGTTGGAAAGGATATTCATGAAGTTTTAGTTTTATCTTCCTTTGCATGGATGCGAAGTCCTTCACTGCTTTCATTCCCCACAATGACTGACAATGCAGGTGGTGTGTTGCTCAGAAAAAAAGGCTGCACTGTAGGCAGGAAAGCTATCAAAATATCTTCTATCCATCCCTGAATTTATTTGTTCGTCATTTCCTTTGATTAAAAGAAAAAATGTGCGAGTGTTATTGATGTTTCACGACCTAATACTCAAATTCACTTTCCAGATTAAACTTCAAAACATTAAGACAGAGCTAAATCTTCCTCACGGTAATCTGTTTAACTGTGTAATCCTGCTTTGCAGAAAGCAGCTGTCACATCATCTCGGAGCGCTCCCCGTCAGGTGCAAATGCCTATTCCCCGTTATCTTCCTCTTCACAACCTTTACACTGCTTTCAAATACTTCTAAATTACTTGGTAAATTAAGATGTACTTCCTTATTGTCCATGATAGCGAACCAATAGTGAATACAATTTTATTCATTTTACCACAGTGCAAGTACAGTCGACACGGCATAAAAACCTGCTGTGGATAGAATTCCCAACCCGAGCCATTCTGGAGCCAATTTCATTTGTTCCTGAAAAACATGTTTGGACCCTGACTGCATCTTTTTGAGGTTACTCGCTGATCAACGTCTAGACATTTCATCATTATGCAGGCCTGTAAAGTTTTTTTTTTGTTTTGTTTCAGCACCTATGGTAAAATGAATAGGGTTTTCGGATCTTGTTTGCCAATCATTTTGTGTTTAAAAGATATACCGAGTAATATAAGTGGGAAAATTAACATAACGGCAAATTGGTAAAAATTATTTTGCAAACATGCATACAAACAATTTTATAAACATACATATTGCGAAAGTTGTATCATTGCCAGGCTACGAGCTGGATCACCAGTAGTGTACCATATTGGTAGGTGTCAGGGGCAAGTACAGCTAATGTTAAGATAACTGTTAGCAATGTCTTAATACTGCGTCAAAACTGAGCAAAAGAGTCAATATTAGTGTCAGACATAGATAAAGGCAACTATTTTACACCTGTAAGCCTTTTTACACTGAAACAGGGTTGAATCTGGCATCGGTTATTTGGCTATGAAGTATTCCTCATGCTTTAGGTATCAATAGCAAGTATTGAACATAATGTGCTGAGAGGGCCGGTCGAGGAGTGATATGGTTAACAGCATGTTGGCTGAATATTGTTTCAACCTTTTTCAATTTAAAAAGGAACTATTGTGATTTTTTTAACAACCCCCCCCCCTTTTTCTCCCCAATTGTACTTGGCCAATTACTCCACTCTTCTGAGCCGTCCCGGTTGCGGCCCCACCCCTTCTGCCGATCCGGGGAGGGCTGCAGACTACCACGTGCCTCCTCTGATACATGTGGAGTCGCCAGCCACTTCACCAGGGGGACGTAGCGCGTGGGAGGATCATGCTATTCCCCCAGTTTCCCCCCCCCCCAAACAGGTGCCCCGGCTGACCAGAGGAGGTGCTAGTGCAGCAACCAGAACACATACCCACATCCAGCTTCCCACCTGCAGACATGGCCAGCTGTGTCTGTAGGGACGCCCGACCAAGCCGGACGTAACACGGGCATTCGAACAGGTGATTCCCGTGTTGGTAGGCAACGGAATAGACCGCCACGCCACCCGGACGCCCCAGTGACTTTTTTTTTTACCATCTTAAGGTGAAAAACCATTTATAAGTGCTGGACTTATCTGGGGACCAAGGCTGTATCTGAATACACTACATACTACATACTCATATATACACATACTGCATGCTAGTAGAATATACTGCATACTGACAGTACAACATGATTAGCGCCTTCTATCCAATAAAATGTGTTCAGCATGCGTTATAAATCTATTACACTATCCTCAGTCAACCATATCTCCATGGTAACCATGCGAAGCATCCATTTTCTTCTTGAATAGTGTCCAGTAGATTCACATTGGATTTTTGGCTGGACCGCCAACAGCGGGGCCAGCCCCACACATGCGGTTGGGTTGTCCATGAGTGAGTGCCTTGCTGAATGATGGAGTTTCTCTATTGGTCACGTGAACAGCTTTCTATGACATCATCAGCTGTTCGCGGAACTGATGTCAATAAAGCCGCTTTTTAAACGTAGTCGCGCAAACACAGCTTTTTAATAAATGCAGTCGAGGGCCCACCATATACTAGGCTTTAACCTAGTATTGTTCTTCGAAAATAGTATACACCCTGGCATTTTTAGTACGCTATATTTTTCCCTACAATTAATATTTTAATATTGTACACTAAAACTAGGTACTATGTAATACATACTCTGGCTGTAGTATGTATTCGGACACAATTCAAGCGGTGTTAGCATAGCAGGATAAACATAGCTGCAGATAATAAAATGAATGGTGGGTCCGTTTGATTTAGGTGGGGTAATGACACAGACCCCATGAAACTACTGGCTGATGTAAATGCTGGTTCATTACGTATGTTTCCATTCAACTGGCAAGTCAAGTCAATTGCATTTGTATAGTCCATTATCCCAAATTTGCCCCAGTGAATTTTAAAGAAACTTTTTTTAAAGCTACAAAAATATATGTGAATTACTTCCGTTTCCATCAGATCTGTTTAAGCAGCTAAACCCTTAACATAGTTATACATATAGCTAAGGGATACGTCCACACTTCAACACCCACCAGAAAGATGGGCCAGCTATGATAAAGAAACAGATGATCATGTGATTAAACTCTATTTGCATGTCATTTTTAATTCAACAAATGCTTTTCATTGGGGATTTAGTGCAGAAACCACCTCAAGTGAGCATAAAAACTGTTTTGCAATACATATATTTTTACATTCGGTGTTTCCCTTCAGTCTTTTCCCATTTGAAATGTAAAAAAACTTTGCATAAAGTGGCTTAATGGAAACCCAACAAGGTGCGTCACCTAAATCAAATGGACTGAATCCGCACACCTTCCAATCCCCGGTCCTCATTTAACACACCTACACAAAAAGACACACAAGAACTCATTTGCCCACAAACATTGGTCCATTTGCTCACACACTTGCTCTCTGTTATATACAAATGGGCTGCAATCCCTAAAAAAAATTCAACCTGAAAAAAAAAAAAAAGACCCATACAAAGGATGGGAAAATACTTGTGTTGGTTCAGTCAGGGTTGGGATAGCTTCCCCCGTTCTCTTGTGAGACATATTTGAGAAAGCAGCCGGCATTGTGCTGGGCTCGGTGAGGGCTGGGATGGCTGCCAGACAGTGATGTAATTACACTGTTAACAGTCATTGTGTCGGGCGGTGAGCGCGGTACACAGGTCATCCCCCTTTACCTCTCTCGCTTTCACAGATGACATTATGCTCTGCCTCGTTCCCCCGCTTTCTCTCCGTCATCGAGTCAGACGGTGGAGGCACGTCAGGGTCACCATCACCGTGCCCCTGTTAAAAATCCACAAGAGCTCTAACTTACACTCCCCATCTCTCTCTCTCTCTCTCTCTCTCTCTCGATGTTGGTGTTTTCCTCTCTTTCTCTGACATTAAGCTTGTATCTACCTTCTGCTTGTGATGAGGGCTCTCCAACTGTCCCCGTTTCCTAGGACCGCTCTAATGGCACTTACACCACATCTGCATTTCTTCTTACCTCTCTCGACCATATTCTCTCTCTCTCTCTCTCTCTCATCGCTGCTGTTGAATAAATGATGAAATGTCATCGCTCATCTAAGTGACCTCTTCAGTCTCAACTGACCGCAGGTACCTCCACCCTTATAAACAATACAGTGGCATGACAACCGACACCAACGGTCGGTTTCATATGCAAATTACCATGACCATGGTCACGGTAATTTGCATATGTCATGTGTACTATTCACGGAGGACTTGGGAATGGTTGCAATCACAGCACTGTAAGATGGCCGTCGCATATGTTAAAGCGGTCTGCACCCGTCTACAGGCCAGTGGCCACTCTTTCCACATCCTCATCCTTCCTCATGGGGAGGAACGCTGGTTTGAATGGGGAGTCAAAGACGCCATCTATGTGAAGAGGGTCATCCAAAGGAGTTGAATCAAGTGCAACTGGACTTGGTATATATCCGTGAAGACGTTTCGCCTCTCATCCAAGAGGCTTCCTCAGTTCGTGCCTTTCTGACTAGACCAAGCTAGTCTGACTGGCTAGTCTAGCTTGGTCTAGTCAGAAAGGCACGAACTGAGGAAGCCTCTTGGATGAGAGGCGAAACGTCTTCACGGATATATACCAAGTCAAGTTGCACTTGATTCAACTCCTTTGGATAACCATGACCTGGATGAATGAGAACATTCACAGATATGTGACGAGGGAACGACCATCCCTGAACCAAGGGGGGGGGGGCTAAGAGTACATCCGTGATTGCAAACATTCCCAAATCCTGTCTATGAATGTTCTCATTCATCCAGGTCATGGTTATCCATGGTTACCATGGATATCAACCTGGATGACAACCTGGATGAATGAGAACATTCACAGACATGTTGCGGAATAATTTGGGTCTGACACCCTTAAAATGGTGAGGGAATATGAATCCTTTGGATTCCCAAATCCTCTGTGAATACTACACAAGGCCATTGTAACTCTAGTTAATGGCCAGGGTAATTTGCATATGAAACTGGTGGTTGGTTTGGGTCGTCATGCCGCTGTATTGTTTATAAGGGTGGGGACACCTGCAGCCAGCCGAGTCTGAAGAGGTCACTTAGATGAGTGACGTCGATAAACGTTGTGTCCAGATGAACTGACTCAACTTCCTGTGATTTCTTTGTTTCTCTTGCTTTCTCTCTGCCCCTCGCTTTCTCGAGGTTTCAATTTAAATGTGCTTTATTGGCATGGCGACGGACATTTGCCGGTCAAATCATTCCCAAATTCCTCTGCTTGAAAATGAAAACATAAAAAGGTAAATAAGGTCATCCTAATACAAACTGTAATATGATGACATTTGTACAGTGGAAGGAAAAAACAACTCGCTACACAACTAACTTGTTTCCATCAGTGGGTGGAACAGAACAACATGGAGGATATGATAACATACTCCCCTCTCTCCCTCTCCCTCTCTCTCTCTCTGTTTTTAATGTTTTGAGTTGTTGTTGAATGATTGTTTTTGGGATTGTTAAAAGATGCATATTGAGTGTTTGTAATTTGACAAGTATTGCTTATATGTTTAGAAAGATTTCAAGTCTGTTTTTTGTTACATTTTTCTGCTAAATAAAGACTTGTTTTAAAATTCTCTCTCTCTCTCAGCCTGCATGGGCCTGCAGCTCAGCTCGCCAATTCTGGCCAAACCAGCCACGGGCGTGTGCTGGCTGGCTGCGTTTTTTTCCCTTTCATAGCAAAACATGTTTTAAGGTCCTCCGTCACTTACGACGTCTGTCTGCTCATCCGTCACAGGCTGCGGTTCCTACAGCCGCCCCTGCTGAGGAAAATAAGTGTGAAAACACACTTCTTCTCTGTTGAGCAACTTGTGAATTAAAGCCGCAGGCCTTTGCCAGGACTTCAGCATCTTCTGAGTTGAAATGCGGGCGCCGGCTGGTCCAGCTAATGCAATTTTTACAACTTGTTCATCTTATCTATCTCGGCGAGCAGCTCTCTACGGAGATGTGCTCGCCGAGCTTGATGTGTGGATTTTGCTGGTCTCTTCAGATTATTGGTAATGGCTTATCTGTATGTTATATCCTGCTTATTTACATGTTCGAAATAAACCATCATTTATTCATTCATATAGCTATGGTCGGATTTCCACAGGATACTGCCAGGTCATCTCTTACAGAGCTTATAAGGTCACCGTACAGCCTTACTGGAAACAGCTAGCCTGAGAGAGAAAGTTTTACACATCCACCCATCCGTCCATCCATCATCCAAGCTGCTTACCCCACTCGGAGTCACGTATTATACAAACCACACATATTCTACACATTATAAATATTGAGTTTCTGGGCATCCGGGTGGCGTGGCGGTCTATTCTCTTGCCTACCAACACAGGGATCACTGGTTTGAATCCCCGTATTACCTCCGGCTTGGTCGGGCATCCCTACAGACACAATTGGCTGTGTCTGAGGGTGGGAAGCTGGATGTGGGTGTGTGTCCTGGTTGCTGCACTAGCACCTCCTCTGGTCGGTCGGGGCACCTGTTCGGGGGGGGGAGTGGGAACTGGGGGACATAGCATGATCCTCCCATGTGCTACGTCCCCCCGTGTGCAGCCCTCCCCAGATCAGCAGAGGGGGTGGAGCAGCGACCGGGACAGCTCGGGAAGAGTGGGGTAATTAGCCAAGTACAATTGAGGAGAAAATCCAAAAAACATAAAATAAAAAATATATATATATATATATATATATATATATATATATATATATATAGTTTCTGCTGACATAAAATTGTTTCTTCACTGACTGAAATTGAAACGTTCAGGTCACACGTTCACTTCGGTTTTTACATAAAAGAGACAATGTCCATCCATCCAGAAACTGAACCGCTTATCCTGCTCTCAGGGTGGCAGAGATGCTGGAGCCTATCCCAGCAATCACTGGGCGGCAGGCGGGGAGACACCCTGGACAGACCACCAGGCCATCACAGGGCCCGCCCGCCCACACAAACACATTCGTACCTAGGGACAATTTAGTACGGCCGATTCACCTGACCTACATGTCTTTGGACTGTGGGAGGAAACCAGAGCCCCCGGAGGAAACCCACGGGCACGGGCAGAACTTGCAATCTCCACACAGAGGACGACCCGGGATGACTCACCGATGTTGGACTACCCCGTTGCTCGAACCCAGGACCTTCTTGCTGTGAGGCGACAGCGCTAACCACTGCACCACCGTGCTGCCCAGGAGATAATGTGTTTCTCTAATCTATAATTGAAGTCATGTTAAACTGTCACCCCTTTAAAAGTCAAACAATGATATACGCCCAGAAATAAATAAATAGATTCTATGTTGTCCTTCTTGAGGCAATTTGTTGCTACAGCCTGCACATTGAAATACACGCATATCTACTCATATACATCCATCCATCCATCCACTCACATGATCACACGGGCACAACTGCACACTGTAGTCATGAGTACATCACATTCAATGGGACATCAGCGACATGGGTACACCGATGTGGACGAAAAACACTCTGCAGGGTATTTTATTTATTTTTGAAAATCCCCCCCCCCCTTTTCCTCCCCAATTACCCCACTCTTGCGAGCCGTCCCGGTCGCTGCTCCACCCCCTCTGCTGATCCGGGAAGGTCTGCAGACTACCACATGCCTCCTCCCATACATGTGGAGTCGCCAGCCACTTCTTTTCACCTGACAGTGAGGAGTTTTGCCAGGGGGGGGACATAGCGCATGGGAGGATCACACTATTCCCCCCAGTTACCCCCCCCCGGAACAAGGGCCCTGACTGATCAGAGGAGGCGCTAGTGCAGCGACCAGGACACATACCCACATCCGGCTTCCCACCCGCAGACACGGCCAATTGTGTCTGCAGGGACGCCCGACCAAGCCGGAGGCAACACGGAGATTCGAACCAGCGATCCCCGTGTTGGCAGGCAATGGAATAGACCGCCATGCCACCCGGACGCCTTTTATTACCTTTTTTTATATATATATATATAAATTTATTTCTGATTTTTCCCTTTTTCTCCCAATTTAGTGGCCAATCGATCCCTATTTTAGTTCAAACACCCCCCCTCGTACTGCATGCATTCGCCAACTGCATCTCTCCGGCCGGCAGTCTCAAAGGAGACGCCTCCCCACTGTCATGACAAGGCGAATCCAGGCCGAACTACTGCTTTCTCCGACACACACAGAGACGCATTCATGTGACGAACACAGGCCGACTCCGCCCCCCTCCCGAAGACAGCGTTGCCAATTATCACTGCTTCATCGAGTCCGGCCATAGTCGGATCTGACGAGACCGAGGTGTGAACCCCGGTGCCCAGTGGGCAACTGTATCGACACAAAGCTGATGCTTAGACTGCTACACCACCGCGGACTCCCTTTATTATCTTATTTAAAGCTGCCATGGCAAACGACACTGAATAATTGCTAATGTGGAGGGAGAGGGGCGGGGTGTACCATGTCTTACGTTTTATATTAGATAACCTCACACATATTTTATTGTGTGTGTTGTTTTGCGGTAACTGCAAAGAGGTCTCTCTCTCTGTCTCTCTCTCTCTCTCTCTGTGGGATAGTGAAGATACATAACTGCATAACTGCAGATGTTGTAATTCTTTCCATTAGGATGGGACAACCCACTCGGACTGAACAGAAAGGTAACGTGCAAAACATGTCATCGCAGTCACGTCATTTTCTCTGTCTGACATGAGGACTCTGTAAGAGAAGAAGAGTATGGCCACCATGTGTACCAACATGAGGAATCAGTAAGAGAAGAAGAGTATGGCCACCAGGTGTACCAACATGAGGAATCTGTAAGAGAAGAAGAGCATGGCCACCAGGTGTACCAACATGAGGACTCTGTAAGAGAAGAAGAGTATGGCCACCAGGTGTATCAATATGAGGAATCCGCAAGAGAAGAAGAGCATGGCCACCAGGTGTACCAACACGAGGACTCCGTAAGAGAAGAAGAGTATGGCCACCAGGTGTATCAATATGAGGAATCCGCAAGAGAAGAAGAGTATGGCCACCAGGTGTACCAACATGAGGAATCAGTAAGAGAAGAAGAGCATGGCCACCAGGTGTACCAACATGAGGACTCTGTAAGAGAAGAAGAGTATGGCCACCAGGTGTATCAATATGAGGAATCCGCAAGAGAAGAAGAGTATGGCCACCAGGTGTACCAACATGAGGAATCAGTAAGAGAAGAAGAGCATGGCCACCAGGTGTACCAACATGAGGACTCTGTAAGAGAAGAAGAGCATGGCCACCAGGTGTACCAACATGAGGAATCTGTAAGAGAAAAAGAGTATGGCCACCAGGTGTACCAACATGAGGACTCTGTAAGAGAAGAAGAGTATGGCCACCAGGTGTACCAACATGAGGAATCTGTAAGAGAAGAAGAGTATGGCCACCAGGTGTACCAACATGAGGACTCTGTAAGAGAAGAAGAGTATGGCCACCAGGTGTACCAACATGAGGAATCCGCAAGAGAAGAAGAGTATGGTCACCAGGTGTAAAAACATGAGGAATCTGTAAGAGAAGAGGAGTATGGCCACCAGGTGTGCCAACATGAGGAATCTGTAAGAGAAGAAGAGTATGGCCACCAGGTGTACCAACATGAGGACTCTGTAAGAGAAGAAGAGTATGGCCACCAGGTGTACCAACATGAGGAATCTGTAAGAGAAGAAGAGTATGGCCACCAGGTGTACCAACATGAGGACTCTGTAAGAGAAGAAGAGTATGGCCACCAGGTGTACCAACATGAGGAATCTGCAAGAGAAGAAGAGTATGGTCACCAGGTGTAAAAACATGAGGAATCTGTAAGAGAAGAGGAGTATGGCCACCAGGTGTGCCAACATGAGGAATCTGTAAGAGAAGAAGAGTATGGCCACCAGGTGTACCAACATGAGGACTCTGTAAGAGAAGAAGAGTATGGCCACCAGGTGTACCAACATGAGGAATCTGTAAGAGAAGAAGAGTATGGCCACCAGGTGTACCAACATGAGGACTCTGTAAGAGAAGAAGAGTATGGCCACCAGGTGTACCAACATGAGGAATCTGCAAGAGAAGAAGAGTATGGTCACCAGGTGTAAAAACATGAGGAATCTGTAAGAGAAGAGGAGTATGGCCACCAGGTGTACCAACATGAGGAATCTGTAAGAGAAGAAGAGTATGGCCACCAGGTGTACCAACATGAGGAATCTGCAAGAGAAGAAGAGTATGGCCACCAGGTGTACCAACATGAGGAATCTGTAAGAGAAGAAGCGTATGGCCACCAGGTGTACCAACATGAGGAATCTGTAGGGGGGAAGAGTATGGCCACCAGGTGTACCAACATGAGGACTCTGTAAGAGAAGAAGAGTATGGTCACCAGGTGTACCAACATGAGGAATCTGTAGGGGGGAAGAGCATGGCCACCAGGTGTACCAACATGAGGACTCTGTAAGAGAAGAAGAGCATGGCCACCAGGTGTACCAACATGAGGAATCTGTAAGAGAAGAAGAGTATGGCCACCAGGTGTACCAACATGAGGACTCTGTAAGAGAAGAAGAGTATGACCACCAGGTGTACCAACATGAGGAATCTGTAAGAGAAGAAGAGTATGGTCACCAGGTGTACCAACATGAGGAATCTGTAAGAGAAGAAGAGTATGGCCACCAGGTGTACCAACATGAGGAATCTGTAAGAGAAGAAGAGCATGGCCACCAGGTGTACCAACATGAGGACTCTGTAAGAGAAGAGGAGTATGGCCACCAGGTGTACCAACATGAGGACTCTGTAAGAGAAGAAGAGTATGGCTACCAGGTGTACCAACATGAGGACTCTGTAAGAGAAGAAGAGCATGGTCACCAGGTGTACCAACATGAGGAATCTGTAAGAGAAGAAGAGCATGGCCACCAGGTGTACCAACATGAGGAATCTGTAAGAGAAGAAGAGTATGGTCACCAGGTGTACCAACATGAGGAATCTGTAGGGGGGAAGAGTATGGCCACCAGGTGTACCAACATGAGGACTCTGTAAGAGAAGAAGAGCATGGCCACCAGGTGTACCAACATGAGGAATCTGTAAGAGAAGAAGAGTATGGCCACCAGGTGTACCAACATGAGGACTCTGTAAGAGAAGAAGAGTATGGCCACCAGGTGTACCAACATGAGGAATCTGTAAGAGAAGAAGAGTATGGTCACCAGGTGTACCAACATGAGGAATCTGTAAGAGAAGAAGAGTATGGCCACCAGGTGTACCAACATGAGGAATCTGTAAGAGAAGAAGAGCATGGCCACCAGGTGTACCAACATGAGGACTCTGTAAGAGAAGAGGAGTATGGCCACCAGGTGTACCAACATGAGGACTCTAAGAGAAGAAGAGTATGGCCACCAGGTGTACCAACATGAGGACTCTGTAAGAGAAGAAGAGCATGGTCACCAGGTGTACCAACATGAGGACTCTGTAAGAGAAGAAGAGTATGGCCACCAGGTGTACCAACATGAGGACTCTGTAAGAGAAGAAGAGTATGGCCACTAGATGTACCAGTCAGCCAGCCAGAGCCGTGAGCTGGTGTAGGAGTTAACGTCAGTGCTGACAATGCATTGGTAGTGATTCATTCTGAGCACTTAGGGCTAAATTGGATGATCAACTGTTTAATTGTTTGGGCAAATTAACCTTTTTTTAATCAAAGTTAGAGTTTAATTAACTAACTCCCTGAAATAAGTAAATGATTTTCTTGCTCTTTTCCAGAAAGCGTTGGAAGGTTAAGCTTAAAACCGCCTCTGTATTCTGCACAAATACACAATAATCACGTGGTTGTTCCAGGCAAGTTTCTTCCATAAGCTACGTCACTGCTATCAAACAGGCCATCAACACATTAACTGGATCAATAATGACTGCTCCTGCTTCACTGAGTGGTTTATCTTGTATGTGTAAAGATGTTAATGTTTTCTACTCCGTCCACTTCAGCACACAATAAATATCCGTCCATCCTGGAAGGAGAACTGCTGCTCTGATGCTCTTCCTGAAGTTTCTCCATTTCTTTTTTTTTTTTTGACAAGGATTTTTCTTTTTCTGAAACTTAACTGGGATTTAAGGATACACAAAATTAAACTTGTTTATCTGTGTAACAGATAAATTGACTTGCCTCGAAATTAAAGTCGACCTGAAATCACTAATGAGATTTCCCTTTTTATTTCAAAAAACACTGAAAACAGCAAAAAAAATAATAGTACTGCATAAATTTTCTAATTGACTGTTTTGGTACACCTTTATCCATAACTATTAACTGTCTCACGAACTGTGGGGGTGTGATCTATTCCTCATTAATATTCATGACTGACCTTTGAATGATAAGTAGTGTTGGTGGTAAGGGTGGGCGGGGCCTCTTATTTTGATATTTGATCTGATTTGCTGTATGCAAATGAGCGTCTGGTGACATCATGACGATCAGGAAAAAAGATCTGCTAGGTCAAGGTGAAAAGCGACAAATAGAAAAACTATATACTTATATTTTTGTCACTAAAATGCATGACGATTAAAGTAATGAGTGCTGTTGGAAAATATGAGCGCTTCAAATTCAGCCCGAGTTCAAGAATTATTTTTCCTGTGCCTTACTCTCACAAACCCACAGCACTTTTATCTGTCAACAAGTACGAGCCGATAACTGAACTGGACTGGTTAAGATGAACTGAACTGAACAGAGCTGTGCTGTTGCACTGCCTGCTGAACTATCTGAGCCGGTCTTTCCAAATTCCGCGTATTTACCTGAAAGATTTACACTGATTTATGAGAAGGTGTAAGTGATTATCACTGGAGATATCTCCATATAGATGATGTGACCATCATGCCCAGTCCACACAGCCAGTGTGGAATAACGGGATGGCTGCTGATGTTCGGTTTTCCGACACTTTACTATTTGTCATCGTATATATACACAATAAATTTGTTCTCTGCAATTAAGCCATCCTATTGTATAGGAGCAGTGGGTAGCTGCAGCGCCCAGGGACCAACTCCAGTCCTTCTTTCCATTGCCTTGCTCAGGGGCACAGGCAGGGGTATTAACCCCAACATGCATGTCGTTTTGATGGTGGGAGGAAACCCACGCAGACACGGAGAGAACATGCAAACTCCACACAGAAAGGACCTGGGACGGCCTGGGGTTCGAACCCAGGACCTTCTTGCTGTGAGGCAACAGTACTAACCACTGGACCACCATCCTGCCCAACACCGATTATGCAGATTATTTAGGGAAAATGGGGACATTCTTTAGATTGTTGGGTCACCACAAAAAATATCCAATACTGTACATTTTAGTAGCTGCTATTTGTTAGCATCCTATCTTACGTGTGATTTTATAGTCTGTAACCTACCCTCTCTATAAACCCCCAGACTCAAGACATAATGAACTGGTTGACTTAAATGGCAGCAATAAGTCGCACCTCCACTTTTCTTTACTGCAAGAACCACCAAGTTTTAAACAACTCGCGTGCATTAAGGAAGATTTCTTCAGAAGGACTGGCTGCTGCTCTAAACTTCCGCTCAAAGAGTCGACGGGCACGGGGCATCTGGGTAGCGTGGTGGTCTACTCCATTGCTTACCAACACGGGGATCGCCGGTTCCAATCCCCGTGTTACCTCCAGCTTGGTCGGGCGTCCCTACAGACACAATTGGCTGTGTCTGCAGGTGGGAAGCTGGATGTGGGCATGTGTGCTGGTCACTGCACTAGCGCCTCCTCTGGTCGTTCGGGGGGTGGGGGACTGGGGGGAATAATGTGATCCTCTCACACGCTACATCCCCCTGGTGAAACTCCTCACTGTCAGGTGAAAAGAAGCAGCTGGCGACTCCACATGTATGGGAGGAGGCATGTGGTAGTCTGCAGCCCTCCCCGGATCGGCAGAGGCGGTGGAGCAGCGACCGGGACGGCTCGGAAGAGTGGGGTAATTGGCTGGATACAATTGGGGAGCAAAGGGAAAACCCCCCCCCCCCCAAAAAAGAGTCAACGGGCAGAGATGAGAGATGAGATAGAGAAGTACATCCAGATTTCTGCTGCTGCGGCCAGTCGCCGCTCACCCTCGCTCCTCTCCAGCGTACTTCGCAGGCAACCTATAGAGTCTCCCCGCTGTGATGCTGCTGACTTGAACTGTGGGAAGTTGGACGACGCCGAGGAGTACAGTCGGAACACTGCCACTATCAGCTATTGCTCATATGTAGGATACTTTGTGTGTGTGTGTGTGCGTTTGTGTGTGTAGAGGCAACATACTGACCTTTATGGGAATCACTAGAGTCAAAAGGCCATAGTCATAACACAAACACACACACACACACACACACACACACACACACACACACACACACACATACACACATACACACATACACACACAGCACGTTAATTAATTACAACCGAGTTCTCAAATAAACCGGCTGTTTTTTGGACTGGTGTGATGATGTCATTTCCTCCTGACATAATACAGACTGGTGGCAGTAAAAGCTGATTAACTCCACCAAGGATGAGCTTATGGAGCAAAACTGGAAGACAGGCACCTAACAGAGCAAGACCGGCTTGCAGAGAGAGAAACAGAGACCGGGTCAGGAAAACATGACACTGTGAATTCGCTCATCCCTCCATCCATTATCCAAACCGCTCATCCTGCTCTCAGGGTCGCGGGGATGCTGGAGCCTATCCCAGCAGCCATTGGGGGGCAGGCGGGGAGACTCCCTGGACAGACCGCCAGGCCATCACAGGGTCCACAAACACACACACACACTCATACTTAGAGACAATGTAGTATGGCCGATTCACCTGACCTACATGTCTTTGGACTGTGGGAGGAAACCGGAGCCCCCGGAGGAAACATGCAAACTCCACACAGAGGACGACCCGGGACGACCCCCAAGGTTGGACTACCCCGGGGCTCGAACCCAGGACCTTCTTGCTGTGAGGCGGGCGCGCCAACCACCGCGCCGCCGTGCCGCTGAATCGGCTCATAATGTTGGAAAAACAGACGGACAGACAGAAAGCGGCGGGGCGGCGTGTGACTGTTCTGCGTTACGAGAAGAAAGAAATTCGGCATTTCAAGCCAGCCAGGGGATTCTGGTAGCTGAGAGGAAGTGTTGATGCAGACGACTTCTCATCCCCGTCTGTCACTTCTCAGCGGCTCCGGCTGCCGAGGAGGGCGATCCCGCTTTCCACCCACGGTCAAATCACGCTGACAAATCCGCGACCCGTGAACGACGACACGAAGACGGGTGCTGTGAAAGTCACAACCCGACCGTCGCCGCACAAAAACAACGTTAAGCGGCAGAAGGCCTTGATGTTTCTGGTTTCAAGTCAGACCGAGTTAATTAAAACATCAATGTTTCCCTCCGGGGAACGAGCCTACGTTAGTGCTAACCAGAGGAAATGAACAGAAACAGAAGGGCTGCTAGCAACACAAAGGGCAGATTAAGAGACACAGCGATAACAACATTTATAAATAACTACAAACGTAGGTGTGTTGCATGGAAAGGGCTAACCACACTGAAGATGATTTGATACAGGCAATTATATAATATACTAAATACTGGAGGAAGACAAATGGCAGTAGCTCCGACACCCCTGCAGGGGCGCCTTTAAAAAGCGTGAAGACGAAACAAAAGTGCAGGAAAATTCAAGTAAATGTGGAGCGTTACCACAGGACTGTGGATGGAGAGGACCGGCCATGTATAGGATCATGGCTACACAGGTAAGAAAAGACCCAGGCCACGTCGAGTCCGCAACACTTCCGGTGCGGGAAGACGGCGGCGCGGACTCGCGTTTGCGGCGGCCTCACCCATTACGGACCACGCGGCGTCTTCGTCCACGCCCGAGTTTGTGTCATCGTGTGAATGTTAATGGCTGGGAGAGCTGGCGTTGGATCGGCTGGGGGAGCTGGCGTTGGATCGGCTGGGAGAGCTGGCGTTGGATCGGCTGGGGGAGCTGGCGTTGGATCGGCTGGGAGAGCTGGCGTTGGATCGGCTGGGAGAGCTGGCGTTGGATCGGCTGGGGGAGCTGGCGTTGGATCGGCTGGGAGAGCTGGCGTTGGATCGGCTGGGAGAGCTGGCGTTGGATCGGCTGGGAGAGCTGGCGTTGGATCGGCTGGGGGAGCTGGCGTTGGATCGGCTGGGGGAGCTGGCGTTGGATCGGCTGGGAGAGCTGGCGTTGGATCGGCTGGGGGAGCTGGCGTTGGATCAGCTGGGGGAGCTGGCGTTGGATCGGCTGGGAGAGCTTGCTCTGCTGCGTCCTGTGGGCCCACGGACCTGCCCGGCCCCGGACAGGAAACACCACCGGCGGTCTGGCGGCGGCCTCGCCTAGCGTCGAGTGTGCAGTGTTTTTGTCTGCGTCTGTGTCGTGTTGTGTTGTGGCGTGGCGTGCGGGGGAGGTGTGTCGAAGGTGTCTGGCCGGGAGAGCCGGCGTCGGATGGGCTGAGGGAGCCAGGTCTGCCGGTGGGCCCGAGGACCACGGCCCTGCCCGGAGCTGCACCCGGAGAGGAAACACCGGGGGTGGTCTGACAGGACGCGGACGCGGGGCAGGCTAAGCTAACCGCTAGCCCATGCAGACCGGCAGTCCAACAGTCATCCTGGCTGTATTGTGTTGCACTGGATGGACTGTGTTGTTAACTGTCGGGTTTTTTGTTGCTTTGTTCTCTCTGTTTTTGTGTAGCGGTGGCGGTTTTGGGCGGTTTCGGATGTGTGTTTTTGTCTTTTGTGTTGCACTGCTGGGGGGAAACGAAATTCCACTTCTTTTGTGTACGCAAGTACATGGATGGAATGACAATAAATTGTTCCTGATTCCTGATGTTGATTACACTATGAACCTATAGCTTAAGTATCCACACACACACACACACACACACACACACACACACACACACACACACAGTGGAGGGGCGGGGGGGTTAAAAATAGTGTTTTCAAGGGGACAGTGACTTCTTCTCCTCTGTCACACAGAGGGAATAAAACTCTCCTGTAATCAGCCAAAATCTGCTTTGTCCCCTTCTGATGTACAAAGTCACAAACACTGCAGCCTTGGACACTGGACACATCTGTATGTCCCTCACGCACACACACACACACACATACACACACGTGTGTGTGTATGTGTGTGTGTGTGTGTGTGTATGTGGGGAGGTGATTAATCAGTGTAACATCCTTAGCAGACCCAGGTCAGAGATGATGAATGAGAGCCCCACACACACACACACACACACACACACACACACACACACACACACACACACACATATATATATAAACAAATTCACAACCATCACATACACACAGCAACACAAGCACAATGCAGTAAAATACCTGCAGTAATAATTATAACAATAATAAATAAATGGACTATGTCTAATTAAAAATTCAATTCGTTTCAATTATCATGCAAATAACTGCTGTGTTGTGTAAACCCAAGTTCACACACACACACAAAAACACACACACACACACACACACACACGATCGTGCATCAATTCGCATACACACAAGCATGAAATTTCCAACTTTTGTGGAAGGAAGGCTGGCACCGCGGGAGTGGTGCTGCATGGACAGTGATCACAGTGCACGCCCCCGGTTACACAACACGTGTGTTTATCCTGCACGCCCGCAAACGGCAACTAATGCCGCCAAATCAGAACACAAAAATGTAAAATGTGTGTAGTCAACAGGAACATTTGGCGTGCGTTAATTATGCAGCACGGTATCTACGTATACTACACACACACACACACACACACACACACACACACACACAAAGAGAGTCATGCTGTAAACTCATTAAAACCATGACATTGTGTACTGCTGGGGCCGGGCTGCACAGAATTTGCTTTGAGAATAATTACCAGAATTATTTAAAAATTAATTTCTAATTACTACACGTAATAATGTAACCAGAGAGCACAGCCATGCGTGGACACAGTCACACGCAAAAAAAAAACAAAAAACAACAACACACTCTCACACAATCCCGCGGCAAGCCAACGCACGGCTGTGTTTCCATTGCGCACAACCGGAGGCAAAAACCAAACACAAAAACCTGGAGAAAATAAAAACCAGGAAGTAAAAACCAAGTCAGTGTTGAGCAAATTATCAGACACCGATATGTCGCCATGCGGTCTTAATGACCATCCACATTATCAAATCGAGACTCACCACCACCTCTGCCACCTTCATCATCCTCATCATCACTCAGCTACTTTGGTTTCCATCATCTGGTCCTGGGGGAGGCTTCTGATGGACCCGCCGCGGCGCCGCGGCTGAAGCTCTGAGTGATGTGCGTGGAGGACAACCTCGGCGTGCGTGGCAACAACACTCGGGAGGACACATGAGTTGTGTGTCAGCAGGTATGGATATTTCCGAAGGACAAGATCCCTCCGCTCTTCAGGGGGGCGGACGGGATGGCGGACAACTTCCCGGTAGCGCGTTTTCTTCGAAGACCCTTCAGATGAAGACGTCTCGCAGACCTTCAGGCGCCGCACATCCACCTCACATCGTCCCCTCCTCCACCCTCAGCATCGGGGCCGTGCACCGGCGGGAATCTGGCGGTACTATACGCGTCACGATACCGGGGTTACCACGCGATGTATCACGATACACGGCGATACCGTAAGAAAGGCGATGTATCGCGGCTTCGTGGGCCTGTGTTCTTTGTGCTTAGGCTACTTCCTGTCTCCGTTTACGTTGCTGGGTTGGAGTGGAAGAGTCAAACGGCTGAAGGCAGATCACAACGCTGTTATCTAGCCGTCGTGGGGTTACACACAACACAACATGTTTGTCACGATCCTTTACATGTTAACAATTAAAAATCGATACAGTGGTTCTGAGAATCGATGCGGTATCACAGAAGATAACATCGCCGTACTCCAGCGTATCGATATTGTCTTGCACCCCCCTACTCAGCATGCTCTCCACTGTTTGGTACTCACTACTCAGATAAAGTCCAGCTGAGGGAGACTTTAACACCATACACCACACATGACCAGATAAGGAAGTCTCTAAGGCAGAGGTGGGGAAAGCCCGGTCCAGAAAGTAAAAACCCCAACCGGGTCTTCACTCCACCCGTGTACTAAACCGCCAGATTGCACCGACTACTTCCCAAAATTGGCTGGTTTGACACATGGATGGGGTAAAGACACGGTTGGGGTTTTTACTTTCTGGACCGGGTTTTTCCCACCTCGGCTCTAAAGCTAATGTCGAGACTCGAGCGAGTTTTGCTTCGGCGTCGCTCTCGGAGTTTTAGTGCCTGGCTGAAGGGCACACAGACACACCTAGCAGTACTAAGTACACCGACGACCCCTTGCTCCGTGCTGCAGTGCAAGCCTCGGTACAGGTTTAGGTGGTGCGATGGTTTGTTAGTTGTTGTTTTTTCCCAGTCTTCAGTAGCCTCCTCGCCGCGGGCGATGGTGGCCAGTACAGGGCGCCGGGGCGCCGCCCCCTTCGAACGTCAAGAGCTGCGAATCTACTTAATCGTGTTAAATATAATTTAGTTGTATAACCAGAGGAGGCGCTAGAGCGGCGTCCAGGACACACACCCGCTTCCAGCGTCCCACCCGCAGAGACGTCCAATTGTGTCTGTAAGGGACGCCCGACCAAGTTGGAGGTAACACGGGGATTCGAACCGGCGATCCCCGTGTTGGTAGGCAACAGAATAGACCGCTACGCCACCCGGACCAGACACCCTTTTGTTTCTTTTTTTTTTTTCATCTTTCCTCACCCCCCCCCCCACCACCCGGGGGGAGAATACTGATGGTTTATGGAGCACACCTGTGAAAGTATGCTACCTGCTCCATAGCAGGCTGCACAAATAAATAATGGAGACATGAAACGAGCCCTCTTGGGGGATTAACGGAGTATATATGTATATCGAAGAAAAGGAAGATATCTCAGATGGCTGGGCTTATGTTGGCTTATTGCATGTATTAGCCTCGCGTGTGTCTTTGTGATACTTTGTGTTGGTGTCTTTTTAAGTCCCACGGAAGACTGCATGGCTAAGAAGTGCTAAAAGCTTTCACTGCAAATATGACAAGTCCCTCAGAGTGTGTGCGTGTGTGTGTGTGTGTGTCTGTGTGCGTGCGTGTGTGTGTGTGTGTGTGTCTGTGTGCGTGTGTTCTACTTCTCTGCAGCATCTTATCAAGCTGCCGCCCACCAAGCATGCGACATGTCACAGCTACTTTCCTCTCGACTCGTCACACACACACACTCACAAGAACACACACACACAAGAATATATCAAACACACATGCTGACGCTATCTGCCTGCCTGCCGCTTGTGCACACAACGCCACCAAATACACGCTTACACAAAACAACAAAAACTCTCACAAGCCTGGCTGCCGAATAGCAATTTCAATAGTTCCCATTACCCCCCCCCCACACACACACACACACATGCACATGTGCACACACACAGACATGCACACGTGCACACTCATGCCCATGTGTGCACACACACACACACACACACACACACACACACACACACACACACACACAAAGGGTTGTTAATCAGTGTGAAATCTTCTCCATGCTGATTGATTGCCTCAAGGTCGTATGGTGACGCGGAGGGACAGAGCGAGGCTGAGTCCCCCGTCCCTCCCACAGTGTCATTACTGGGTCATTATGGCGGTAATGACCCTGTCACAACAGCACCTGTCACCTTTAGATACACATCATGTTTTCTCTCTCTCCTCCTCCCCGTGTCTGTGGGGAGCGACAGCGCTAATGGAGGAGGGCTGCGGTGCCTGGTTTACATCCATGCAGTCCTGCAGGAACAGGAGCAGCCAAGCCGTTCATCTCTTCAAATATCCCGGGTGCCCTTGAGCCAGAGACAGCACAAGGCGCCCGGCTCGGGCCGGGCAATAATTCACTATTGTCATTTATTGTCTTTTGGGATGAAAATGTGGATCTTGTCATATCTCGATACACAATTTGGTTGCGTATGCTGATGATAACAAGAATCCTATGACCTGAAGTCCATCCATTACCCGGACCGCTTATCCTGCTCTCAGGGTGGCGGGGATGCTGGAGCCTATCCCAGCAGTCACTGGGCGGCAGGCGGGGAGACACCCTGGACAGGCCGCCAGGCCATCACAAGGCCGTATACGCCCTTCGTCTGCACCGACACTGTATCCTCAAGCCATTCGGTCTTGTATCGATAAACTCATCACGCCCACAGCCAATTACGTGGACGGCGGCGGCGGCGTCCATTGGTCAGTTTCGTCCCAACAAGGGTTTGCTCGATTTAATTTGCTACAGGTGTTCACCAAAAATTTAAAAAAAACCTAAACCTGACCATATCCGTACCCACTTTAGTGTTCTCGTAGGGGCCGCAGACTAAACGGGGAGCTAAACGCCACTCAACATGAAGAGGAGACTCGTCGTAGTAGTTGAAATGTTTCCTGGCAACTCCTTCACACGACATGGAGGGAAGACGGGAGGATGATGAAAACACAGAAAAGGAAACCGCACGAAGTCTCGTATCGTTTTTTTTACAAACTCAGAACTGTACTGGAATTAGCGCTGCAAAAAGCACAAACAGCCGAGTCTATATTTGTAAATACAACGTTCTGTTTCGTCTTAACTTATAGAATACATTTCCATCAAATAACCCTTAATCTATCAACTCAGCATGTAAAACAATGAAATACAACAACTTACCTAAAATTTCTCAAAAATAAAAAAAATAATGAGGTGTCAAATATTTGAGGGCGTATCATTTGAAAAGTAGCTTTGCTTCGATGTCGTACTTTACATTACTGAACAGTTCAGATCAAAGAAGGCTGAATCAGTTCATGTGGATACAACGTTTCTATGTTGTATCCACATGAACTGATTCCGCCTTCGTTGATCTTCTCACCCGGATTGTTGAGCATGCGTCAAGACACACCGCTCAGACGTGACGAAGGTCGGCTGATTCTTCATATGTTTGCGTATGGAAGCAGATGTCATATGTACCCAGACTCGCTAGCCCTTGGCTAATGGGTTGGACCCTCCCGGCTATGGCGGATTCCCATGCTGCCCCCTGTATACGCTACACTGGTGTCAGAAGGGGGATGGTGAGACCGGGAGGCCATCGGAAGCGTGTGCGCCCAGAGGCGTGAGGGAGCTGATATGCTGAAGGGCGGAGACGCGCTTCCTGAAGGAAGGCGGGGGGGGGGGTAGTCTAACGACCACGAATGACTAGACTCGCTAGCCCTCGGCTAACAGGTTGGACCCTTTAGTCGACTGGTTAGTACGGTCTCCCATGGTGCGGGCGACCCGGGTTCGTGTCCCGGCTGCGGTGGATTCCCGGCTGCCCCCTGCACCCATATATATATATATACTATATATGTATATATATATATATAGACTGATAAAAGGATGCACCAATACCACTTTCTAACTTCCTATACTGACTCAGTACCAATCTCTACGCACTGATCTGATCCATTGCTTCTGCTGAACGGCGAGAATTAGACAATTAGTTCAGGGTCACTGGGCAACATAATTGAGAGGCGTCGGTTTTCTTCCCCACCATTAAAGAAATACCGACCAATGTCATTAAGGGACTGAGTCTATAAAACCAGAAAAACGCAAGAGGGGCGCGCATGTGGCAGAACCGCAGTAAACCCAGCCCTTTTGCTTTAGTCCTCGCACCTTGCTCACGGCTTTGGATAGAATGGAAGAACAGACTATTTGTCATTGTACATGCATACAACGAAACTCATCCTCCGCATTTAACCCATCCTATTGTATAGGAGCAGCGGGCAGCTGCAGCACCCGGGGACCAACTCCAGTTCTTTCCATCGCCTTGCTCAGGGGCACAGACAGGAGTGTTAACCCAAACATGCATGTCGTATTGATGGTGGGAGGACACCGCGGCGCCCGGAGGAAACCCAGGCAGACGCGGGGAGAACATGCAAACTCCACACAGCGAAGGACCTGGGACGGCCTGGGGTTCGAACCCAGGACCTTCTTGCTGTGAGGCAACAGCGTTAACCACTGGGCCACTGTGCACTTTGATACCGGACTTAAGAATTGGGTAAAATCTCTGATACTGATCATCCATTTCAGCCCGGCATCGGGCCCGATATACAACGCCACAATCGATATGGGTGCTCACCTGGTTGATTCTGTGTAAAATACTATATGATGATAATATTTATTTATATTGTATATATCTATATTGTGAAATACCACATGATAATAATATTTTCAACATCGCCCAGCAGTACTCCCACGAGCTGCATTAATACCGCTGCAGTCCAACAGTGTAGGACTGTGTTTGTCCTGCTAGTTTGGTCTATAGTGGAATGAACTGTACTGCCTGCTGACTGAGCCACCGCCCGGCAACAGGAGAACCCTGAGGGAAAGATATCACAAAAAAAAGAAGCTTTACCTCAATGAAGGTCTACACGTGTATGTTCTATCTCCTAATACGTAATTTTTACCATGGCCGGCCCGTAGCAGCACAGTACGGTACGTTTCCCCGGCCTGGCTTGATCCAATTACAGATTGCTGGGAGCTTGCTAGTGAGGCGTCCAAACACATTTAGTTTATTTCTTGTGCTGGCCTTCATTTTAAGGGTGTGAATTTTAAGGAAACATGAAAGATTCCCAACTGTTCAGAGTCGGCCCGGCGCTGGTACAGAGCTCTGTGTGTGTGTGTGTGTGTGTGTGTGTGTGTGTGTGTGTGTGTTTAATCCCATGTAATTTGTTAGTTTATCTAGAATGTGTGTAGAATGTGTGTGTGTTTGTGCACCACCTGCTAATTTCTGCTGCGTGTTTTGAAGCATCTCAATTAAGCTTCTGTGCTCGTTTCGGTTTCCCTGTGTGAGTCTGAAGATCGTTTGTTTCATGCGTTTGTGCGGTCTTTTTTATTTGTTTGTGTATGTAAGTGTGTTGATTGTTTGTGGGATCCATTCAGGCCATTGTTTGCTGAGAGACTCAGAGGCACAGACAACTGCCAAGACCGGGACCTATCAAATGTTTGTGTGTGTGTGTGTGTGTGTGTGTGTGTGTGTGTGTGCGCATACAAGCGTCTGTGTGTTATCCGTGGTTGTGTATGTACCTCTGCGGGCACAAATGCTCAGCAGTAATTTATTCAGACTCATCAAGGGAATAGCAGGGAGACAATGTGTTGTTTCCCATCGAATTTCCCCCGAAAATCTTCATGAAATTAAAAGGCGGGCGCACACTTACTAATTTATGCTAACAAGGCGGTAACAAACCATGTGTGTGCCTGTTTCTGTGCACGCTTATGTGCGTACATGGGCCTGTGTGTGTGGGTGTGTATAAAAGCTAAGCTAGCACACCATCATGAACCCACCTGTGGCGGTTCCGAGGGGCAGCAGCTGCCACCCCTTAAAAAGGCCTCGCCACCCCAGTTGCTACCCTATTTGTAGGCAATTAATATTAAAAAAAGAAAAAAAATGTGTTGGAAGTTCAAATTTCTCTGTAGTTGGTTCAAATTTGGGCGGCATGGTGGCGCAGTGGTTAGCGCGGTCGCCTCACAACAAGAAGGTTCTGGATTCGAGCCCCGGGGTAGTCCAACCTTGGGGGTCGTCCCGGGTCGTCCTCTGTGTGGCGTTTGTGTGTTCTCCCCGTCTCTATGTGGGTTTCCTCCGAGGGCTCCAGTTTCCTCCCACAGTCCAAAGACATGTAGGTCAGGTGAATCAGTCGTACTAAACTGCCCCTAGGTATGAATGTGTGTGTGTGTGTGATGGCCTGGCAGCCTGTCCAGGGTGTCTCCCCGCCTGCCGCCCAATGACTGCTGGGATAGGCTCCAGCATCCCTGCGACCCTGAGAGCAGGATAAGCGGTTCGGATAATGGATGGATGGTTTAGATTTCTTTACTCGCCAGTTTAGAATTCAGTTTGTCCCGCTCAATAATAAAAGAAATGGTTGTGCCGCCACCAGACCCAGGAAAATCCACCAATCAATGTCACCGCTATTTCGTTTCAGCTTAATCCTTGCGTGCCTACTGACTCTCCATAGTCCAATGATGCTGCTGCCGCTGGCGGTAAGTGACAGGTAAGGTGTTTTCACTCTTTTACCGTTGGTCTATTTTTAAAATGTTTTTACAAGAATTTGACGGTGTGAAATATATGATACTGCTCAACTGCATGTGACTCATGCTCAATGCACGAGAGTTTGCAGCCCTGTGTGTTAAATAGAAATCATGCACTCTACAAAAGCAATGGCTGACTGTTCATAGTCTAGCTAGCTAGCTTATGTCATGAATCATCAATACAATGTATGTATGGCATGGTTTTAAACTACAAATTATTCCCAGAGCACACACACAACTGCCGCCATGGGCCATGCATATCAAATTGTGGTCACTCACTCTTGGAAGACCTAGGAGGGACGTGTAGTACAGAAGTTTACTAGGGACATTTTACTTAGTAGGAATGTTTATCAGGGATGTTTTGTTTAGTAGGGATGTTTAGTAGGGATGTTTCGTTTAGTAGGAATGTTTAGTAAGTAAGTAAGTAAGTAAAGTTTTATTTATATAGCACTTTTAAAAAGTTGCAAAATGCTTTACACTCAATCTGAAAAATACGAGTAAATACATAAAATAAATTGAATGAATTTAAAACATGGCACAGGGAGTAACAGACCAAGCTAAAAACGAACCAAAACAGAAGGCAGGAGTGAGGATCTATAAAAAGGCTTGCCTAAAAAGATGGGTTTTTAGAAGCCGTTTAAAACAGTCCAAAGATTCAGTAAATCTAATGGAAGCTTGGGACTAAAACTGCAAAGGTGCGCGGTCACCTTTTGTTTTGCAGTTGGAGTGGTGGATGGATAAAAGACCGACGTTTGAGGATCGGAGTGGTCGGGAAGTGGAATGAGAAGATCAGAGATGTAACTGGGGGCAAGATCATGCAGTGCTTTAAATGTGATCAATAAAGTCTTACAAATTATTCTGAATTTCACGGGAAGCCAATGGAGGGATGCAAGAATAGGGGTAATATGGGACTTATGGCTAGTTCTGATTAGTAGTCTAGCAGCTGCATTCTGAATCAACTGTACATGATTTAAAGTAGCTTGGCTGAGGCCAGAGTAGAGGGAGTTACAGTAATCTAGATGGGAGAAAATGGAAGTGTGAATTAATATTTTGATATCCTTAAAAGACAAAATATTTCTGGTTTTTGCAACATTTCTTAGCTGAAGAAATCAGGATTGGACAAGCTTAGTAACATGGTGATCAAAAGACATTCCGGTCAAAGATGATGCCAAGATTTTTAGCAGTAGGTTTGATGTTTAAATGATGTGGACCAATAAACTGAACAACTGCAGTGGCAAAGTTCTAAGGACCAATTAAGAACTTCAGTTTTGTTAGGGTTTAGATGGAGGAAATTCAGGAACATCTTTGGTGGCAGCTAAGCAATCATGGAGGGAGGACAGTTGATTCAGGTTATTGGGTTTGGCAGAGAAATAGATCTGAGTATCATGGGCATAACAGTGGTATGACATGTCATGAAAGTGACTAAACAAATGACCCAGAGGAAGCATGTATAAAGAGAAGAGGATTGGCCCAAGGACAGACCCCTGAGGGACGCCACACAGTAGGGGAGCTGATGAGGGTACATGATTGTTAATACAAAAATTAAAATGTCTATTAGTCAGATAAGAGCAAAACCAATTTAACGCAGTACCAGAAATGCCAATCCAGTTCTCCAACTTATCAAGTAGGATGGCATAATCGATGGTATCAGTGGCAGCGGTTAAACCTACAAGAATAAGAATTAAATATTCACCTTTATCAGCATACATAGAATGCCATTGGACACTCTTAGTAATGTAGTCTCAGTACTAAACTTATGACGAAAGCCGGACTGTCATTTATCAAAAAAGTTATGACCCTCAGTCTGCTGCAGGATTTGGTCCGCAACAATTTTTGCAAGGATTTTGGACAAAAAAACAAAGTTTGGAAATTGGTCTATAATTCTCTTCCCTTGCTGGATCAAGAGAGGGTTTTCTGAGGAGATAGTAGGGATTTTTAGTAGGACTGTTTCATTTAGTAGGGATGTTTCATTTAGTAGGGATGCTTAGTAGGGATGTTTCATTTAGTAGGGATGTTTAGTAGGGACGTTTAGTAGGAATGTTTATTAGGGATGTTTCGTTTAGTAGGGATGTTTAGTAGGGATTTTTTATAGGGGTGTTTGGTAGACATGTTCCGTTTACTAGGGATTTTAGTAGGGATGTTTAGTAGGGATGTTTCGGTCAGTAGGGATGTTTAGTAGGGACATTTAGTAGGGATATTTAGTAGGGATGTTTCATTTAGTAGGGATGTTTAGTAGGGATTTTTGGTAGGGATGTTTAGTAGGCTTGTTTCATTTAGTAGGAGTGTTAAGTTGGGACGTTTCATAGGGATGTTTTGTTCAGTAGGGATGTTCAGTAGGGATATTTCATTTAGTAGGGATGTTTAGTAGGGATTTTTAGTAGGGATGTTTAGTACGCGTGTTCCGTTTACTAGGGATGTTTAGTAGGCATGTTACGTTTAGTAGGGGTGTTAAGTTTGGACGTTTCATAGTGATGTTTTGTTCAGTAGGGATGTTCAGTAGGGATGTTTATTTGGGGATGTTTATTGGGGGGACTGTATATTATAGTAGGAACTGTATATTGAATCTTTTTAACTGTGACATGTATAGTGTATTTTTACTGTGAGGGAAATTTTACATTTCCTTTGATGCTGCTGTGGACTGCAATTTCCCCTAGGGGACAATAAAAAGCTACCCATCTATCTTAATAAATACTCAATAAAAATGTTTTGGCGGAAACACCAGTTGTGAGTCTTTATTGCATGTGTGACAAAATATATATAAATATTCTCTCTCACAGTTGCTTAAATGTCTTTTAGAAATAAATTGGACAAGGTTAAGTGTTCAACATAAAAGTTGGTTTCACATCGTCTCATTATTATGCGATTCTCATGCATAAAAAAAAATCCCCAGAATGCAGGAAATTAAGTCTCTGAAATACAAATTTGTCTGGGGGAGATAACCTCTGACCCCTCCCGCCCAGCTGGAACCTCATGCTGCCCTTTTGCACTTGCTTCTCTCTCTCTCTCTCTCTCTCTCTCTCTCTCTCTCTCTCTCTCTCTCTCTCTCTCTCTCTCTCTCTCTCTCTCTCTCTCTCTCTCTCTCTCTCTCTCTCTCTCTCTCTCTCTCTCTCTCTCTCTCTCTCTCTCTCTCTCTCTCTCTCTCTCTCTCTCTCTCTCTCTCTCTCTCTCTCTCTCTCTCTCTCTCTCTCTCTCATTAATTGGGCTTCATTGGCATGAACGTTTTCAAACAAAATTGCCACAGCAAGACAGTACAAAACAATTCTTCAAATAATGGATCTCTTCAAATAAACAAATAACTGTGTGTGTGTGTGTGTGTGTGTATACACTCCCTCACTCTCCCTTTATCTCTCACTCTATTCAATTGAAAGATTGTTGTTAACAAGCAAGATGACAGCTACAACTGAGTCACTGTAACATTCTCTACGTCAGTGCATCTATCCTCTATGCCGCTCTCTGTCTGTCATCAGTGCCTTTACCTCCATCTCCCTCGCTCTCCGTCTTTCTCCGTCTCCCCCTGCATCTCACTCTCTTTCTCTCGATACATCTCTATCCAGATGTCATTACAACCCAGCTGAAGAGGCTTGCTGGCAAAGTTTGCCCACTGCCATATTCCCATTAGCAAACAAGACACACACACACACACACACACACAGAGTGGAGCTGTTTAGTGAATTGGCTCTGAGGCTGCTCTCAGCTTGCCCACTGTGAGTTGGGTCGAGATGTGGAAGCGGCATTAAGACAGCCGGGCAATTACATATGCATGTGCGTTCCTATCTGTGTCGCCGTATTGTAGTGTGTTTGTGCATATCTTTGTGCGTGTTTGTAATGTGTTGAACGTATTTTGGAGGGAAGACAACATGGTTTTCTGTCATGTAGAGAACCAAATGCAGTTAAACGGAGAAACAGAGCCAAATGAGTGACAGAGAGAGACGGTGGACGGAGAGCTGAGGAGAGGAGAGGAGAGGAGAGGCGAGGCGAGGCGAGGCGAGGCGAGGCGAGGAGAGCAGGACATCAAACATTCATAACCAAATTAACAATAAAAGGGAAATCATATTCATAGCATATTGAATTACGCTGAATTGAAAACCTAGCTGATGTCCGACCTCCTCCTCAGGAAGAAGGGAACTTTGGTTTCATTAAGCTCTGAATTAACCCAATTACATCTTTATGGGGCCACAATCTTTTTGAGAAATTATCTTTATGGGGCCCCACTCTTTTTGAGAAATTATCTTTAAGGGGCCACACTCTTCTTGAGCAATTATTTTCCAGGCCTTTTCAAGGACATTTCCCAGGACTTGATCTTGGATGTGCATGGAAGGCGTTGCTAACAGGTCATATTATTCAGTCTGTAAATGGACTGTGTGACTGAACACACCGATATCACATCTCAATCATGAAAACAAATCAGAATCTGAATCAGAAACACTTTATTTGTCGCTTCCCCCAGCCCACATCAGTGCAACACAGCCCACCCAGCCCACACCAGTGCAACACAGACAAAAACAAATCCAAAAACTACAAGATCACATACAGTGCATCCAGAAAGTATTCACACACCTTCACTTTCCCCACATTTTGTTATGTTACAGCCTTATTCCAAAATGGATTAAATTCATTTTTTTCTCATCAATCTACATACAATACCCCATAATGACAAAGCAAAAAAGGTTTTGTAGAAATTTTTGCAAATTTATGAAAAATAAAAAACTGAAATATGCATGTACATAAGTATTCACACCCTTTACTCAGTACTTGGTGGAGGCACCCTTGGCAGCGATTACAGCCTCAAGTCTTCTTGGGTATGAAGCTACAAGCTTGGCACACCTATATTTGGGGTATTTCTCCCATTCTTCTCTGCAGATCCTCTCGAGCTCTGTAAGGTTAGATGGGGAGTGTCGCTGCACAGCTATTTTCAGGTCTTTCCAGAGATGTTCAATGGGGTTCAAGTCTGGGCTCTGGCTGGGCCACTCAAGGACATTCACAGACTTGTCCCGAAGCCACTCCTTCGTTGTCTTGGCTGTGTGCTTAGGGTCGTTGTCGTGTTGAAAGGTAAACCTTCGCCCCAGTCTGAGGTCCTGAGCGCTCTGAAGCAGGTTTTCATCAAGGATCTCTCTGTACTTTGTGCCATTCATCTTTCCCTCGATCCTGACTAGTCTCCCAGTTCCTGCCGCTGAAAAACATCCCCACAGCATGATGCTGCCACCACCATGCTTCACTGTAGGGATGGTATTAGCAAGGTGATGAGAGGTGCCTGGTTTCCTCCAGATGTGACGTTTGGCATTCAGGCCAAAGAGTTCAATCTTGGTTTCATCAGACGAGAGAATCTTGTTTCTTATGGTCTGAGAGTCCCTTAGGTGCTTTCTGGCACACTCCAAGCGGGCTGTCATGTGCCTTTTACTGAGCAAGGCTTCCGTCTGGCCACTCTACCATAAAGGCCTGATTGGTGGAGTGCTGCAGAGACAGTTGTCCTTCTGGAAGGTTCTCCCATGTCCACAGAGGAATGCTGGAGCTCTGTCAGAGCGACCATCGGGTTCTTGTTCACCTCCCTGACCAAGGCCCTTCTCCCCCGATTGCTCAGTTTGGCTGGGCGGCCAGGTCTAGGAAGAGTCCTGGTGGATCCAAACTTCTTCCATTTACGAATGATGGAGACCACTGTGCTCTTCGGGACCTTCAAAGCTGTAGAATTTTTTTTGTACCCTTCCCCAGATCTGTGCCTCGATACAATCCTGTCTCGGAGGTCCACAGACAATTCCTTTGACTTCATGGCTTGGTTTCTGCTCTGACATGCACTGTCAGCAGTGGGACCTTATATAGACAGGTGTGTGCCTTTCCAAATCATGTCCAATCAATTGAATTTACTAGAAGTGGACTCCAATCAGGATGTAGAAACATCTCAAGGATGATCAGTGGAAACAGGATGAACCTGAGCTCAATTTTGAGTGTCATAGCAAAGGGTGTGAATACTTATGTACATGCAATATTCCAGTTTTTTATTTTTAATAAATTTGCAAAAATTTCTACAAAACATTTTTCACTTTGTCATTATGGGGTATTGTGTGTAGATTGATGAGAAAAAAAAGGAATTTAATCCATTTTGGAATAAGGCTGTAACATAACAAAATGTGGGGAAAGTGAAGGGGTGTGAATACTTTCCGGATGCACTGTATATCCAAACTAACACACACACACACATATATATATATATATATATATATATATATATATATATATATATATATATATATATATATATAAACTACAAATTTTTTTAAAAAAAATCACTGTCCAGGAGAATGATCGTTAGCCAGCATGACTGTCTGCATGGGCTAGCAGTTAGCTTAGCCTGTCCCGCTTCTGTGTCCTTTCAGACTGCCCTCTGTGTTTCCTCTTCGGGCACAGCTCCAGGCAGGGCTGTGGTTCTTGGGCCCACAGGATGCAGCAGACCAGGCTCCCTCAGCCGATCCCACGCCAGCTCTCCCAGCCAGACACCTTTGACACACCTTCCGCACTCCACATGACGACACCAAAAACACAGTTAACGCTAGGCGCGGTTGCCGCCACATCGCCCTCGGTGTTATTGGAACTGCCGGTCTGCATGGGCTAGCAGTTAGCTCAGCCTGGCCCGCTTCCGTGTCCTGTCAGACCACCTTCGGCGTTTCCTCTTCGGGCACAGCTCCAGGCAGGGCCGTGGTCCCTGGGCCCACAGGACGCAGCAGACCAAGCTACCCCCGCTGATCCAGCGCCAGCTCTCCCAGTCATCAAACGAAGACACACTTAGACGCAGACATGGACAAAGACACTGCAAGGATGGTACTGGGTGAGGTTGCCGCAAAAGTGAATTTTCATCGTCATCTTTCCACACCGGAAGTGGAAGAAGTTACATGACATCTGAAGTCACATGAAATATGACATTGCTGCCAAAAATTATGCTAAAATATGGAGTCTTCATCTTAAAATACAATTTACAACTTAACTTTATAATTTACCACAACCTCAACAATTTCCCCCAGGACATTTGATCCAGTTTATAATTTTCCAGGTGTTTTCCATGACCAGAAAACTAGTCTATACATTTCCATGGGAGCGCCAGGTCCTTCCGTAGCACTACTGTAGCCAAAACACAACGTGTAAGTGAAGCTCTCATAGCGACACCTGGCTGAACCACCTCTCACAACATCACACCCACGTCCTTTTTAACCAGGACGGTGTGGGACCCGGATGCCCAGCCCCAGCCTCCATCTTCCCGCCTCTTCGCTCGCCTGATGTGTGTGTGATGTCTGACTCCGAAGGCGCTATTAAAAGCCTTTCTCTTCACCTTGTCCCTCCCTCGCTACGCCCCTATCGCTTTCCTCTCCTCCTCTCTCTCACCGGGTGTGACGCGTGATGCAGACATTTATAAATATCTGCAATGCCTTCGCCTATAACCTCCTGGGAACAGTAACGCGCATGTGTGTGTGTGTGTATAAGAGAGAGAGAGAGAGAGAGAGAGAGAGAGAGAGGGAGAATGGGTGTGGGTATCATCCATCCATCCATCCATCAGACCCTTCTTCATCCACCTTGTGACACCTCAAATCTCCCCTTATTGTCAGCCTCCCCAACCCCATCCATCCTTTGTGTCTTAGCTAATGACGTCTCTCTCTCACCCACCCTCTTTTACTCTCCCCTCACTCGACTGCCCCTCCTTAAGGTGTGAGTTTTCACTTGTCACTCCCATCTCTCTCTGCCTCTCTCCATTCCCCTTCATCCCTCCTTCCAATTACCTTGTCTGGACAGCATTGTCTGGACAGCATCTGGGGAGATGTATGAGAGAGAGAGAGAGAGAGAGAGAGAGAGAGAGAGAGAGAGAGAGAGAGAGAGAGAGAGAGAGAGAGAGAGAGAGAGAGAGAGAGAGAGAGAGAGAGAGAGAGAGTGTGTGTGTCGGTGAGCAGGTGTCCAGGTTGTGCTGCGTTTGGTTTTAGCCATCATGGTGCAGCAGCTGTTCACGTCTAACAGCTCACATGTAAAGACTCAGGTGTGGGACATATTTCACGAGCCATCACACAATCCCGCTTACACCCTTGGTGTCCAGGGTTAAAAAAAAAACAAAAAAACACATCATCAGTAACGACAACAAAAAATTGCAGGCGATATATCAACGGGCTTATCCGGGTGGAGCAGAAGCGCTCAACACATCCGTTGCCGACACGTCGTGTTGAGCAGTAAAGAAACAGACGTGTCGGCTTCTGCCTTTCACAGGAACGTGCTCGTGGCAACACAGGTCGACCCTGCCAGTTGCTTTTGACTCGTCACACTAAAATGATGCATGCTGTACTTATTCACTGGTTCTTCTTCATTGGTGCCGTGCGATTTTTTACAACGAGCGAGGTTTGAGTTATCTTACAATCTACATATTTTCAGCATAATTTCTTCAATTTCCCATTCTGCTGTGCCAGGGGGAATCGTTTTACGTTTATATAAGGAATCGTTTGACATAGATCCCGCACCGAAACGCTCATGGATGAATATGAAACTCATTATTCAGCACATGAAAGTGCGGTGAGATTGCAGAGGGGTGCAGGGACGAACACCCACTGTGACGGAGTGCATGCTGCATGGGAGGTGAAGGCAAAGTGCAGCAATGCTGCAAAGTGCATGTGTGCTCAAAAAAAAACAAACACAAAACGTTCTGTTAAGAAATAAAAGATGAAAGATTACGTCACCACTGAGCAGGGATACCGGCCAGATACCAGGCCAAACTGGAGTATTGGCATCAGGTTTTAACCAGGATTACATTCCAGTACTAAAAGCCATTAGTTACAGGTCAAGTCAAGTCAAGTCAATTTTATTTGTATAGCCCAATATCACAAATGACAAATTTGCCTCAAGGGGCTTTACAGCAACACAACATTAATAAAAGCAATACTGCATTTTTGGCACAAAGAAGACTGCATTTCTTTAATGGTGGAAAAACATCTGATTATGTCTCAATGATTTTGTCCACTGACTCAAACTAACGGCCTTCACTGTTCAGCAGAAGTAATGGATCAGATCGGGGCTCTGTACGGGCCTATACGTTAGGATCCGTACTCGGAACCGGTATTGGCAGAAGAAAAAGAGTAATTTCAGTGCATCCCTACCTCTGAGTACATGTCATGTAGCAACCCCTTGATTGAGAATGAACACAACGGTGCCGCACAACACCTGTCAAGAAGGACGCTCTATTTCATTGCAATATGAAATCCACACACAGTGGGGGGGTGAGAGAGTAGGGTGCAGGTGGAGGAGAGCCTGGAGAGGTGGAGGTATACGCTGGAGAGGAGAGGAATGAAAGTCAGTAGCAGCAAGACGGAATACCTATGCGTGACCGAGAGGGAGGACAGCGGAATGGCGAGGAGGCGAGGAGTAGAGGTGACGAAGGCGTATGAGTTTAAATACTTGGGGTCAACTGTCATAAGTAACGGGGAGTGCAGAAGAGCGGTGAAGAAGAGAGTGCAGGCAGGGTGGAGTGGGTGGAGAAGTGAGTCAGGTGTGTCTGACATTCTCCTGTACGAAGTGGGGTTGTTGTGAAGCGTCTAGTGTGTTGGTGTAGTGTTGTGTGCCCGTCACGTCTCACTCTCAACCTTCACCGCCGGCTAGCAGAACTGCGAACAGGAGAGCCGAGTGCGTAAGTCTCTCCCTGCCAGTACATAGCCTCTCCAACAGCAAGCCCTATGTAGCGCCTCCTCGTGGCAACACATGGTAACTGGGTACACTCTGGACCCTGGCTGAACTACAAGGGACTCGGGAGGAGGTCTGGCCCCTAGGCGTGTGGTACGCAGGCCCACCGGAACGAACCAGCCCCCCAGCTATGGGTTAAATAGCGCCACCTAGTGGATACTTCGGGAGAGGAACAGGCTATGGGAGTAAACCCCTCCAGAAAATCAACGTCCACGGTGCTATTGTTTTTTTGTTTTTCTTGCTCTCTTGTATCTGTTTCAGTCGGAGAGTACTGCCGGCGTCGTGTGTCGCTGCCGCTCCTCCCTCTCGTAGCCCCCCCCCCCTTCCCATCCACCCCTGTATGTCTGTGTTACGTTTACCTGTTGTCCTGTTTCACCCCGTTTATTGTAAAGCGACTTTGAGAGTTAGAAAAGCGCTACATAAGATTGATTTATTCTTCTTATTATTATTATTTGTGACAGAAGGGTACCAGCAAGAGTTAAAGGGAAGGTTTACAAGATGGTACTGAGACCAGCTATGTTATATGGTTTGGAGACAGTGGCACTGATGAAAAGACAGGAGGCGGAGCTGGAGGTGGCAGAGTTGAAGATGCTAAGATTTTCATTAGGAGTGATGAAGAAGGACAGGATTAGGAACGAGTATATTAGAGGGACAGCTCAGGTTGGACGGTTTGGAGACAAAGCAAGAGAGACATGTGTGGACATGTGTGGAGGAGAGATGCTGGGTATACTGGGAGAAGGATGCTGAATATGGAGCTGCCAGGGAAGAGGAGAAGAGGAAGGTCAAAGAGGAGGTTTATGGATGTGGTGAGGGAGGACATGCAGGTGGCTGGTGGGCCAGAGGAAGATGCAGAGGACAGGAAGAGATGGAAACGGATGATCTGCTGTGGCGCCCCCTAACGGGAGCAGCTGAAAGTAATAGTAGTAGTAGTAGTAGTGGTAGTTGAAATCCACACACAGCCCCCACTAGCATCTACATGACACACCTCGACTGCTGAGAACGACGTGTGCTGCAGCGTCGACATGTATTTTCCCATTGCACGGCCGAGTTAAAAACAATGGCTTTTCTATGTAATAAGCATCGGCTGGTGTTTCCTGTTTGTGCTATACAGACGTGACGCACTTCGTTTGACTCGACGCCCGGCAGCTGCGCCGGTGTGTTCGGGCTTTCTGCTAAGCTTTCACCGATTCCTTATTCGCACCAAAAGCTACAAGGCAGCAATAATGAACTAAAAGGCAACGCAGAGCCGTAACTTGTGGTTTTTGTTGCTCTCGGCCACTTCGTGGTGCGAGTCGAAAAATGGGTCAACCTACATCCCAAAGTCGCCTGAAGTGACAAAGTGGCAGCCAATCATTTCTGTCTGGGATCCCAAGGCCACACCCCTGGCCAAGCTGAGGCTGGAGAACAGAAGCGGAAATGGAGGATCAATTGATTTTAGCTGCTTCCGCATGTCCCGAGTTGTATGATAGGTTACCGCTTATGATCTCGCTGTTACGCATAGGACACCGCTTTGGTATCATACAGAGGCCAAAATAAGAAACTAGCGTGGTGAAAGGTCAGCGAAGTCGTTGGATTCTCTGGGGAATCTTTATTTGCTTGGGGAACACTGAGTCACTGTTGCTAATGCTAATGCTAATGCTGTGTAATGGACAAGTCAAGTCAATTTTATTTGTATAGCCCAATATCACAAATTACAAATTTGCCTCAAGGGGCTTTACAGCAACACAACATCCTGTCCTTAGACCCTCACATCGGATAAGGAACAACTCCCTAAAAAAAAACCTTTAACAGGGAGAAAAAAGTAGGAAGAAACCTCAGGGAGAGCAACTGAGGAGGGATCTCTCTCCCAAGACGGACAATGTGCAATGGATATTGTGTGTACACAATTTTACACAATACAACATTGAAAGAGGATAACAGACTTATAATGGAGTTATAAAATTCCATTGTCATGGTGTCATCAAACAAACTTGTTGGTTGAAACTGCGGCGCTACTTGGTTTACTTGTATTGGCATGTAGTTTTTGGAGTGAATGCAGACTGAGACGAGTCTACTCCCTGCCTGTGAGATTGTCAGGCACAAGCTAATTCAACAACAAAAAAATACAATTCTTCTTCATACCAGCATCTCAGCCATATAGTTTCCCTCTCGTAAGAGTTCGGCTTTAATTGCGCTGGGGACAGAAATGGCTGAATGGCCTCATGTGGCTTCCCCAAGTGACTGCCTGCCAGCTGTGGAGCCGCTGGCCGAACGAATGAACCGGAGGAAGAAGATTAGGAAACCTGATATTAAACTTACAGTGTATTTTAAAGCCTCTTATGTAGGTGTTTCTCCCCATCTCTCTCTTTCTCCATCTCTCTCTCTCTCTATCCAGCTCTCTCTCTCTCTCTCTCTCTCTAGTTTTCCCTCTCTCCATCTCTCTCTAGCTTTCCCTCTCTCCATCTCTCTCCCTCTCTCTCTCTATCCAGCTCTCTCTCTCTCTCTCTATCCAGCTCTCCCTCTCTCTCTCTATCCAGCTCTCTCTCTCTCTCTCTATCCAGCTCTCTCTCTCTCTCTAGCTTTCCCTCTCTCCATCTCTCTCTAGCTTTCCCTCTCTCCATCTCTCTCCCTCTCTCTCTATCCAGCTCTCTCTTTACCTTTCCCTCTCCATCTCTCTCCCCAGCTTTGTCTCTAGCTTTCTCTCTCCATCTCTCTCTATCCAGCTCTCTCTCTCTAGCTTTCCCTCTCTCCATCTCTCTCTCCCTCTCTCTCTCTATCCAGCTCTCTCTCTCTCTCTCTCTCTAGTTTTCCCTCTCTCTATCTCTCTCTAGCTTTCCCTCTCTCCATCTCTCTCCCCAGCTTTGTCTCTAGCTTTCTCTCTCCATCTCTCTCTATCCAGCTCTCTCTTTAGCTTTCCCTTTCTCCGTCTCTCTCCCCAGCTTTGTCTCTAGCTTTCTCTCTCCATCTCTCTCTATCCAGCTCTCTCTCTCTAGCTTTCCCTCTCTCCATCTCCCTCCAGCTCTCTCTAGCTTTCTCCCTCTCTCTATCTTCCTCTCTCCCCATCTCTCTCTCGCTCTCTCTAGCTTTCTCTCTCTCTCTGTGTCTACTGAATAAATGATGAAATCCAATCTCACTCTGCAATCGCTCTGTTATTTTTTTTCTCTCCCTTTTTCAGGCAGCATTACTCTCTCTCTCTCTCGCTCTCTCTATTTCTCTCGCTCATCCTGATCGCTGCTATTGAATAAATGATGAAATATCAAAGTCTCTTCTTCGTTTCTCTCCTTTCATTCTTTTATCTTGTCTCTATATATTTATTTCATCTCTGCACATCGCCTCACCCGCCCACACACATTCTGAAGCCCTTTCTTCTTTACAATTAAGAGTCTTTCTTTTTTTTAACCAATTTATTAATTTAATTTACATGATTTACGATCATTGTAAAACACACTTTGTTAAACTCGAATTAAAAGCCCCCTGAGTCAAAGACGGACAGGTCCAGATGGGCCGCCCCAGTACCTGTTGGGTACATCTAATCGTCTGGTCTTCATACCAATCTTCCTCCATGCCATGATAAAAGCTGTTCATTCTGACGGTTTTAGTCTGTCGATACCACGGTCAACAGGCTTAGCATGGGAAACAACACACAGACACAAAAAGGCACATCTCCAATCTCATGTAAATCTGATTGAAAAGATAATCCTGTTTTTTGTTTTTTTGGGGGGGGGCGGGTATAACCTGGGCCTTATTTTTGTAGTTTTAGCCATTGTACATATCAGCTGCACAACAGTGGGGCAACTGAAGTGTCAGACAAGTTTCAACAAGTCCAACTTAACCCAATTATCTAAACCAGGTGTTTGGAAGTGGAAGCTAGAAGTTACGACGTGAGATGTCCAACACGATCAATGGTGGAGGACACGGCTGATCTACTTCCTGGTTCACCCTGCAGGAAGTAGCAGCCTGTACTTACAGAAGGTCGTAGATAGTAGCAACATCCATATGTCATAGAGGATGGACAGTCACGGACACTGTCTGACTGACACACTAGGGGGGTTTGTTGTTTAAAGACTCCTGGTCTCTTGTCCCATAAGACACCGCTGTAAAGCTGAGTCCAGCCGTGGTCCCCTGTCCAACATCTCATGAACATCATAACCAATATCCACGATAGCAACAACTAAGAAAAATAAGACCAAGGTTGTAAAAAAATGGAACTGAAATATGATTTTAAACTTTACAAGATATTTAGACCTGTATCACATTATTGTTTAAATGAGAAAGAAGATTTAAAAAAAAAGGAAAAAAAAACAACTCTCTATTATGAAGAATGAGAAACTACTCTTTCATTTATACCCGTCAAGGACTTTCTTATTGTCAATTTCTCCCTTTCAACTTAGCGGTTACACACACACACACACACACACAAAATGGAGCGCCTGCCACCTCCTTCTCCGCCCACTTCCATCCAACTGTCATCATCGCTCCAACCTCCGTCTCATCTCCCACCATCTCTCCGCCCTTTTTCCCGTCTTCCCTGTTCTCTCTCTCTCTCTCTCGAGTGCTGAACTTCTCTTTCCTCTCCTCCCTCATCTTATTTATCTCTCTGTTCTTTGCTCTCCTCTTATCAGATCCAGTGCATAATTTACCTCCATTCTTCATGGAAAGGCTTTGGTCTCCGTCTGCTCCCTTCTTTAAAACTGGGCAATAAAGTTGAAAAGCCCTAAATTAAAACCAGGCCGTGTAAACCTCACGACAGTACTCCACACCGACTACTGTCAAACTTCCAATAAATGTTCTTCAATAACACTTGAATTAAGATTGAAATGTTGTGATTTTAAAGCACGACCACAGAAAATAATAAGTTTTTTCCTGACTGCTGGGATCGGCTCCAGCATCCCCGTGACCCTGACAGCGGGATAAGCGCTTCAGATTATGGATGGATGGATGGATGGATGGATAACATGTTTGGATTCAACCCCTTTGTAATCACCAATAATTTTGATTGGTAACTGTAATTTAATTACATATTTTTCTCAGTAACTGTAACGGATTACAATTACATTTATTTTGTGATTTACTAACGCCGTTTGTTACATGTACCTAGCTACTCGACGACACTGCCTACACACACACACACACACACACAAACATGCAAATACACAGACACACTGAAAAGTAATCAAAAATGTATCAAATGTAATAAGTTAATTATTCTAATGAAGTAATTAAGTTACTTATTTCATTTTAACAAGGTAACTAGTAATCTGTAACCAGTTACATTTCAAAAGTAACATTCCAAAACTCTGTGTGTGTGTGTGTGTGTGTGTGTGTGTGTGTGTGTGTGTGTGTGTGTGATTAAATCGTTTCCAGACTATCTACATTCCTCTTTTCCTAGCAGAAAATGATGCAGGCAGGTACACGAACATACAACAAAAACAACCTTTAAATTACACTCGACTTGGGCCATAATAACTTCAACTTCGGTGTGTATGTTTGTGTATGCGTTTACTAGTGTGTATTTGTGTGTGTGTGTGTGAGTGAGCATTCATGTACATTAGTGTGTATGTGAGTGTTAGTGTGGCTGTGGGTGAGAGTGTACCGGGTGTTCTCAAATTTATTACTCAAAGGTCTGCATCGGATTTTTATTCAAGGTCAGAGGTCCGGAATGATTGGCAATAACAAAACAACATCAACTCACTTCTAGCTTTTCTTATAAATTATTACTTTTATGGACATCTGGGTAGTGTAGCGGTCTATCCTGTTGCCTACCAACACGGAGATCGCCGGTTCGAATCCCAACGTTACCTCCGGCTTGGTCAGGCGCCCCTGCAGACACAATTGGCAGTGTCTGTGGGTGGGAAGCCGGATGTGGGTATGCGTCCAGCTGCCTCACTCATCAATCGTTCATAGGTACAGATTTGTTCTTACACACCAACGGAATTTTGTAGCCCTCCAAACTGTCTGACAGGTAGCAGCAAAGCCTCGTGGTCATCTGTAATTCCTTCCCCTTACCATCTATTGTCCACCTCTTGCAACGAGCAATCGCTCAGGCTCGCAAAGACATCAGTGCTAGCCAATCGGCGTCCAAATTCAGGAGTTAGCCAGGTTCGACACTGGTCTGTCAGACAAACCTCAGGGCTAAAAATTCCCACGGGTGTGTAAGAGCAAATTTGTACATAGGAACAATTGATAAATGAGGCCCCAGGTCTGGTCACTGCGCTAGCGCCTCCTCTGGTCGGTCGGGGCGCCTGTTTTGGGGGGGAACTGGGAGGAATAGCGTGATCCTCCCACGTGTAACGTCCCCCTGGCGAAACTCCTCACTTGTCAGGTGAAAAGGAGCGGCTGGCGACTCCACATGTATGGGAGGAGGCATGTGGTGGTCTGCAGCCCTCCCCGGATCGGCGGAGGGGGTGGAGCAGCGACCGGGACGGCTCGGAGGGACGGGGTAATTGGCCAAGTACAATTGGGAGAAAATAAAATAAATAAAAAATTATTACTTGTATAATGTTCGGCGAAACACGCCCTACTCTGTCTCTGATTGGCTCTACCCTTAACGAAAACCCGCGGATCGGTAGGCTACTCGTTACCGTCATTTATGGTTTCTCTCCTGTCCCCTGTGTTTCAACGAGGGCGGTTCTTCTCTGCAGCATCTTACCAGACTGCTGCCCAGCAAGCATGCAACATGTCACAGCTACTTTCCCCTCAACGCATCACACACACACACACACACACACACACTAACTACACTCACTACTTCACTGTAAGTACAATAAAAGCTTCGCCCCCCCCCCAAAGCAAATTCTCCGCTGTAACGTTAATTCGTGAACTTGGCAGCAACAACCGGAGGTGGGAAGTAACTTCATTACTGTACTTAAGTAGATTTTTCAGGTATCTGTACTTTACTTTTCTGACAACTTTTTTACTTTTACTCCCTATATTATGAAACACAAATTTCTGTACTTTCTACTCCTTCCATTTTCAACACAGGCCCGTTACGTTAGCTTTAATGCCTTTGAGGGGACTTATTGATTATTAGCATCATAACCTGTAGACTCATAAGCCAGCCTCTAAACACTTATGGTCTCAGTCTCGCGATACCAGACGGGTGTAATTTTATTTGAAGTGAAGATAAAAGTAGGGCTGAACGATTTGGGGGGAAAAGGGACTATACTGGTGTTGTCATATATATATATATATATATTTTTTTTTAATTCATATTTTCTGGGGATAGACTTGTCATAAAATGATCTATTTCTCTGGCTAACATCCACGGCGCCTTGATAGAAGTCATGGACGTTTGAATTCATAAAACGATCTTTTTTCCAAGGGCTATTTTCAGGCTAGACTTTTCAATTAATCCCGGCCTTCAACTGAATGAAAACACAGTGACAATGCAACTTTGACTAAAAATAAAGGTGACGTGGTGAAATGGCCGAGCCTGTACTTTTTACTTTTATACTTTGAGTACATTTCAGAGCCTGTACTTTTTCATTTCAACTTGAGTAAAGAAGTTGAGTCAGTACCTCTACTTTCACCAGAGTCTATGTTTACACAAGTATCTGTACTTCTACTTGAGTAAAGAATGTGTGTACTTTTGCCACCTCTGGCAACAACACACAAAAAAAAGAAAACGTTACACTTCATAACGTATTGTATTAATAACACGAGGTATGGGCTGGGTCCGGACTGACTGCACCGCCCCACTCAGGGGAACCGCATCTAGTCAGGCCGTCTCCTCCTTCAGAGCATCACGTCAATACAACTCAGTACCACAATCGATTAGAGTCCCCATCATATTCTTCATTTAAGTTTAATGTCAAGAAATGGTTTATTAAGAACCAACAGTGTCAACATTGATGCTATTCGCACACACCTTTAACATGTTGTTTAACTGCACTGCACATTAGCTGTGTTGTACGTCTGTTTTTTTATATATCATTTTCTATATTATCTTTATTACTACCGGAAAATGGTGGATTGCTCCCTCCGGGTTGGGGATGAGTTGTTGCCTCAAGTGAAGGAGTTCAAGTATCTCGGGGTCTTGTTCAGGAGTGAGGGTAGGATGGAGCGGGAGATTGACAGGTGGATCGGTGCAGCATCAGCAGTAATGTGGATGTTGTACCGGACCATTGTGGTGAAGAGGGAGCTGAGCTGGAAGGCAAAGCTCTCAGTTTACCAGTCAGTCTTCGTTCCAACCCTCACCTATAGTCATGAGCTTTGGGTAGTGACTGAAAGGGTGAGATCGCGGATACAAGCGGCTGAAATGAGTTTCCTCCGTAGGGTGTCTGGGCTCAGCCTTAGAGATAGGGGGAGGAGCTCGGACATCCGGAGGGAGCACAGGAGTAGAGCCGCTGCTCCTTCACGTCAAAAGGAGCCAGTTGAGGTGGTTTGGGCATCTGATTAGGACACCTCCTGGGCACCTTCCTTTGGAGGTTCACCGGGCACGGCCAACTGGGGGGAGACCCCGGGGTAGACCCCAGAACTCACTGGGGGGGGACTACATGTCCAGTCTGGCCTGGGAACACCTTGGGATGCCCCAGGAGGAGCTGGAGGGCGTTGCTAGGGAGAGGGACGTCTGGAGTGCCCTACTTAGCTTGCTGCCACCGCGACCCGACCCCGGAGAAGCAGCTGATGAATGAATGAATGAATGAATATTTATTATTTTCTACAATATTTGTATATTCTGTATATATTTTCTTGTCTGTTTGCTCTTGTTGTTCTTATATTGTATATTAACCATTTTGTATGTTTATTTTTTTGTACTATTTTATTATCCCGGGATGCCTAACAACATCAGGTGAAGGGGCTGCTGATGGAAACTAGCCTCTTAGCTAACGCGAGTACATTTACATTTGTTTTGAATGTTGATTAATGTACATTGTCCCTTCCCAAATAAAGGTTTTGAACGGTTCGGTCCGGTTGCAGCTAGGTTTTGTGTGAGTTTGCGTGTTTGTCTGCAACCGAGTCTCTTTTTTTTTAAACATTTTTAATGTGTGTGCTTGTATGTGTGTATGTGTGTGCAAGTGATAGGGAGAGATTGCACAAGGCCATCGAAAATCCGAATGTCTCCCATCTAAATGGTTGGATTGTCTGCAATATTGGTGTGAAACACAATGTGTGTGTGTGTGTGTGTGTGTGTGTGTGTGTGTGTGTGTGTGTGTGTGTGTGTGTGTGTGTGCGCACGCGCACTAGCATCATTGAAGCTTAAAGATCATCATATCTCTGCACTCACTAACCACTTCATGCATACTGATATGAGCACAAACAAACGCACACTCACACACACACACACACACACACACACACACAAACATTGTATTCAAAACATCAAGTTGAACAAGAGGAGGAAGGTGATGGAGTGGGCGGGTGAAAAACATGAGAAAAAGAGAGAAAACGAAGAAAGGGAAAAAGATGGAGATGAGACAGATGAGAGAAGGAGCACATTTGTTAACATTTCCTTTTTTTTGGGGGGGGGGGGTTCCCCCCTTTTCTCCCCAATTATATCCGGCCAATTACCCCACTCCTCTGAGCCGCCCCGGGTAGCTGCTCCACCCCCCTCTGCCGATCCAGGGAGGGCTGCAGACTACCACATGCCTCCTCCCATACATGTGGAGTCACCAGTCGCTTCTTTTCACCTGACAGTGAGGAGTTTCACCAGGGGGACGTAGCGCGTGGGAGGATCAAGTTATTCCCCCCAGCCCCCCCCCGAACAGGCGCCCCGACTGCCCAGAGGAGGCGCTAGTGCAGTGACCGGGTCACATACCCACATCCGGCTTCCCGCCCGCAGACATGGCCAATTGTGTCTGTAGGGACGCCCGACCAAGCCAGAGATTACACGGGGATTCGAACCACCGATCCCCCTGTTGGTAGGCAACGGAATAGACCGCCATGCTACCCGGACGCCCCTTGTTAGCATTTCTTACCGACATCCATCGGCAAATTATCCGCAGCATCGGCCGCTCTGAGCATCTTTGTTTCCCCGGCCATCATAGTCCCAACACAAGCAAGACGTAGCGTAAAACCACCCTAAACGCCACAGCAGGCGCTCTTCACTTGGGCGACACTCATCTGACGCCAACCTGCCTTGAGAGGACAGAAACACCTCCGCCAACATTACTCCTGATTCATCCTTCATCCAGTCACGATGAACATGAAAAATGACCTTTACGTCTTGTTGTCATTGTGTTATTCTGCATACTGAGACATGACGCAGTCCAGACACTCAAGAGCTCACCGGACATATCAGGACCCACGGCAGCCATTAAGTGTTCATGTCTACCTGAGCTAAAGGTCGAGTGCATTTCTGTTCTCCTGATTGGAATCACAGCCACTCTACCTGTCTCCAGTCTGAAGGCAAAATGAATATTCATACCCATTTATATCACTGCCATGAATATTCATGTATGTTAACACGAGATATGTAAATGTGGTGGCCAGCCAAGATGTCTTCACATTGTGATATAATCATCACACACACACACACACACACGACAAATCTGTCAAACAAATTCGGTGTGTTTTTCTACTTTGCTCCTCCATGGTGGGTCATGAGAAGAGAAAAGTTTTCTTCCATTTTGTTCAAGAATTTAAAAACTGCTTATTGTTAGGTTGCAGAAAACCTCACCAGGTCTCACTGTAAACTTAAAAGAAGGCGAATCACCTAAAAACAGAACTAAAACAAACATTGCTTAAACACAAACGTAGTAATGTCTTCATCCAGTAAATCTATTTATTACCTGCTGTGTAACGATTACATTTTAACTGTTGCACCAAAACAGGTTAAATCCTTTTACGGTCTCCTTAACAAAATGGCAAATGTGATGGCTAATGAAAATAATGTTTTGCTGTGCAGAAATGAACATCTCCAATCTCTTGGATTAACAGACCAGGTATAAAAGATTTTTTTCAAATTATTGCCAAAAAATAAAAAATAAAAATCAATCCTATATACAACTCATTTAATACACAAAAATCCTATGTACAACTCATTTAATACACACACAAAAAAAAAACAAAAAAACAAAAAAAACACTGTCAACCGGAAGTAAGCAAGTCACCATTACTGCGGTGGCACCTCCCTACAGTACGCAAGCGTGGAATGCTAGCTGTCATAAGAAGCGGACAATTTTATATTATTTTTACCTTTACTTTTATGTAACATTACTTTTGACAGCGATGTCTTGGAGTTCGGGGAGAACCTGTGCAGTTCTCAGCTGCTCCGACAGTAGCGGCAAACTTCAACTTTTGGGGGGGGGGGGGGACTGAGTGCAAAACACACAAGGCTTTATTCATTACTACAATACTCTTTACATAGACTCCCTGGATGTGCAGAGGACCAGGAGAGTCACCAGAGGTGGCTAAAGAAGTGGATAGAGGTGAATTAAGAAGTGGATCAAGAGTATTAACAGAAAGGACTTTGTTCCCAACAACAACACGGTAGGTTTCGGTTAACAGAATCTCTATTCATCTCACATGACTAGCATGCAGCTGGCTAGCCTAACATGGTGAGACAATTAACGTTAGCCAAATTAAGACAGCTTAACTAGCTAACGTAAGTGGTCTAATAAGACGTCTAGGGGCTGCGACAGTCAGAATAAATGAACTCAAACTACTAACTGGGGCAATATTGTGAAATATAACTTCAGTTACTCTAAGTAGGGTAACCTAATGACCACAAAGTAAACACCATTTGGTCAGCGCCACAAACAGAACATGTACAATGGTGTCCGGCAGCCCTGTGTTTAGTAGGAGTGATTTTTTTTTTAACCGTGAAAAACTTGTTATTTGGCAGACAGTCAACAATGTCTACATTATATGACAAAGTCTGTCATCGAGTTAATTTGGAAAATTTACCTTTACAAAAGCGTAACATTATTTCTTTACTCTTTTGGAATCAAGGGTTATTATTCCATTTCATATTGCTGTGTGATATCAAGGAGATTTGGGTGACATTTTCGAGAGTGCGTTCTAAGTTGATTGTTGCAAGGCAATTTCTATGACGTGAAACGCAATTTACAGTAACGTAATGGACAATATTTTGCGAGTTATGTGGTATTTGCTACTCATTATTCTTTACCGCTCTCGAGATGTGTGGAATACACTTCCAGGATGGTAAACCAACGAAAGAACACCCACACCCTGTATTGCGTATGGGATATGTAAGTTTGTTTCCACTTTACCTGGAGTTACCATAGATTTAATTGATTGGCTCCACGATATTTACAATTTAGCAAGAGATTCTAATTAAAATGCTTTCCAAAGTGTCCGTTTCATATGTTGTATTATCCTGAAAAAGAAATTAGGAGCAGAATCGCCCTAGCAACAAGTGCAACAACCAAGCTCAACACCATCTGGAAAGATAAAAACCTTGGAGTGAAGTCAAAAATGCAACTGCTCGGCACCATAATAATAGCAACTCTTCTATACGGCACAGAATCCTGGACCCCAACAAAAGCTCTGGAGAGAAAAATACAAGCCTCTGAACTTAGAGCATATAGAAGAGTGTTGCAAATCCCATACACAGCGCACGTCACCAACACTGAAGTGCTGAACAGAGTTAAGGACGCTATTGGTCACCACAATAGTTTACTGACAACGGTAAAAAAAAGAACACTTGCAAAGGACATCCTGCAAGGCCTGGTAGAAGGGACTAGGAAGAGAGGGAGACCGAGAAAAACAACATCGGAGAATGGCTACAGATGAGTGTAGTGGAGGCGGGGAGAGCTGCGATGGATAGGGAACGTTGGAAGAGACTTGTTGAGGCATCAGCTGTGCTCCTACAACCCTCCATAGGTTACAGAACTGATGATGATGATGATTATCCTGTCTGAAAAATGTGTGGGCTTTCTTTCTCTGTTTTTCTGTCTTTCCTCAGGGGATAATATCATGTGGTAGAGCCCCCCCCCCCCACCCAAGATAAATTTCTTGAGCCTTTAACAGTCAATTCCACCGTTTGTCCTGTGGTCTCCTCAAAAAAAATTCAGCCAAAGGCTCAGAATTTCCCCATACCTAGAGGCTGTGCTTCCAACAAACTTGCAGTTCAGCTCTTTTCTTTCCACCTAGTTTCTTGGGTCTTCTTTTTTTCTCTTTTTTTGCCTTTTGTCGTCATCGTCGTTGTCGTCTCTCGTGTCTGAGGATCCGTTCCAAGAGATAGAACAAAAACTCTTGGAGCCATTCGATAAAGCTTTGATTAAAGTGGTGATCAGGTCGTGACGCTGGTCCACACTGCTTGGCCTGGGAGGATCTAGTTCCATGGCAACACAAGAGTGAAGATGATGGGATCCGCCACAGGTTGCGCCCAAGTGATGGTCAGATTGGGGAGTCCGGACTGTCCACTTGTTTGGCCCTTGCGAGCCAGGGATGTGTGGGATTTTTATAACCGCCAGTCCATGGTCCCGTTAGGCTTTAGCCAGCTGAGTGCTGCCCAGGTTACGCCAACTCCACAAGTGAAGTTTATTCTGTTTGTTAAAAAATCATAATAAACTGAAACTGAAACAACATTTGTCAGTTTATTCTGTTTTTTGAAAAACTTGAAAATATGACTTAGGCCATTATTTTAAGAAGGTGACGCCATGCTGGTGTTACTAGAAGCAGCAGACACTAACTTCAATGGGGGGGGGGGGGACTGCCTAACGTCGTCAATCCAACTCCCCCCCACCCATGCTGCTGTTACTATTGTAAACTACTAATAAGACCGGTTAGCTACCCTTTAGCCCAGCGGTTAGTGATGTCACCTTGTGGCGCAGTACACCTCGTATCGAATCCCGCACCGGGCAAGAAAATAACCGGTTACACTATCAGCGGCAGACACCGACTGACTAACGACTTGCCACTGCTGTTATGGCGGCACCAGGGGCGGATCTAGAGAAATGTTCATGGGGGGGCAAGAGGGTGGCAGAACATGCTAACTTAATCGCCAACCAACCGCGAGAGTAGAAATCACAGTGTGGGTGGGCACACAGAAAATCGAGTTGGTTTTAGCTCGGTCCAAGACCATTGTAACGGTTATTTTCTTGCCCGGTGCGGGATTCGATACGGGGTGTCCTGCACCACAAGGCGACATCACTAACCGCTCGGCTAAAGGGTCAGACCCGTTAGCTAGGGGCTAACGTGTCTTATTAGTAGTTTACAGTCGTCATCCGGAAGCGCGCCCTCACGCTTTGTTCTTCCCGCGCTCCGAAGAGACTTCTGAGGATCTGCACACTTCCGGATCCCACCGCTGCCACCAATGTAACGGTTATTTTCTTGCCCGGTGCGGGATTCGATACGGGGTGTCCTGCACCACAAGGCGACATCGCTAACCGCTCGGCTAAAGGGTCAGACCCGTAGCCCCTATTAGTAGTTTACACCAATCACACTTCATGGGTTCGCATATGCTAACCAAAAATAGGCCATTACAAAAAAAAACACTTGCTGAATGCGCCATAGTTTAATCATACAAGGTTTATACATCATCAGTGGTAATGTTAGTTATAGACACCAAGACGAACATTAACAGCAACGCGTAGCCGGGCTGGTGGCCATACACACACACACACACACAGCTGCAACAGCACCGTTAATCAAGAGGCTCACCGGCGCCAACATGCTCAGTAAGGATAAAATGGCGCTTGAACGCAGCCTGGCACGGCGGCCACTCACACCACGCATGCGCGCACGCACAATCAGCATAAATTAACTGTACGCTCCAAACTACACCCACTAAACACTAATACTGAACGAGGCACCAGGTTACCGCAGTGCCACATGGTAAATGAGCTTACTTGTGCTGATTACGGGCCGCAGGAGACGCCGGCGGCTCGGCGCTGAGCGCTGTCGAGGAACTGGCGCGACAAGCGGGCGTCTGGCTGGGAATGACGGCTGAACCTGAGCTGAACTCTCGTCCTCCTGCTCCTCGCCGCCTTCTTTCTTTTCTTGTGTTGTTGCGACGAACTTCAGCAGACCGTTTTTGTTTCGCCATGATTCTGATCCTAACCTGCGTTAATATCGGCTAGCTAGCCGAAAGCGGACTTCCGTTCCGAAAGTCGGGGCTGCTCTTCTTCTTCCCGATTTTATGACGGTTGGCAAACAACGTTATGGCGCAATACCGCCACCAACTGGAATGGAATATGAATTGGGGCGCTAACGATACATTAACTAATTCAAATAATAAAAATAAAATTGAGAAAACATATTGTAAACTACTAATAAGACACGTTAGACCCTAGTTCACGGGTCTGACCCTTTAGCCGAGCGGTTAGCGATGTCGCTTTGTGTTGCAGTACACCTCGTATCGAATCCCGCACCGGGCAAGAAAATAGCCGGTTACGATATTATAAACTTATTATGTTGTAACGTGCATGGATAAGTAGACACGCTGGCCGCTGGCTGGCGGGTCTGACCCTTTAGTCTAGCGGTTAGCGATGCCTCTTGCGGTGCGGGCGATACGGGGTCGCTTCCCGGCCGCGGCAGTTTCTGTGGTTGCGTTGTCCCCCGAATTCGCTATAATAATGAAAAAGCTACATTCTATTATGTTCGTTCTCCCAAGACACTGAAAGAAATAGATGACAGTTATCCCTAGGACGTCTTTGTAAAAGATCAGGTAAGTCTTTATTTCTTTAATGTCCGGTTTCAGTTCCCTTCTCTTAGCACTGAGGAGCTGCTCACAATCTGGCATTTGCGAAATGCACCACCACTCAAAAAAATCTGACCGATCAGCATCATGTGGTAAACAAGAAGCATGAAACAAGAATTGTTTTATTGGACCCTTCAGGGCGGCACGGTGGCGCAGTGGTTAGCGCGGTCGCCTCACACCGAGAAGGTCCTGGGTTCGAGCCCCTGGGTAGTCCAAACTTCGTGCGTCATCCCGGTTCGTCCTCTGTGTGGAGTTTGCTCCGGTTTCCTCCCAAAGACATGTAGGTCAGGTGAATCGGCGGTACTAAGTTGTCCCTAGGTAGACTGCGAAAATTTACAACCCCACTGACCTGTGTTGGCACCATGACAAAAACAACACCCGTCATTTTCGTTTTGAACTTCTCAAATGACCACCCACGGTCGCAACATTGTAGCGAATTCGGGGGACAACGCTTATCCG
>NC_079226.1:9425839-9460839 GCF_029633865.1 Lampris incognitus
TTTTTTTTTTAGAGCCCACAATTTCATAACGCCTCCATACGCGTGAGCCATTAGCGCCAACAGGGGCGGCTCGTGCGCTGCAATGTACTGCTCTGATCCACCGGAGCCAGCAGCCACTGGACTGGCAGGCGGAGCAGGCCCCGCAGCCAGGGGCCGGCTGCCGCTGGACTGGCAGGCGGCGCAGGCCCCGCAGCCAGGGGCCGGCTGCCGCTGGACTGGCAGGCGGCGCAGGCCCCGCAGCCAGGGGCCGGCAGCCGCTGGACTGGCAGGCGGCGCAGGCCCCGCAGCCAGGGGCCGGCAGCCACTGGACTGGCAGGCGGCGCAGGCCCCGCAGCCAGGGGCCGGCAGCCGCTGGACTGGCAGGCGGCGCAGGCCCCGCAGCCAGGGGCCGGCTGGGGAAATGCCGCAACTCCACCGTGCAAAGCCAGAGCCACAGCAGAGCCATGCCATTTAAAAGGCTGTCATTTTTTGGTGCATCTATCCGGTTTTTTGGGAACGTGTCCCGTGTTTGTACTGGTGTCAACAGAAGTGGAAGTAAGCCCCGAGCTCAGAAACATGCGCACAGTATTTGCGAGCGACTGGACTAAACGGTCCTTACGACAATAATAACAGTCATAATTTCATCACATTATTCTGTTTAGACAGTTACACACTCAAATGGCACTTACCATAAAAGAATGCAAGTGCACGTGTTAAACGGAAAGGAAACGTGCTTTTTAACACCAGAACGACCAAGGCGGTCATTTTGACCGTTTTGGGTTTTCAAAGTTTAATAACTTTGCAAAAAAAAAAAAACAACATACAGACCTGCCGCCCCCTGAATGCTCCTGAAAGTGCACACATTTGCATTAAAATGAGTTTTAGATCAATTGCACATAAAAAGTTATGATAAGCGCTATCCAAAACGGCCATGAGCGGTCAAATGACCGCGCGTAATTTGCGCGTCATGTCCCTGTTTATGACGCGTGTCGGTGGCGTCACTTCCTTCGTGAAGTTCATCGCTCTGTCCTAGAAACCCACTAGCGTCCTCCAGTGCAGAGACATAGTCCAAACTTGATTTTTGATTATTGCCAACATGCCTGGGTACAGACGCGCCACCGAGGCGTTGCAGTGTTTACAGGCGTTGGACAGCGGCCATTTAAAATTGTCTGGAAACAATAGTATTAAAGCTGTTAAAATGTTAATTTTGGTGCGAGTCGTTTCCTAACAGACACACTAACACGTGCAATGCATTCACATCTCAACTGGGCATTTACCGTGACAGAATACAGAGTTTTAAATACCGGCCGTCATTTTGACCGCCCATGGTCGTTTTAGGCTGGAGTGAACTCCCGGTCGCTGACACGCGTCTGTGATTGACAGCGTCCTGTTAATCTCGCGACATCAGGATGTGGTACTTTGATAAGAGGAGCGAGTGGATACGGTATGTTAAATAGCCTGCACGGATGAAGAGAGATCAATACACCCACACGCGCCTTTGAGTACGTGAATGCCACGGGGCTGCGCATCTCCAATGCCTCTCTAACTCTGGGCATACTCCTCAAGCACTGCGTTTTGTGAGTGACGCCATTCTTTGTATAACAATGCTTTTTCATGTCTCTTTTCAGCACCAGCAATATTATCCTCCCCATGTGCCAACTTCGGTTTGCATCACAAAGACAGTCGGCTATAGATTATGATATTCAAAGCCGTTGCTGCTGTGTTCGTTTTCAATGGCACTCCTGCAACGCGTGAGACCGTCGTGGCTGTTTTATTTCCGCTAAGCGATCAGATCGGATCGGATCGGACCGGACCGGACCGGGGCCACGCCGTCTTCTAGCAGAACGGAGCATGCGTTTATTTCCTCACGGCTGGCCTGCTGTACAGCTTGTTCACCTGCCTCCGTGTTCGAGGCCTAGCTCAAATTCAGACTGGCACAACTCTGCCGCCAGACCTGTGACGAAGACTTGAACGCTCTTCTCCCGCCGCGCCAGTTTTACCCTCCTGGCACTGGCTACCAGTTTCTCTTAGAATCCATTTTAAAATCTTACACGTGACTCACAAGGCCCTTTTTGTTAGACCCCCCAACCCCCCCCTTTTCTCCCTCGGCTCTGTGCATTCTAACCGTAGTGCACCGACTTCCGGTTTCTACTGCAGAGGTCATACCAGTTTCCTGTTTGTTGGCGCGTGCCGTTGACAATGGCATATTTTTCGCGATGCCTGCGAGATTCGCCGTGGATAAATGTCAACGACTTGCACAGAATTGTGGACAAACGTTCACCTGCACTTACCAGCAAACGGGTGGAAAGTTTCAAGTTGTAAATATCAAGTTACGTCCACAATTATGAGGATGAGCGGGAAGACGGACGCACGAAGGACGGACGGAATTGTGGACAACTTGAAACTTTCCGCCCGTTTGCTGGCAGGTGCAGGTGAAAGTTTGTCCACAATTCTGTGCACGTTGTTGACATTTATCCATGGTAAATCTTGCAGGCATCGCGAAAAATAGCGCACACCAACAAACAGGAAACTGTATGACCGTTGCAGTAGAAACCGGAAGTCAGTGGACTACAGTTATGCACAGAGCCGATTGTACTTGGCCAATTACCCCACTCTCCCGAACCGTCCGGTCGCTGCTCCACCCCCCTTCTGCCGATCCGGGGACGGCTGCAGACTACCACGTGCCTCCTCCCATACATGTGGAGTCGCCAGCCGCTTCTTTTCACCTGACAGTGAGGAGTTTCACCAGGGGGTTGTAGCGCGTGGGAGGATCATGCTATTCCCCGTCTTCCCCGAACAGGCGCCTGTGATGTTCAGTATTAGGGGAATACACCTTTAAGGACACAGGGAATTATGGGATAGTAAACAGAGCAGCCACGGGAGCGGGGAGGTAGACGAGGGTCAGTCGGATTATGTGCACGTTATGCATGGAGCGAAATAAACATGCCGAAGTTCCACGGCTAATTCAGAAACGGTGTTATCATCTGTGAGAGTGAAAAGTAGGTCATTACAGCGCCCCGACCGACCAGAGGAGGCGCTAGTGCAGCGACTAGGACACAGACCCACATCCGGCGTCCCAACCACAGACAAGGCCAATTGTGTCTCGTGGGGGGGACGTCCGATCAAGCCGGAGGTAACATGGGGATTTGAACCGGCGAGCCCTGTGTTGGTAGATAACGGAATAGACCACCACGCCACCCGAGCGCCCCGTGGCTCACAAGGCTTAACACGGCCCGGCGCCACAGTACATCAGTGAACTCTTAACCGCTTACTGTCCAGCGAGGCCTCTTAGGCCTGCTGGGTGCAGGGTAAGGTCAGAGGGGGATCGGTGTGAGCTGTACTGGTCCTGAGCTGTACTGGTCCTGAGCTGTGGAGCCGTCTTCCAGTTACTATTCCATCTGCTGACACAGCTTCTGCTTTTAAATCCTGTCTTCACACGATTTTACTGACGTGCCTCTTCGCCTGACAGCCAGCCTGATTTGTTTACGCGGCACAGCTCTGATGTGCACCCACCCGATTTAAAGTTCACCTTAATAGTTTCACTTATTCCACCTTTGAGATGACTTATTTTTACATTTCTTTCATACGGCCTTTTGTGTGCTTTTATTTTGCTATTCCTGAGCTTTTCCCTGTGCTGTTCTTGTGTTTTTCTTCCATATTTGTGAGTGATTTTTATGCTGACTTTGGAAATCACTTTGTGCTCCCAGCTGGAACACGCTTTGCAAACAAAATTATCATCATTTATTATTATTATTATTATTATGGTTACTACTATACTTATTAAGTGCCCTGCACAAACATCTTACCTGATATAGAGTGTCTGACTGACCACAGGTCCAAACAATAACACCTCAAAAAATGCAAAATACATCATACACAATGGCTATTAGTTTCTATTTTATTCTATTGTTTCCCTGGTGCCATATAATCAATATCTTTTGAGTCGGAATGGTTTGGATAAGGGTAGCAGAGCAGTGCACGCACACACACACACACACACACACACACACACACACACACACACACAGAGCTGACGGCTGAGACCTTGATCAGCATCTGGCCTTGTGGCAAGACGGGCAACCAGACTCTCTCTTCCCTCTCTCTCTGGCACGCGCGCGCGCGCACGCGCACACACAGACACACGGCAGAGTAGTGAAGTGTCCAACACTGAGCGGCAGGACGGGAGAAGGGAGGCAGAAGACAGACGAGTCTTGTTTCCTCGCCGTCGTTATGTTTCGCATGACACTCGGCTGACGCGCAGCGTTATTTCGGGGGACGGATGCATGTGGCGGTCTTCTGTTCCGCCCCGCTTCCAAACCAGACCCTGCCACGCAGCCTCCCCTCCTCTCTCCTGCACCGCTCGCTTCCCGCGTTATCAATTTTTACTCCTCTTTCACCTAACCCCCCCCCCTCTGCCCCCCCTAACCTCCTTCCCTCGCTCTGCCCCCCCCCTCTTGTTCTCTCACGCGGACAGTACGCACACGCATGTAGCCCTACAGAGCGAGAGAGAGCGAGAGTTAGTCTTGTATAGGTGCAAGCGATCTATGGCGTATTAAAAGGTCCAAGAGGAGATTGAATTGTGGCCCTGTAACTGATAGGGGTGACACGCGGTCTGCAGGGGGGACGGAGGTGGAGGTCTGTCTTGATACCTACTAGCACGTGCGCGCGCGCGCGCGCACACACACACACACGCACACACGGGCCGTTGCAAACCACACAGGAGCGCAGGCTGTAACCATGCCCACACATGCTTTAGTCGCACGCAGAAGCACGAGCGCACGGTGCGTACACATGCATTTCTCGGTATAAAGACACTGCGCGCGCGCGTGCGCACGCACGCACAATAGCACACAGCCGTTTATTCAAACCCCTTACAGCTGTCGGGGTGCCGGGGAGGGGAGCTGCTGCTGCCGCTGGTGGTGCCGCTGGTGGGGGTGGTGGGGGTGGAAGGGACGGGGTTGAAACAGACTGCTCCGCACGCCGAACAGCTCCCCGAGACATGTTACCCCAACTGCGTCTTGGCGCACCGACCTCGATTTCGCGCACGCGCACGCATGCGGCCAAAAGCGTTTAACTTCCAATTCCACCTGGTTACGCTTTTCCCTTCCTTTCTGACCTTGCGATGTACCCACCGCGCGTTTCCCTATACCTCTCCCCTCTCTCCCTCCGCCTCTCTCTCCGTCTCTCTCTTTCCCTCTTCCTAACCATCCCTGCCCCCCCCAAAAAAAATTCAGCAAAGATAGATAGATAGATAGATAGATGGATAGACAGATAGATAGATAGACAGATAGAAAGATAGATATCCTATAGTCTCCGTCCATGACCCCCCCCACCCCCTCCCCTCAAATTTCCTCCATCAAAAGAAGAGCGAGTTTGAGAAGGGGGGTGGGGGGGGGACACATTCAGGATCATTCTCGTTGTTAAAACTTTACCTCGATCAGGATTAACGCCGCCCCGTTCCTCCTCCGGGCTCGGGTCAGGGTGAGATTCTCTGTTCACATCCCATTATAAGCGGTTATCATGAGGACCGTCATCATCATCATCATCTTCATCTTCATCATCATCATCAGAGGACGGAGGGTACTTGTAACTCCACACGAACACGGGCTCCGCTCGCCACATGTAAGAACGGGAAACCAAATCCGCACATGGAAAATCCGTACCGGGATGGAGGGAATATTCCTCACGGGCTACACCAGCCGGCTCGGCTCCTCCACAGGGGTGCGTCCCTCACGCATTCTCTCTCTCTCCCTCTCGCTCTCTCGCTCTCCGCCGTCTCCTCCCGCTTTCATCCCCCTCTTCGCGGAGTGAGGGAACAATTCCATCCGAGAGAAACTCGATCTCTCCTCCCTTCCCTCCTCTCCTGCGACCTGGGCTGTGGATCTCTCTCTCTCTCTCGCTCTCTCTCTCTAGCTTCCTCTTCCTCCGTCCTTCCCTTCCTCTCCTTCCCTCTTCCTCAGTAATAAGTGCAATGGATCGGGAGGAACAACAAACAAAAAAATTCCACAACAGAAGAGAATAGACTCCCGGTAAAAAAAAGAAAAAAAAGAGAAAAAGAAAAAAGAGGAAGAATAAAAAAGACAAATAGGGACGTATAGTTATAAGACAAGTCAAATTCCAGCAGAGGGTTTGGAGACCGACATCCTGTGGTTAGGAGACGTCAGTTAGACGCGTCGAAGCGGAGGGTTTCGCCGCACGGTCGACGGATACCGGCTCTCTCTCCCTCTCTCCCTCTCGCTCTCTCCCCCTCTCTCTCCCTCGCTCTCTCTCCCTGTCTCGCTCCCCCCCCCCTCTCTCTCCCTCTCTCTCTCCCTCTCTCTCTCCCTCTCTCTCTCCCCCTCCCTCTCTCTCTCTCGTACTCTCTCTAGCTCTCTCTCTCCCCCTCTCTCTCCCTCTCTCTCTCTCTCGTGCTCTCTCCCGCTCTCTCTCTCTCTCTCTCTCTCTCTCTCTCCCCCTCTCTCTCTCGCGCTCTCTCGCGCTCTCTCTCCCTCTCTCTCGCTCTCTCTCTCTCTCGCTCTCTCTCTCTCTCTCTCTCTCTCTCTCTCTCTCTCTCTCTCTCTCTCTCTCTCTCTCTCTCTCTCTCTCTCTCTCTCTCTCTCTCTCTCTCTCTCTCTCTCTCGGTCGACGCCGAGCACAGCGGCTTCTCCTCTGCAGTTGGTAGAAAAAAAATAAAAAAATAAAAAAAGGCGGCGGGCTCTATTTAGCTCCAGGTACCGCGCGCTCTCCCACTCAGTCGGTCCGCGTGCGCGGCGGCAAAGCGGCTCGGCAGCCAATCAGAATGAACAACAGGAAAACAGAGCGACAAAGAAAGAAAGGAAGAAAGGAAGGAAGGAAGGAAGGAAGGAAGGAAGGAAGGAAGGAAGGAAGGAAGGAAGGAAGGAAGGAAGGAAGGAAGGAAGGAAGGAAGGAAGGAAGGAAGGAAGGAAGGAAGGAAGGAAGGAAGGAAGGCGGCTGCTGAGAGAAGAGCTCCCCACGCGCTCGACAGACAGGTCCACAGAGGGAAGCGTCGGTCCTCCGGTCCTCCGGTCCTCCGGTCCTCCTCCTCTCACGGTCCTCCGGTCCTCCGGTCCTCCTCCTCTCACGGTCCTCCGGTCCTCCGGTCCTCCTCCTCTCACGGTCCTCCTCCTCTCACGGTCCTCCGGTCCTCCTCCTCTCACGGTCCTCCGGTCCTCCGGTCCTCCTCCTCTCACGGTCCTCCGCTCGCCCGCCTGCTCCTCTGCGTTAATCCGGGAGATTAGACGGCACGGGACACGCGCCTTCCGTGGCTGCGCGCCAACTTGTCTTCATTTCTTTTACATCCGCTTTTACCTTTGACCTTTTGTTTGCCGGCACCTGAGAAGAGTCCGGGCTGTGCGCGAGACGTCCGGTCGCGCGCCCGCGTCCCAACTTTTTCCCCAATGCGCGTCGGTCTGCGTCGTCCGCGGCGCGCGCGCGCGCGTGCTTTGTTTCCCTCCGCGGTGTTATAAATAAGTCCCCGGACTACAAACGCGCATCCTCGTCACTCCGGGGGCAAGTCAGCGCTCAGCCCAGCGGCCGTGCTGCTCGCGGGCTTTCTAGTCCGATGACCGAACACAGCTATCTTCCAGGATTCTCCTCTTCTCCGTCAGTCTCGGGAAGAAAAGGAAGAGAAGAAAGGTCCGGGTGTGCGGGTTCTGCAGAACGGGACATTCTGCGAGGCTGATGCAGAAGTTTGTATATGTTTCCAAAGAGGCGGTTGAGTAATTGCGGTAATATGACTGTTGTTCGGATTGAGAGAGAACAAGGCATCCGTCTCCATTGATTGGTCGACTCCCCCTCCTCCTCCTCCTCCCCCCTCTCTCTCAAGCTGTTCCTCTCACTTTCTCTCTGCCTGCCTGTCTCTCTCTCACCCTAAATAGTCAGGTGGGGTGGTGGTGGGGGGGTGCGAGACTTATAACGCCATTACTGAGCCGGTGCAGGGAATGTCCCGAGGATTGAGGGCTGCATTGGTGGAGGCTTGTAGGTGAGGGCTGATCATAAAGGAATACATCTTCATCACTGGATTACTTCCGTGTTGCTGCAAACCTCTGGCAGGTGTTGGAGCAATAAAAGCCTCAATCCATGGTTGAATTGACAAAAACATTCATCCGTCCTGCCATCCATCTGTCCGTCTGTCGTGTCCATCTATGGAGACCCTCTGATGAAATAAGGTCATTTATGACTCCTACTCCTACTGTCCTGAAGGGACACAATGTCCTGTTGAAGAAGTCTTGGTAAATAATTTGTTTGTTTGTTTGTTTCAGTTTGGACACTGAACCACATCAGTTTCTGTCCTGGTGTCGTGAAACATATTCTGGAGGGGGGGGGTCTGATTTCAATATTATCTACGCAAAACTGAAGACATATGCTTACTCTGTGACTCTTGTAGATGGAAAATGGTGACTTAGAGGTATTCTTTACATCCTACGACCAGGTGGAACAGCTGGAATAAGAAGCGTGCGTAAAATGTGGAAATGCCCCTTAAACAAGCGGCGGAATGGTTCAGAAGCCCAAGAGGGAAATTCTGCAGAGGCTGAATGCATTTATTGAAAGTATTATACAGAGTTGAAATAAAGCAGTCAATCCCTGGCTAAAAATAAAATGTAAAACTAAAATGAAATTAGATACTTAGGGTCGTCTACCTAAGTATGTACATACTTAAGGTACTGTATGGAGATACTTAAGTACCTACATAGGTAGGTTATGTCCTGGGTACGACGTTAAACCGCAACCGCCGGGTCGTCGGCGACTAAACCGGCACCCTCACTTCAATCCTTGGGTTGTTGTGAGGAGGGTGTGTGGACACCCAGCAGGACTACAAACAAAACCTGTCAAGGGCGGATGAGTTCCTCTGTGAACCAGCGGCCATCCATAACTGGAGAGGAGATAGGGACCACCAGGTACTCCCCCTACTGAAACACAATGATGACGCAACCTGCTGAGGCATCAGCTGTGCTCCTACCACCTCCATAGGTTACAGAAGTGAGGATGATGATGGTGATGACCTAAGTGTCTCCTGAGGGGGTTTGATAAAGGATGTAGTCATTGCGTGGTACGATGATTGACTTTCAATTGGTCATCTTTCAGTTGTTGGTGATAATCAGCGAATAAATCGATTTGCCTCCTGTCACCTGCAGTGTTGAAGTGTTGTGGAAGCCCGTCCATCTCTACTTGGTGGATATCTGTACAGGGGAGGCGTGACACAACTCCGTTTTATTGGGCCGTTCTGGGGTTGAATCTGTAGGGAAACCTGCAGGCAGCATTTCACCCTGATAATGTTTGATTTACTTTTTGCCCTAACTCTGTTTGTAAACCTGATTAAGGATAAATATTGGAAATACTAAAACAGAAGTCTAATAGAATCATCCTGTAATCGCACAATAACATCCAAATCATAGGCGGCGGTGATTAGCACTAATCTAATCCTTCACAGAACAGCTACTATTTTCAGGTAATTAGGGTTTGTATTTGTACCTTAAACTATAATCCATTTTAAATTATTGTTATTCGTAGGGATTTTGTCACATTAGCAATTCTCCGGTCCTCCTGAAAGTCCTCCTGAAAGTAGCACCGAGCACCTATACTTGATTTGGCCCTCATGGGGCAATTTGAGGCAAGCACGTTTGCAGCAAGTACATACATACAATTCATTCAGACACATTAAAAGAAAAAAATCTTGAAAACTACAAACAACGTAAGACAATGTGAGTCCTCTGTGTGGAGTTGGCATGTTCTCCCCGTGTCTGCGTGGGTTTCCTCCGGCTGCTCCGGTTTCCTCCCACAGTCCAAAGACGTGTAGGTCAGGTGAATCGGCCGTACTATATTGTCCCTAGGTGTGAATGTGTGTGTGTGTGTGGGGGGGGGGGGGGGTCCTGTGATGGACTGGCGGCCTGTCCAGGGTGTCTGCCCACCTGCCGGCCAATGACTGCTGGGATAGGCTCCAGCATCCCCATGACCCTGATTGGGATAAGTGGCTTGGATAATGGATAGATGGATGGATGGATGGATGGATGGATGGATGGATGGATGGACAAGGTAAGAAAGAGTTTAAACACACAAGGATTAATTGCAGTGGCCAGACTACAGCTGGCCAACAATATCTAACACCACAAAGAAACAGAAGAGTCACGGTACGAACACATGAATTATCAGTCTGTACCAATGCAAGCTGACCTTTTCTTGTACTGCGGCTGCTCACGAGTCTAATGGCTTCTGGGAAAAAGCCAAACTTCCTTCTGTCTGTTTTACATACAGGCAATCTAAAACGCATTCCTGATGGCACGCGTGGGGTCGCTGATCTTATATGCTTCCTTGAGGACTTGTGCCGCATTAAACTGTAGTAAGGACCTTTGCGTCTTGCCAATAATTTTAGAGCTGAGCGTAACAACACTTTGCAGTTGGTTCTTGTCGTTTTGACAAAGGGATGTAAAGCAGCAGATAAATGAAAATGTTAAAACACTTTCAACAAAAGAGGAGTAAAACGTTGTCAGTACTCTGACCGACTGACTCCAAAGAGTTTAGCTTACGAAGGCAGTACAGACACCGCTGAGCCTTTTCCACGACAACATCTGGATTGTCACCAAATCTCGGTCTGTCATCGAACACGGCCCCCAAGCATTTGTACGTCTGGATGAGTTCAACACTTAAACCATGGACGACTGTTGGAACAATGTCTGTCTGTCTTGGCGAGATTACTATTTCGTTAGTTTTGGATACATTTAAATCTAGAAGAGATCTGTCGCACCAGTCCACACACTCTCGCATTATGGGTCCATGTGACCGATCTGACTGACTGACAAGAGTCAGAATAACACTGTCATCAGCAAATTTTACAATATGGTGATTTTTATATTTGCTACAAATTCAATTCAATTCAATTTATTGTAATTAAAAACAATGTGCAGGCACATGTGTAAAATGAAATGAGCTCTGCGGCTTCTCCAAACAGTGCAAGACAGACACAGACAAACACAGCAAACACAGTGTAAGATATACACACAAGAAGACTAACAGCTAAAGATGAGGAAAAAGAAAGAGCACGAGTATAAACATACTTACAGACATTCAGTGGGTAGCCAGGTTCAGGTGGGCAACAGCTTGTGGAAAGAAGCTGTTTTTGAGCCCGGTAGTGCGGGCTCTGAGGCTCCTGTAGCGCCTCCCAGAGTGCAGGGGGGAGAACAGTCCATGGCTGGGGTGGGTGGGATCTCTGCTGACGCTGAGACCCCTTCGAAGGCAGCATTTGTGATAAATGTCTTTTATGGCTGGGAGCTGGGTACCGGTGATATGCTGGGCCGCCTTGATGCCCCGCTGCAGAGCTTTCTGGTCTACTGCTGAGCAGTTGCCGTACCCCACTGAGATGCAGCTGGTCAGGATGCTCTCTATGGTGCAGTGGCAGAAGTTGGTGAGAGTTTTGGGGGATAGACGGGCGCTCCTCAGCCTCCTCAAGAAATGCAGGCGTTGTTGGGCCTTTTTAAGAAGGGCCTGGGTGCATGATGCCCAGGAGAGGTCCTCGCTGATGTGGACTCCAAGGAAATAAAAGCTGGAGACATGCTCCACTTACACCCCATTGATGTGTATGGGGGAGTGGCTGCAGTTGAGCTCTAAATTTCTCAGTGTCAAAACGGGCATTCGGGGTCTGTGCTGGTGTTTGTTTCCGGACATAGTTCTGATTCCTCTGCAATGCAGGAATGTTGCCCGTGACACCAGATTTAAAACTCCGGTATACTGTGAAATACAGAGTGAGTTACCTGGTTGTCATAGGCTTAATCATCATTGTATGAACTCATCTGGCAAGGGCTTGAATTTCACTGACATTCATTTCTGTAAAATTCCTGCATTCTAACTTTAAACCAAGCGAATGGGAAACACAGAAGTAGGAGGTACTAAGGCCTGTCTAGCTCTACGGTAGCCCAGGAGGAACACTTCATTATTGGCTATATCTACAGACAACATGAATATCCACAAACTGATCAATTGATCAAAGACTCCCTCTCGCGCTCTCTCTCTCTCTCTCTCTCTCTCTCTCTCTCTCTCTCTCTCTCTCTCTCTCTCTCTCTCTCTCTCTCGCTCTATGTAAAAATATAATTTCAAATCCTTTTCACCCTTTTTCAGGTGGTTTGTGTCTTCCTCAAGCTTGGGACCTCTACCAGAGGCCTGGGTTCTTTTCTGGTTCTTAACTTGTTGTAGTGGAGAAGCTTGCGTGTACTAATGATCCCAAGAGCTCTGCTGTCCGGAGCTTTGCTCCTGGTAGGGTCAAACAAGATGGCTAAGTCAAGGGGGAGGTTCCAGATGAAGCCCAATCCAACAAAGACCTTAACAGCGGAACTGGCGGAAGATGTCTTCAGGTCACAACAGCAGTAAAGGCGGATGAAGGCTGAAACAGAAGGTGGCCCCCAATCGTCTTGGTTCTCCATGCCATTGGACTTTGGCCACCCCCTGTCAAGGACCGTGTGGTGGCTGCAGGCGCACCAGTGTCTCCACATAAAAAGCTGTCATGCGCAGGTGTCCTCCCACAAATGGATCAACCCATAAACATCCTGGGTCAAAGCCCTGTGGCGATCAAGAAGCGGCAATGGGGGCAGGACAGTGAAGTCTGGCAGCCTCTAACCACAACCTGTCACACAGGCAATGGGTGCATGGACAGTCACAAAGCCCTGGGACTGAGGCAGAGGGGTTTCTCGGCTACTGCACCCACAACTGAGCAGCCCTATTTAGGATCCACTCGGCTCACCCCAGTTGGGGAGGGGTCCAGAAAAGGTGCCCTGAATATAATCTGTCTCAAATCTCCTGTCTGGACCACCGCATCCAGAGAGATCGCCACAATGCGGTCAGAAATAGAAACAGAAACTCATAAATTTTGGAGCCTGGAACATCCAAACCCTCACAGACAATCAATCCAGCGATCATCCTGAATGGCATACTGCCATCATCACCCAAGAGCTGAGGAGATTCCGGATTGATATTGCCATACTCTCTGAAACCCAACTGGCCCATCAAGGGCAGATGAAAGAGGAAAAAGGTGGTTACACTTTCTTCTGGGAAGGAAAAGAAGCTGATGAGCCGGTGATCCACTGTGTTGGCTCTGCCATCAAAAACAGCCTCATTTTCCACCTTGTTCAGCTTCCTCTTGGCATCGACGAACACCTGATGAAAATACGACTGATGTTTGTACATAACCAAAGTGACACTGTCATCAGTAAATATGCTCCAGTACTTGACTGACAAGATAAAGTAAAGGCGACCTTCTATATCGACCTGGACAATGTTCACACCAAAGTCCTCAAGGAGGATAAGCTAATCCTGCTTGGACAGTTCAATGCCAGAGTGGGACGAAATCACAACTTGTGGAGAAGCATAATTGGTAAAGAAGGAGTTCGAAACACAAACTCCAATGGCATCCTGCCATTAACAACATGCTCAGAACACAGCCTAACCATCACCAACACATTTTTCTGCAAAAAGAACACATTTAAAATAACCTGGAGGCACCCACACTATAACATTTGGCACCTTATTAATTATCATCTGTCAAAGAGACCTATGAGAGGTATTTAACACCAGCGTGATAATCAGAGCAGATGACTGCTGGACAAACCACCGCCTTATCCGATTGACCCTGTCCGTCCATCTTTACTGGAAAAGAAGGGTGCAAAAAAAGCAGAGCCACCCAGAAATCAATCTCGAATGACTGACTGATAAATCCTCTCATCAACAGTTCCAGGCTATGCGTAGTACATCAATGCTCAAGCAGTACCCAGATGATATCGAAAGCCAATGGGATATGCTCAGGGCTGCAATCACTGGCACCTGTAAAACCACTCTTCCACATAAGATGAAGAACCACCAAGATTGGTTTGATGAGAATGACCTGGAAATCCAACAGTTAATCAACTTCAAGAGGGACTTCAAGGGCCTTTACCATCTGACAGAATGACATCCACTGCTAAAATAAATGAGCCGCCCATGCAAGAGTAAATCCAGCCGTCCAAAGCTGGGCCATGGAATTGAAGATCCAGTGGTGGATGAAGGCCCTTGAGATCCAACACCTTGCAGACTCTGGGGATACCAGATGCTTCTTCGATGCTACTAAAGCAATATTCTGTCTCAGCCACTGCCATCTAACACCCCTTCACTCCAAAGATGGGCACACACTGCTAACAGACGAGTGAATCACAGAGAGGTGGAAAGAGCATTAGCAGGACATTTTCAACGGCGATTCTAGCCCTGAGATGGGTTCTCCCAGCAACTCCCTCAACCACTCAAACAGGAGGACATGGCAGCACCACTTAGACTAGGAGAAGTCCAGTACTCCACCAGGAAGAGGAAAATCAACAAGGCTGCCCATCCTGATGGAATACCAGCAGATGTACTGAGGGCAGGTGGACCTACACTCATGTGACATATCCATGCCCTGCTACTTAAAATATGCGGAAAAGAGGAAATCCCTGCACAACTTAGGGGTGCACTCATTGTCACCACACAGTAAAATCCTGAGTGTTAATTTAACTTCCTGAGTGTTGATTTAACTCCGAGAGTGTACAAATGGATCCTTCAGGTCCATTTGTACACTCTCAGAGTTAAATTAACACTCAGTTTTTTACTGTGTTGCTTTAAGAAAGGGGACAAAGCTGAATGCAGAAACTACCATGTCATTTCCTTGTTTTCCACCACAATGAAATATCTGGCTAGGGTCTTGGCCAACAGACTCCTCCCAATATTTGAAGAAATTCTGCCAGAATCCCAGAGCAGTTTTCATCCTAACAGAGGCACCATGGACATTATTTTAACTGCCAGGCCCTTTGGCTAGTTCTGTCAAAAATAAGCTGCCCTGACAAATATATCAGAGTACTACGACTACTACATGAAAATATGTCAGCTAGAGTACTCAACAATTATGGAGATGAGACAGAGTCCTTTTAGGTCCACACAGGAGTTAAACAAGGCTGTGTCATTGCCCCAACCCTGTTCTCTGTCTTCATTGCCACCATCCTCCACCTCACAGCCTCCACCTCACAGGTCCCAATCTGCCTCAGGGAGTCAAAATCAAGTACAGAGCTGATGGGAATCTTCTGAACATTAACAGATTCAGAGCCACCACCACATCCATCATCAAGCTTCAGTACGCCGATGACAATGCCTTAAGTGTCCCTTGTAGAAGAGGAACTACATACCCGATGCCCTTGCAAAGGCGTACAAACAGCTTGGCCTGGTCATTAACATAAAAACGTCCCATATCCTCTACCAACCCCCACCCAACAGAAATATGCCTGCCCAGCCCCCATCCATCTCTGTAGACAACACCAGACTCGAAAACGTGGAACAGTTCCCATATATTGGCAGCATTCTCTCCTCCAAAGCCAAAGTTGACATCGAAATAGACCATCATCTCAGTTGTACCAGCCAGGTCTTCTCAAGGTTGAGAAACAGGGTTTTTGAAAACAGTGACCTTCAGGCCAGAACAAAAATTCTGGTGTACAAAGCGATAGTGCTGCCCACGCTAATGTATGGGTCAGAAACATGGACCACATAACCACCACTTAAGGCAGGCACCTGAAGGCACTTGAGGTATACCAACAGTGATGCCTCAGGAAGATCCTTAAGATCAGCTGGGAGGATACGCACACCAATTTCAGCATTCTTGAGGAGGCCGGTATGCCTACTATAACTGCCACCATCGCCCAACATCAGCTTAGAAGGACTGGCCATGTCCTCCACATGTCTGACTCTTGCCTCCCAAAACACGTCCTTTACTCTCAGTTCGTGAGAGGACGCCATGCCAAAGGAGGACAAAAGAAGAGATATAAAGACAACATCAAGGCCCACATCAAAAGGTTTGGGATCAGCCTTAACACCTGGGAACGAGCAGCAACAAACAGGGAGGCATGGAGACTGGCTGTCCATGAAGATGCTGCACGCCACAACCATGACCTCCACTGTGCTGCTGAAAACATGCACAGACTCAGAAAGGAGCGAGTCACCAGAAAGGAGCGAGTCATCCTCAACTGCTCCCTCACACCCTTGCCCACCTTGTCCTAAAATATGCGGCTCCAGGATTGGCCTCTATGCCCACCTGAAGACTCACAAGGACCCAGAAGGAGGACAGTCATGTTCGACCCCGAGTGACTGCCGATGATGATGATGATGATGTGTGTGTGTGTGTGTGTGTGTGTGTGTGTGTGTGTGTGTAAGCATGCATATTCATGCGAGACATAGATATTGGCCAACAGTGAGCCAGCCTGTACCTTTTGGTGATGTAATTTCTGTATTGTACATGCATGCTTCTCTATGGGCTTATAATGATTATGACTTGTATTTGGTGCCACAACTGCTGTCATGCGTGGTTGTCGATGCATTATTGTATGCAAATTAAGCATGGCTGATATTTGTGCAGGTTAGATGGGGCAACAGTTGAGTCATGATGGTACTTGGGGGGGGGGGATTGTAGCCCCGGGGCCCACGGTACTTTAATGCAGTCTTGTATGTACATATATCTACATATTAAGTTGCTGTCATACGTGATTATTGGTCCATTATTGTATGCAAATTATGCATGGCTGACATTTGTGCAGGTTAGGTGGGGCAATAGTTGAGAGGTGATGGTACCGGGAAGGTGGGGGGTGGCTGGAAAAAGTCATCGCCCCGGGGCCCATGGTACTTTTAATGTGGTCTTGTATGTGCATATCTACATATTGAGTTTTTCTCCCTCTCCCTTAAAAAAACTTTCCAATGTTCCAAATGGAGAACACCAAAACCCAAAGTGAGGTTCTGAAAGTATGTGTGTGGAAGGGGGGGGTGTATTGTGTAAATTGTGTACACACAACATCCATTGCACATCGTCTGTCTTGGGAGAGAGATCCCTCCTCTGTTGCTCTCCCTGAGGTTTCTTCCTATTTTCTATCCCTGTTAAAGGGTTTTTTTTAGGGAGTTGTTCCTTATCCGAACAGAGGGTCTAAGGACATAGTATATATCTGGAAAATTGGTTGCTGGAGGCTGAGTCAGAAATGCTAGGCAAAATTGCAATAAGCTGACATAGCAAAAAACAAATACTTGAGGCAAATTCCTAATTTGTGATATTGGGCTATACAAACAAAATTGACTTGACTTGACTGAAACCTTTAAATACTGAATCTGGACTTGCTGAAATAAATATTGTCACATAGCCCGATGTTCACACATTATACTACTATACATAACACAACCTGTCAACTCAAGGTTAGTGTTTCCCTCCATAATGAAATTTATCTCTCAGTTATGGGTCTTAAAGACAGAGACTCCAAATGACTCTCCATCCCGAGCCCCATAGTCCCAAAGCTGGAGACTCTGCACCTCCTGAGTGTAGATAAAACACCGACGTGAGAAGCGGTCAGATATTTGCAACAGCATTGTGAATTTTATCACAAATATCTTGCAAGAGGAAGACATTTTGAAGAGGTTTTTGATTGCCATCGTCTTTCTTTCTGTTGCCTGGTTTGGTCAAATTGCAGGTCATAATACTGGACACACCGCTGCAAGGACGGTTATCCATGTGGTTTCTGGATGGTCCATCGGCTCCAGGGTAGGCAAAAAAATGAACAAGAAACAAAGCTCACATGCTTTTATTCAAGGGACAACTGTTAATTCCGGATTATATGTTAGCATCAGCAAGTTTCTTTCAAAGTGTTAAAGCAAAGAACTAAGGCCGCAGTTATGATGCCTACAAATTGTTAACTCGGTACGCTGACACAGTATCACACCAGAGGGTTCAGCGTCTCTCGGCACGTACACAACTGATAGCCTCCAAGTGGTTTGGAGCTCTTTTGGATGTTAAAGCTCTAATAACCATTTTATGGGTTGACAAAAGCCAGTCTCCAGGCCTACGCTGGGGTATTGATTACCTGCTGGAGCTACAGTAATATCGGCTGATGAAGGTCACATTAGCCATAGCCCGGGATGCACTTCAGCGGGTAATTGCCAGCAAAATGCCACTGGAGTTGTCTGTGTCCCCAGATCCATAACCAGATGACCGCCCTCTCCTTATCCGCTCAAATCGCTCACCACAAAACATGAAATCTGTGGTCCTAACCAACTACGCCACCATCGCCTTTAGGCTCCCATCACTTCCAATCAAGGTATTGACTTCCTGGTCACAGGAGGACGTTGTGAGATGCAGCACTGCAGCGGAAAATATTGAATGATGGGATTGAAACCCCCCCCCCTTTAGCGGGGATGAGCTAAGCAGTGCGAAAAGTGGAAACTTGGCAAGCACTTAAAAGATTTACTGTGAAATGCACTGTACTGTCACTCTTCGCTATACACACGGGTCCCAGGGGCGCAATGGAGGGGGGGGGGGTGGTGCGGGGGGTGCAATGCACACAGGCGCCGCATCAGCGGGGGCGCCAAAAGACCGTACGCCAAGAAAATAAATATCATAATTAAAAAATATAACATGTAACTATATAATCTAATCCAAAATTCTCACCTAAGTAATAATATTTACAAATATTGAACTTTAAAAAAAAAACAAATAGGCCTATAACCCCCCCCCCTTGCGCCCCTGCGACTATGATTTCTTGTAATATTTTGGCAACAAATCGTATGAGCGATAAGAAATCTTCCTTTGGCAAGTTGGCTTCCATACACTGCCCCCCACAACATGTTCAGATGAAAATCCCATCATCAGGTCGAAAAACCTGCATCTTCCCGGTGCAGACCCGAGCGTAACCTCTCAACGCGGAGCGCCACGCCAGTTTCCTTCTCCCTTCCTTAAGCAGCAGTGCATGACTTCTTCTTTCTTTGTTTGGTTGGGGATGGGGTTGGGGATGGGGTGGGGGGGGGCATATTGAACAAATCTGTGCTGCTAGGCTTTGTATTGTTGTATTGTGTTGTTTCTGGTCAGGACAACGAAGTGGTCATTTGGATTTTTTTTCTCCCCCTCTTGTCGTGTTTCATGTGTTGGGAGGAGAGATAACGTAGGTTGCTTCTGGAGATGTGCAATTGTCGCGCGCTGTGTCCGAGCGCACCGGTGACAGGAAGATAGAACCAAGTCGAACCTTGACCGGCTGCGAGGTGAAGACGGCGACCTTCACAACAACAGTTCAGAGTGATAAAACCCCTATGTATGATGGGAACAGGCCGGCGAGTATGGTTAGAAACACGCAAGTATGCAGCTTGTGTTCACACAGACTGACTATGACATGCAAAGCAGAAGTATTGGGGGGGGGGGTCCTGGGGCCGAACACTGTTTTTAATTTTTCCGGCTGATGAAGATTCTTCGTCTGTGACAGCGGAGAAGCCATGGGAGGATCACGCTATTCCCCCCAGTTCCCCCTGCCCCCCCAAACAGGCTCCAGGGCCGACCAGAGGAGGCGCTAGTGCAGCGGCCAGGACACATACCCACATCCTGCTTCCCACCCGCAGACACGGCCAATTGTGTCTGTAGGGATGCCCGACCAAGCCGGAGGTAACAAGGGGATTCGAACCGCCGACCCCCATGTTGGTAGGCAACAGAATAGACTGCTACGCTACCCGGAAGGCCTTGTTATACACATTTTCTGATACAATGTAGTCTGTTTTGATGTATCCCACTGAAGGTAGAGCAATAAACCAGGAAGTAAGGGCTGTAGTTTTTACATTCAGATTGTCCACCAGTGATGTCATCGGCAGACACAAGTTTGGCAGCGACACAGAGGACTGATCAGTGTTATGGAGGGTTACAACATAAATATAGACATGATATTGATAGTCACGATTCTTTCCCTTTAAGACTAAAACTGCTTATTCAATGCTGTAACCTTTAAGCTGCCTCTGACCCCTCACGGTGTTAGCACCATGCTAGCTGAAGGGGCTAAGTCCTCAGAGGCCACGTCAGTCACAACATAAGCCGCTGAAGCTTTGGCCTTCTGTCTCTCTGGATCAAGTTAATGATCAGCTGGTGGGCTACAGGACAGAGACGCCGGTCGAACCGGCGGAGGTCTTTGCTCACCCAAGTAGGAGGTGAGAGAGTCACACACCCAGCAGTAACGTAAAGCAATCTGTTTGAGTCTTACACCGTTTTCATGCGCCGCAAATATGAAGCGGCATCTCATCGGCAGGGGCCCGGCTGCTGCAGCAACAGACGGTTTCTCTAAAAGGCTGCAGAGGCTCAAAGGGAAAACTACCCAAGTGCAAAATGTTTTTACTCTATTATAGGAAATAAAATTAGCACGTGCAAAGAAGAAAAGGGTCTAAGCGGCTGCTTTGCTTGCCGGCTCCGGCTGCTTATCAAGGTATTGATTCCCTGAGTACAGCTATTGGAGACGGCAGTCCCCCCCGTTCCCTGTCTAGCTGAATGATAGAGGACAACATGCAGCAGAAACCGGAAGAAATATCTAATTTTCTGCCAAATATGTGACTTGATGAACTCAAAGATTACGGTTACGTGTTTTTTATGTACTACACATTGTCATCGTATGCACAGAGGACAGCTCAAGCTGCAGGTCTGCATTAGTCAGACTGCTAACTACCTTTTCAACACACAATGGTTTGGTACTGAGAGTTTAGCTGCCTAAAAAAAAGCCAGTTTGTCCAATAAAAGAGTGCCAAACCACGATTACATTGGACAGTTTAGCCCATGTCAGTCTATTTCTTTTAACCACTCTTACACAAAGTTCTTTTGCAGCTGTTGTAGTCATGATGTCCAGAGAGGTTGTAGCCATGATGTGCAGAGATGTTGTAGTCATGATCTGCAGAAATGTTGTAGTCATGATGTCCAGAGAGGTTGTAGCCATGATGTGCAGAGATGTTGTAGTCATAATATGCAGAGAGGTTGTAGTCATGATGTGCAGAGAGGTTGTAGTCATGATGTGCAGAGAGGTTGTCGTCATGATGTGCAGAGAGGTTGTAGTCATGGTGTGCAGAGAGGTTGTAGTCATAATATGCAGAGAGGTTGTCGTCATGATGTGCAGAGATGTTGTAGTCATGATCTGCAGAAATGTTGTAGTCATGATGTCCAGAGAGGTTGTAGCCATGATGTGCAGAGATGTTGTAGTCATGATCTGCAGAAATGTTGTAGTCATGATGTGCAGAGAGGTTGTCATCATGATGTGCAGAGAGGTTGTCGTCATGATGTGCAGAGAGGTTGTAGTCATGGTGTGCAGAAATGTTGTAGTCATAATATGCAGAGAGGTTGTCGTCATGATGTGCAGAGAGGTTGTAGTCATGATGTGCAGAGAGGTTGTCGTCATGATGTGCAGAGAGGTTGTAGTCATGATGTGCAGAGAGGTTGTAGTCATGATGTGCAGAGACGTTTTAGTCATGATGTGCAGAGAGGTTGTAGTCATGATGTGCAGAGAGGTTGTAGTCATGATGTGCAGAAAGGTTGTAGTCATGATGTGCAGATAGGTTGTAGTCATGGTGTGCAGAAATGTTGTAGTCATGATGTGCAGAGAGGTTGTAGTCATAATGTGCAGATAGGTTGTAGTCATGGAGTGCAGAAATGTTGTAGTCATGATGTGCAGAGAGGTTGTAGTCATGATGTGCAGAGAGGTTGTAGTCATGATGTGCAGAGAGGTTGTAGTCATGATGTGCAGAGAGGTTGTAGTCATGGTGTGCAGAAATGTTGTAGTCATAATATGCAGAGAGGTTGTAGTCATGATGTGCAGAGAGGTTGTAGTCATGATGTGCAGAGAGGTTGTAGTCATGGAGTGCAGAAATGTTGTAGTCATAATATGCAGAGAGGTTGTCGTCATGATGTGCAGAGAGGTTGTAGTCATGATGTGCGGATAGGTTGTAGTCATGGAGTGCAGAAATGTTGTAGTCATGATGTGCAGAGATGTTGTAGTCATGATGTGCAGAAATGTTGTAGTCATGATGTGCAGAGAGGTTGTAGTCATAATGTGCAGATAGGTTGTAGTCATGATGTGCAGAAATGTTGTAGTCATGATGTGCAGAGAGGTTGTAGTCATAATGTGCAGATAGGTTGTAGTCATGGAGTGCAGAAATGTTGTAGTCATGATGTGCAGAGAGGTTGTCGTCATGATGTGCAGAGAGGTTGTAGTCATGATGTGCAGAGAGGTTGTAGTCATGATGTGCAGAGAGGTTGTAGTCATGATGTGCAGAGAGGTTGTAGTCATGATGTGCAGAGAGGTTGTAGTCATGGAGTGCAGAAATGTTGTAGTCATAATATGCAGAGAGGTTGTCATCATGATGTGCAGAGAGGTTGTAGTCATGATGTGCAGAGAGGTTGTAGTCATGATGTGCAGAGAGGTTGTAGTCATAATATGCAGAGAGGTTGTGGTCATGATGTGCAGAGAGGTTGTAGTCATGATGTGCAGAGAGGTTGTAGTCATGGTGTGCAGAGAGGTTGTAGACATGATGTGCAGAGAGGTTGTAGTCATGGTGTGCAGAGAGGTTGTAGTCATGGTGTGCAGAAATGTTGTAGTCATGATGTGCAGAGAGGTTGTAGTCATGGAGTGCAGAAATGTTGTAGTCATAATATGCAGAGAGGTTGTCGTCATGATGTGCAGAGAGGTTGTCGTCATGATGTGCAGAGAGGTTGTAGTCATGATGTGCAGAGAGGTTGTAGTCATGATGTGCAGAGAGGTTGTAGTCATGATGTGCAGAGAGGTTGTAGTCATGGTGTGCAGAGAGGTTGTAGACATGATGTGCAGAGAGGTTGTAGTCATGGTGTGCAGAGAGGTTGTAGTCATGGTGTGCAGAAATGTTGTAGTCATGATGTGCAGAGAGGTTGTAGTCATGGAGTGCAGAAATGTTGTAGTCATAATATGCAGAGAGGTTGTCGTCATGATGTGCAGAGAGGTTGTAGTCATGATGTGCAGAGAGGTTGTAGTCATGATGTGCAGAGAGGTTGTAGTCATGATGTGCAGAGAGGTTGTAGTCATGGTGTGCAGAGAGGTTGTAGTCATGATGTGCAGATAGGTTGTAGTCATGGTGTGCAGAAATGTTGTAGTCATGATGTGCAGAGAGGTTGTAGTCATAATATGCAGAGAGGTTGTAGTCATGATGTGCAGAGAGGTTGTAGTCATGATGTGCAGATAGGTTGTAGTCATGGTGTGCAGAAATGTTGTAGTCATGATGTGCAGAGAGGTTGTAGTCATGGTGTGCAGAGAGGTTGTAGACATGATGTGCAGAGAGGTTGTAGTCATGGTGTGCAGAGAGGTTGTAGTCATGGTGTGCAGAAATGTTGTAGTCATGATGTGCAGAGAGGTTGTAGTCATGGAGTGCAGAAATGTTGTAGTCATAATATGCAGAGAGGTTGTCGTCATGATGTGCAGAGAGGTTGTCGTCATGATGTGCAGAGAGGTTGTAGTCATGATGTGCAGAGAGGTTGTAGTCATGATGTGCAGAGAGGTTGTAGTCATGATGTGCAGAGAGGTTGTAGTCATGGTGTGCAGAGAGGTTGTAGACATGATGTGCAGAGAGGTTGTAGTCATGGTGTGCAGAGAGGTTGTAGTCATGGTGTGCAGAAATGTTGTAGTCATGATGTGCAGAGAGGTTGTAGTCATGGAGTGCAGAAATGTTGTAGTCATAATATGCAGAGAGGTTGTCGTCATGATGTGCAGAGAGGTTGTAGTCATGATGTGCAGAGAGGTTGTAGTCATGATGTGCAGAGAGGTTGTAGTCATGATGTGCAGAGAGGTTGTAGTCATGGTGTGCAGAGAGGTTGTAGTCATGATGTGCAGATAGGTTGTAGTCATGGTGTGCAGAAATGTTGTAGTCATGATGTGCAGAGAGGTTGTAGTCATAATATGCAGAGAGGTTGTAGTCATGATGTGCAGAGAGGTTGTAGTCATGATGTGCAGATAGGTTGTAGTCATGGTGTGCAGAAATGTTGTAGTCATGATGTGCAGAGAGGTTGTAGTCATGATGTGCAGAGAGGTTGTAGTCATGGTGTGCAGAGAGGTTGTAGTCATGATGTGCAGATAGGTTGTAGTCATGGTGTGCAGAAATGTTGTAGTCATGATGTGCAGAGAGGTTGTAGTCATAATATGCAGAGAGGTTGTAGTCATGATGTGCAGAGAGGTTGTAGTCATGATGTGCAGATAGGTTGTAGTCATGGTGTGCAGAAATGTTGTAGTCATGATGTGCAGAGAGGTTGTAGTCATAATGTGCAGATAGGTTGTAGTCATGGAGTGCAGAAATGTTGTAGTCATGATGTGCAGAGATGTTGTAGTCATGATGTGCAGAGAGGTTGTCGTCATGATGTGCAGAGAGGTTGTAGTCATGATGTGCAGAGAGGTTGTAGTCATGATGTGCAGAGAGGTTGTAGTCATGATGTGCAGAGAGGTTGTAGTCATGATGTGCAGAGAGGTTGTAGTCATGATGTGCAGAGAGGTTGTAGTCATGGTGTGCAGAGAGGTTGTAGACATGATGTGCAGAGGTAAATCATTAAAACAAACTCATACTGCTAACATTTACTCTTTAGCTGTCAATCAAGCTATTAATTAGCTACCTTTTGCACATTTAAGGGACAGACGTCCCTTCTTTGACTGCTGACTGAATGAATACTGATAGCTGTATGGATTGATAGATGGCTAGATCGATAAGTAAACCGCTTAATGGACAAAATTATTTGAGAGTTTCAGTTTGGCCATCGAACTTTTTATTTATTTATTTGACACCCCCCCCTTTTTCTCCCCAGTTGTACTTGACCAATTACCCCACTCTTCTGAGCTGCCCCGGTCGCTGCTCCACCCCGTCCACCGATCCGGGGAGGGCTGCAGACTACCACATGCCTCCTCCCATACATGTGGAGTCGCCAGCCGCTTCTTTTCCCCCGACAGTGAGGAGGTTCACCAGGGGGGCGTAGCATGTGGGAGGATCATGCTATCCCCCCTCCCCCCCTGAACAGGCGCTCCGACCAACCAGAGGAGGCGCTACTGCAGCGACCAGGACACACCCACATCCGGCTTCCCACCCGCATACACGGCCAATTGTGTCTGTAGGGAACGCCCGACCAAGCCGGAGGTAACACGGGGATTCGAACCGACGATCCCCGTGTTGGTAGGCAAGATGGGGATCGTTGGTAGCCCATTGAATTTGAGTAAAGAAGATCTCTCAAATTTATTTAGACTGGAACCTTGCAAGTTTGTGGGTAGCATTAATTTATAAGAGAGAAAAAAAGAAAAGCAAAGACACACAATAGAAGCCATTATTCATGAACTAGGTAAGAGTGGGGAGTAGATGCCATTTTCCTCCCATTGTGTCTCTGCTATGATGACTGATAATGGCACCGGGTTTTTCACCGTATCTGCAGCTGCATCAATGATGATGAGCCATCTTTGTGTGCAACTTGGTAAAATGGTTTCAAAGGCAATATGGAGTTTTGCTGATCTAATTTGAGCCTCTTTTTGATGGAACAAGTAACGGCCTGTTACATTCTGCTTTACACCCCAGCTGCTGTTTTAAAATAAGAAACTTAGACTAAAACGGCAAGTACCGTCAGTGTTTTACAGCACGCAGATATCGCAGAACATGATGCAAAGACAAAGGCGCTCTTGCATACGCTGCACATACAGTACAACAAGTAGGACTGGAACATGTGTGGTGATCTGCAAGTCTTGGTACTGCTACTAGGATGTACAAAGTACTGTTGTTTCCTTTGTGAACGGGATAGCCGTGCTAAAGTCACATTACATTAAAAAGAGCTGGCCACTATGTAAGCACTTTGTTCCAGGGCAGAAAAGTGTGGCACGTAAACCTCTAGTCCACCCAGCAAAGACATTTCTGCCTCCTCTTCATATAAAACTCGGTTTGATGAGAAAAAATGGGGAGGCAATGAACAAAGAAGCTGGTGGATTTCCCTATTCGAGACGGATGTTTCCAAGAATAAGTGATGCCGAGATTAAGGAAGGCATTTTTGTTGGTCCACAAATCAGACAGGTCATCAATGACAGGAAGTTAGAAGACCTGCTAGTGGGGTCAGAGAAAACAGCATGGAAGGAATTTAAGGATGATGTTGAGAATTTTCTTGGTAATTACAGAGCACCAAACTACACTGAGCTGCTTGACAACATGCCTAAAGCACACAAAAGAGCAAAATCCATCCATCCATCCACCCATTATCCCAACCGCTTATCCTGCTCTCAGGGTCGCAGGGATGCTGGAGGCTATCCCAGCAGTCACTGGGCGGCAGGCGGGGAGACACCCTGGACAGGCCGCCAGGCCATCACAGGGACGACGTACTACATACACACACACAAACACACATTCATACCTAGGGACAATTTAGTACGGCTGATTCATCTGACCTACGTGTCTTTGGACTGTGGGAGGAAACCGGAGCCCCCAAAAGAAACCCACACAGACACGGGGAGAACATGCAAACTCCACACAGAGGACGACCCGGAGCAGTGGTTTGGCCTAGATTCGCCTTGTCACGAAAGTGGGGAGGCGTCTCCTTCGAGACTACCAGCCGGAGAGATGCAGTTGGCGAACGCATGCAGTACGAGAGTGGGTGTTCGAACTAAAATAGGGATCGATTGGCCACTAAATTGGGAGAAATCAGAAATAAATTTAGAAAAAAAAAGAGGACAACCCCCCCCCCATGGCTCGAACCCAGGACCTTCTTGCTGTGAGGCGACCGCACTAACCACTGCGCCACCATGCCGCTGAAGTGCAACATGTCATTGAAAATTCATTTCCTGTATTCACACTCGGACTTCTTCCCCGCTGATCTTGGTACAGCCAGTGACGAACATGGTGAAAGGTTTCGCCAGGACATTGCGGCCATGGAAAAGAGGTGCCAGGGAAACTGGAATCCATCAATGCTGGCCGACTATTGTTGGACCCAGACACGAGAGGCACCAGATGCTGAGTACAAATGAAAATCAGCTGCAAAACATTTGAAGCTCAGTTGAACTAACACAACGTGTCAGCATCATTATGCCATTAAACATGCTAAATTCAATCAAATTTCATTCAATGTTTCTCCAAATTCCTACAGGATACAGCAAATCTGAAATTATTTTTGTGTTCAACTTGACATTGTCTATCATAATCCATCCATTATCCAAACCGCTTATCCTTACTCAGGGTCGCGGGGATGCTGGAGCCTATCCCAGAAGTCAGCGGGCGGCAGGCGGGGAGACACCCTGGACAGGCCGTTTTTTCAGGAAGCTAAACGTTTGAAAAAAACTTGTTGTCCAGTGTAATCATAAGTCAAGAACTAGAACATCACAGCGTCAATCTACCTGAATCTGGTGCGAAGACCAAGTGGCAACCACCGGGGTTGAATGTTTAAGCCAACGCTTAAGTGTCTTAGTTGCTGTTCTACTATGGCCACTGGGTGGCTGGCTCCAAAAAACTTCTGGTCCAATGTAAGTCAATGTGAGAATTCCCAAATTCTACCTTTGAATACAGTCAATACTTTTTTGTTTTCTACAAGAAGTTGGGGTATCAATCACTAATTTAGAGCCTGGCACATCTGGTTATCTTGAAAATTATATCGTTCCTTTAAAAGAGTCCAACGGCATGGCGAACCAAGGCGATTGGGGACCACCCTCTGTTGCAGCCTTCATCCACCTTCACTGCCGTCGTGACCTGGAGACATCTTCCACCAGTTCCGCCGTTGAGGTCTTGGTTGGATCACGCTTCATCTCGAACCTCCCCTTTGACCTATCCACCTTGGGTGACCCTACCAGGAGCCAAGCTCCAGACGGCAGCATAGCTCTTGGGATCATTGGTACATGCAAGCTTCTCCACCCCGACAAGGTGGCGATCCAGGAGTAGATCCAGTGGGTGACGTTACAGATGCTATGTCCATCTTATTTACCAGTCTATGGTGAAGACGTAGTCAAACCCGAATCCTTCGTCAAATACACGTGTGACTACATTCCGTAAGTATGAAATACAAGTGAGCTGGAAAATGGGCGATAGTCTGTGTGCTTCCATTACTGTGGCATTGGTGGCTTCGGTGGGAACTGGACCAGAAAATAGTCTACACATTGAAGTACACAGAACCACAAAGTATTTACACAGAGAAATAACAAGGGCAGCTTCTCTTCATGAGACATTTCAATCTGATTGTTTGGCTTTACTAAGTTTACACATAATAAAGTGCACACTTTATCAAGTGTCCCGTTAGCTCTGTAGTGAACCTATAAGTTAGACAATGGTGCATCTCTATTTCTGACTTTTCCTTATTCTCTTATCTTTGTTTTTTATCTGTGGAGGTTTAAAGTTTTCTCTATTTACCGTTGTGCAGGAGTTGTGACTTTTGTCCATATCGTCACCTTTAGTGCTTCTTCTTTGTCTGTTCTTTGCCGACATTGATCGATTATTTCCACTGAATTTCATATTACTCGTGACAAAGTGCCGCTGTTGATGATTATAATAGATCAAATCCTGAGAAATGTTTGAGAAGGATTATTGACTTTGCCGTGGCGGCGGGTCAAGCTGCGGCTTGTGGTTATGAAGGCAGGAGTCATCTGTTCAGTTTTCTTTCATTTTAATCCGGTTGAGCCCACTTTGATGGTGCCGTGTTGAAGAACGGGGCCCGTTCTATCATTACTCCTCACTAAGTGGCTGTTGTATTCTATTGATCCGTGATCTATCCGGCAAGAAATACCTCAATAATTACACGAAATAAACCCTCCGGACATTAATGTTGGTACTGTCATAATACCTGTTATCAGCTGGCCTGGGCTTAGTGAAAGCACTAGTTTTATTGTCTGCACCACGTCTAATTATGACTCTGGCCCTCTCAGTCCAAAGGGAAGAGGACGTGTACTCAGGGAGCAAATTGCAGGGTTTTCTACCAGGAAAGGAGGAGAGATTTGTAAAGCAACAGACTTTCAGGTCGACTGGTCCTTCGACGCTAAAGGAAAACCCTGACAAGCATCTCCCAAAGCTTAATTTCACCGCTACCAAAATGTCTGCAAAACCTGAAAGACCTCTGTTTTATTTTATTCTTTCGGGATTAAAAAAAAAAGCTCTGTGATTATCTCCAGTCAGCGGATGAGAGAATAAGTAAGTGCACGTGGTAAAGTCGCTATGCTAGGTTTTATCTGATCATATAAGCAAATAATAACCTGCTCTGTGATAGTGACGGCTGTTGCCAGTTGAAGGATTAAGCGATGGAAGACGGACACAGCGTAGTGGAAACACAGGTTTTCAGTTATTTATAGTATTTACAAGGTGACTGTCTCTTCTTTTGCCCGTGTCCACTTGCCGTGTCATGTGTGTCAGTGCAGGACCCAGCCTCACCGCAGCATATAAAGCATGGCACGTTAACCGAGCACACCTGAGGCTGGTCACTAATCCGGCGTCATCGCATCTGCTCCCCTGCGACCCACGCCCCATCTCTCCCCGCTTGCAACCGAGCCTAAACCACATCCCGCTATACCACATCCCGCTATACCACATCCCAATACCACATCCCACTAAACCACATCCCACCAAACCACATCTCACTAAACACCATCCTGCTATACCACATTCCACCAAACCACATCCCACTAAACCACATCCCATTACCACATCCCACCAAACCACATCCCACTAAACCACATCCCATTACCACATCCCACTAAACCACTTCCCACTAAACCACATCCCAATACCACATCCCACTAAACCACATCCCACCAAACCACATCTCACTACCACATCCCACTAAACTCCATCCTGCTATACCACATTCCACCAAACCACATCCCACTAAACCACATCCCATTACCACATCCCACCAAACCACATCCCACTAAACCACATCTCATTAAACCACATCCCACCAAACCACATCCCACTAAACACCATCCTGCTATACCACATCCCATTACCACATCCCGCTATACCACATCCCAATACCACATCCCACTAAACCACATCTCACTACCACATCCCACTAAACACCATCCTGCTATACCACATTCCACCAAACCACATCCCACTAAACCACATCCCATTACCACATCCCACCAAACCACATCCCACTAAACCACATCCCAATACCACATCCCACTAAACCACATCCCACCAAACTACATCTCACTACCACATCCCACTAAACACCATCCTGCTATACCACATTCCACCAAACCACATCCCACTAAACCACATCCCAATACCACTTCCCACTAAACCACAACCCATCAAATCACATCCCACTAAGCCGCATCCCACTAAGCCACATCCCACTAAGCCATATCCCACGAAACCACATCCCACTGCCTCATCCCACTAAGCCACATCCCACGACCACATCTCACTAAACCACATCCCACTAAACCACATCCCACTAAGCCACATCCCACTACCACATCCCACTACCACATCCCACGAAACCCATCCCACTACCACATTCCACTAAACCACGTCCCACTACCACATCCCATTCCCACATCCCACTACCACATCCCACTAAACCACATCCCACTACCACATTCCACTAAACCACGTCCCACTACCACATTCCACTAAACCACGTCCCACTAAACCACGTCCCACTACCACATCCCACTAAGCCACGTCCCACTAAGCCACGTCCCACTACCACATCCCACTAAGCCACATCCCACTAAGCCACATCCCACTAAACCACGTCCCACTAAACCACGTCCCACTACCACAGTAATCTTGGACAAGTCAGGAATGCTAACCCCAGCTGGTATAACAGACTTTGATTCGATTATTAGACTTTACACACAGAGGTTATCGTTCACTTTCTGTGGGTCTGAAAATCTTGTCCTGGTATGCTTACATGCTCAGTATCCTCGGTGTGATGTATTTTTCAAACGGCACCGTTTGTCGACAGTTTGGTGTCGCTCAGTAAAGAAAGGCAAAGGCGGATCCTCAAATGGGATTTCCTGTCACGGTAGAAGCCGTTCATGGGCCAAGCTGACACCATGTGTAGTAGTAGCAGTTAGCATATTGCACTACGGAGCACTAAATACTGCATGCAGCGGAGGGGGGGGGGGGGGGGCGCCATTCTCCTCATCACACAACGGTGCGTTGACCATGGAGCTTATTTGCTCGAATGCCGGTGTATTCCTTCAAGTCCGCATTCAGAACTCTCTGTATGCTATTTCACAGTCGAGTTGAGTGGAGCAGAACAGAAACTAATTGACTTGTAGGTCTGTTGTTGCTCTCAGTGTGAGGAATGCTGATTGAGATTTGCTGTATAGCCCCCCTGGGCTCCACGCTTACACCGCTACTCTACTCCTGTTGCACACACATTTCACGCGCACGCACACAAAAGGAATCTGCATCTACAGAGACTGAACACACGGCGAGGAGGATCAGGGATTTTAATTGGCTGTAGATGTGCAGGTATGAGTCTCTTAATGTGCACGTGTGTACAATTAGCTTCATCTCTGCATCTTCAGCTACTTGCGTATGTGTCTGCATGTTGTCATATACTGATTCTGTCATGTGGAGATAGATGGTTTGCATGCAGCCGCTCTCACACCTGTCTCTCAAGAAGCCTCGCTGTACACACCGCTGTCCTCATTAGCAGCACAAACACGGATAAAACGATTTAAACATGCAGTGAATTACACCCACACATGGTAAATGGACTGTTCTAGTGTGCCGACCACTCGAGGTGCTTCACAATGGACGCCTCACATTCACCCATTCACACACATTCACACTGATGGCGGAGGCTGCCGCGCAACGTGCCAACCTGCTCATCGGCAGCAGTTAGGGGTTCGGTGTCTTGCTCAAGGACACTTCGACACGCTCTCTGGAGGAGCCGGGGGGATGGAATCGGCAACCTTCTGATTGGTAGACGACCCGCTCTGTGCCTCCCGAGCCATGCCGCCCCAAATATACGTGAGTCTAGTGCAGGCACAGACCGAAAACACAAGTCACCACCACACAGCCCTATGCACACACACACACACACACACATCTGCATACAAGCCTACCTCTGCAAACACATAAATGCACACATGCAGACAAAAAATACCTACACTGCCCCCCCCCAACACACACACACAATGAGCATTGTGAGTATTTACGCACTGTCCTATGAGTACTCACACCTGTGTAGGAAATCCAAATCCACCTGCGCTTCCTTCTCAGACAGCTGATTTCATAGTGACAGATGATTGACAGCTGAACTGCAAGTAGCCCTCCCACCAGGGCAATCATAATCTGAATATCCTCAACCATCGGTTTCCCCTCACCATCAGCATCACACAGCAGTACGCACCACGAATCTGTAACGGCAAAGCCTTTAGGCGTACAGCAGCTGACGTCATCTACGGTCACTTTAGGACACAGCAGCAGCTCAGCGGTGATGTAGCATCATCACGCGGACGCCCCCAGTCCAGATTAGAGACGGACATCATCCGATACCCTTCTAGCCAGCTACAATTAATAAAATAAAGAAATTCAAACCACCTAAACACGTTTTTGGAGGCAACCTTCATCACTAAAGGTGAGTCTGGCAGTCCATTATGGGAGCCATACACTCATTAGAATATATTTCCAGTACATTCCTGTTTGGAAAGCCAGATGTGGAAGGGAAACGTTTCTAATGTGGAGTGTGAGGCTCACGGTGGAAGGCAACCCAAACCTCTTTTTCAACAAGAGGTAAGTTAATAGCTGCTTTTGTTAAAGCAAAATTATGCAACTTTTTTTTATTTTACCTTAAAATAACAGCTTCAGGGGTCCGGGTAGTGTAGCAGACTATTCCGTTGCCTACCAACACGGGGGTCGCCGGTTCGAATCCCCATGTTACCGCCGGCTTGGTCGGGTGTCCCTACAGATGCAATTGGCCGTGTCTGCGGGTGGGAAGCCGGATGTGGGTATGTGTCCTGGTCACTGCACTAGCGCCTCCTCTGGTCGGTCGGGGCACCTGTTTAGGGGGGAAGGGGGAACTGGGGGGGAATAGCGGGATCCTCCCACACGCTACGTCCCCCTGGCGAAACTCCTCACTGTCAGGTGAAAAGAAGCGGCTGGCGACTCCACATGTATCGGAGGCAGAAGGGGTGGAGCAGAGACCAGGACGGTTCGGAAGAGTGGGGTAGTTGGCCGGATACAACTGGGGAGAAAAAGGGGGGGAAATTCAAAAAAAAATTTTTTTTTTTTAAATTGCAGTTTCAAAATCATTTTGATGGTACACTGACTCGGACGCGTAGCTGTGGGTGGGCCACTTGGCACTCAAGCCCACCCAACCAGAAGGCTTCCTTTTTTGTGCTGGATCCCCCAGAGAATAGAAGTCAATGAATACTGTTTCAATTATCTGAACACATGACCAATAAACATAAATCAGTTCTTGTTTCTTGCTTCTTGAGAGGTCAGATTTTTGGAGCGGCAGTGCATTTCGCAAACGGCGGACTGGGAGCAGCCCCTCCTCTGTCACTCGGTGGACGTGCAGCCCCCGCCACTGCACAGGAGCAGGGGCCTCCTGCTACCGTGGGTTAAAATACAATCATGGTGAACCAAGCAGGGCGCACACTGCAGCACATACGAGCAGAGCCATCAGCCATGACGGGCAAATATCATCAACCAGCTGAACAACGACGCTATCAACAGGGCGTCTGTGGAAACAGAGAGCACATTTAAGTTGTAATAGACCTCGTTTTATTCCGTGCCAAACAAGATATCCCGTTGTGCGGGCATCATGCAAACGAAGAAGTATTGAACAGAGGCAACTTCTCTTTTCTTTTTCTTTTTTGGAATATTTTATTTTTCGTTTTCAACCCCATTTTAACAACCACAGAACACAAAACACGGGGAAACCCCCCCCCCAATTCCCTACCCTTCCTATAAATGGAAGACGGGGAAAAAAGGTCAGTGCATAGAGTGAAGTACGCAGTGCACTAACACGGTGTTATAGAGGGCTTCTGGGTAACCAGAAATGACCACATCCCTGTGGTGATGTACTAAGTGATGTGCCTATGTACTCTAGGTAAGGCTGCCAAATTTTCAGAAAGGTGTTGTGTCCTTTTCTAAGACCATTTGTGATCTTTCCAAGAGGAATACAACTGTTCATTTCCGAAGAGCATCTACCGGTGAGGGGGGGGGGATCAGATTCCCATGTCACTGTTATGCCTTTCCCGCCCTCACATAAAGGGATTTCCATAAATTTCACTTGGGAATTGGTTGAGGATCTACTGACCAGTGTTGTAGTACTCCAGTCCTGGACTCGGACTCGAGTCCAACTTGAGTCCTGATTTTCAGGACTCGTGACTCGACTTGGACTTGAGCACTGATGACTTGGACTTGGACTCGAACACTGGGGGACTCGACTCGAACTTGAGGTTTAGTGACACGACTACAACACAGCTACTGACACTTGTGAAATTCCCCAGTAAGCAAAGCTCAGGATCTAATGGGAAGGTAACTCCTGGGATCCTGGTCAAGGTGTGACAGAAGTCGCACCAAAAGGGCCTCACCTTGGTACAAAGCCAGCTACAGTGCAAGGAGGAACCAACCTCTAGACCACATCTGAAGCACATTTCTGACCATTGAGGTTTGGATTTAAGTAGTTTCTGTGGGGTGAGGTACAGTTAGTGGAGGAAATGATAGTGGACCGGTCTGTATCGGGCATTAATGGTAGCTGACAAACCACCTGGACCTACATCTGACCAGAGTTGGTCATCAACTGCTTTGTTCAGACCTGATTCCAATCTCGCTCTAGATCTGTGCAGACCTGGCTTGGCTCTGGGCCCTCATCCAGCAGTAAGGGGCACATTTTAAAACAGAGGCAACTTCTTCTTATTCATTTCAACGGATCTCTAACCATGACCCAGAAATGAAACAGCGACTGGAGGAACTGCCCAGAAACGGGAAACTTACGAGCCCCGACATCCAGAAAGGAGTACTGTACATCGCAGCATAGCTACTTATCCGCAAAATAAAGTCGGCTTAGCATGACGAGACAGACATGTACTATGCAACGTTGGCAGATGAGCGTAAAGACGTCAAGACGAGCGCTTGTGGCAGTCTGTGTTAGACACATACGCAAAAGCATGTTGAAGGGAAGGCCTCTGGGTTTTGTGGAGACTGGGGACATGAACACAAATGCTACCAGCAAAGATCCTGCAAGCACTGGAGCCGTTGCAGCTGGACACCGCATTGTGCGTTGGGTTTGGTTT
>NC_079226.1:9468339-9498339 GCF_029633865.1 Lampris incognitus
AGTCTACCCTAAACCACCATCAACTCAGGTGGCTTGGGCATGTTATTCGCATCAGAGCCAATGACTCCCACGCAAAGTCCTCTACGGCCAACTACGCCTCGGTCAACGCACTACTGGTGGGCAGAAGAAGCGGTTCAAAGACCAAATGAAGACCACCAGATCAACCTCTCTTCTTTGGAGGACCTTGCCTCCTGCCGCACCACCTGGCGCTCTCAGGGAATGAAGTATTGAAGTATATGGAAAACCAGCACACACAACACCGTGTAGCAGAGCGTGCGAAGAGGCACGCTCACAAAGCTACCCCCCCACCCCCCTCCACCCCAGCACCACTTCTACATGCCCGGTCTGCAACCGCAACTGTGCATCCAGGATCAGACTATTCAGCCACCAAAGGACTCACAAATAGGAGAAGATGGTCATCATCGGACACGATGGACAACCAGCAAGCAAGTGTGTGTGTGTGTTTGTTTGTGTGTGTGTGTGTGTGGGGGGGGGCAGTGTGTGCGTGTGTGTGTGCACCCGTGCGTGCAAGCTTCTGTGTGTGTTTGTGTTGTAAATATTCAACTATGTCCTGAGGGCTAAACAAGCTCAGTGGAAGGTCCCTGCATACCTGATGACTATGTCAACCCCCCCCCCCCACACACACAAACACACAAACACACACAAACAAACAAACAAACAAACAAACACAAACAAACACGCGCGCGCGCACACACACACACTCGCACGCATGCTCAGAGTGAACTGCCATTGTGCAGCTGTCAGTGTAATGCTGCCGTCCACGGGGACGGTGAAAGGGTCCCCGTGCAGTAAGCAGCCTCCGTCAGCAGCAGCGCCGTGCGGCGGTGCGGCGGTGCAGCGTCACTCTCGTACCTGCAGCTGATTGGACGCTCACGTCGTCCGGCGGTCTGCTCAGTCCTGTGCCGACACTGTGCAAACTACCGACTCACGGGAGTCTTTTAGTGAGACGCTCTCGACTCCGCCGCGCTTCCTCACTAATGACGTGACGCTGCGAGAACCAAACGAAAAGAACGGCGCGCTTCTTCTTTCCTCTGACACCGGCGATGTCACCCTGACGCCGTTCAGCCCACGCTCTCACACAGAGTGCAGCCCTGGCCTCCAGCCATCCTCCCCCCCTCTCTCTATCTGTGTGTCTCTCTCGTCCAGCCACCCCCCCCTCACTCATTCTTCCAGCCATTCCCCCCCTCTCCCTCGCTCTTCCAGCCATTCCCTGTCCCTCTCTCTCTTCCAGCCATCCCCCCTCTCCCTCTCACTCGCTCTTCTAGCCATTCCCTGTCTCTCTCTCTCTTCCAGCCATCCCCCCCTCACTCATTCTTCCAGCCATTGCCCCCCTCTCCCTCACTCTTCCAGCCATTGCCCCCCTCTCCCTCTCTCTTCCAGCCATTCCCCCCCTCTCCCTCTCACTCACTCTTCTAGCCATTCCCTGTCTCTCTCTCTCTTCCAGCCATCCCCCCTCTCTCTGTCTCTCTTTCACTCTTCCAGCCACCCCCTCTCTGTCTCACCCCTCCAGCCACCCCTCTCTGTCTCACTCCTCCAGCCATTCCCTGTCTCTCTCTCCTCCAGCCACCCCCCATCTGTCTCTCTCTCTCTCTTCCAGCCATCCCCCCTGTCTGTCTCTCTCTCTCTTCCAGCCATCCCCCCTCTCTCTGTCTCTCTCTCTTCCAGCCATTCCCTCTGTCTCTCTCTCTTCCAGCCACCCCCTCTGTCTCTCTCTTCCAGCCACCCCTCTCTGTCTCTCTCTCTTCCAGCCATCCCCCCTCTCTCTGTCTCTCTCTCTTCCAGCCATTCCCTCTGTCTCTCTCTCTTCCAGCCACCCCCTCTCTCTCTCTCTTCCAGCCACCCCTCTCTGTTTCTCTCTCTTCCAGCCATTCCCTCTGTCTCTCTCACTCTCTCGCTCTCTGTCTCACTCTTCCAGCCACCCCCTCTCTGTCTCTCTCTCTTCCAGCCATTCCCTCTGTCTCTCTCACTCTCTCGCTCTCTGTCTCACTCTTCCAGCCATTCCCCCTCTGTCCTTCTCTGTCTCTCATTCTTCCAGCCGTTCCCCCTCCCTCTCTCTCTCTTCCAGCCATTCCCTCTGTCTCTCTCTCTTCCAGCCACCCCCTCTCTCTCTCTCTTCCAGCCACCCCTCTCTGTTTCTCTCTCTTCCAGCCATTCCCTCTGTCTCTCTCACTCTCTCGCTCTCTGTCTCACTCTTCCAGCCACCCCCTCTCTGTCTCTCTCTCTTCCAGCCATTCCCTCTGTCTCTCTCACTCTCTCGCTCTCTGTCTCACTCTTCCAGCCATTCCCCCTCTGTCCTTCTCTGTCTCTCATTCTTCCAGCCGTTCCCCCTCCCTCTCTCTCTCTTCCAGCCATTCCCCCTCCCTCCCCCCTCTCTCTCTGTCTGTCTGTCTGTCTCTCTCCCAGCCGTTCCCTCTCTCTCCTTCCATTTCTCCTCCCCTCCTTTCCTCTCTCCATCTGTGAGGAGATGCAGACAAATGAGGCCTGGAGAGTTATGCTAGCGTGTATAATTTAAAGCAACTTCCACTTATTTATTTATTTCATCCTGCACGTCTCTGAGGCAGAAAGACACCTGCAGCTGCTAATCTGTCTGAGGGTGTGTGTGTTTGTGTTTTGTGTGTTTGTTTGTGTTTTGTGTGTGTATAACTGGGGACGGTGGAAAGGACGGAAGCATTAGTGCTGCTTGACAAACAAAAACACATGCACATGTGCTGGTATGCACATGATTGCACACACGCACACAACACAACACACACCCACCCACACACACACACACACACACACACACACGGCAAAGGGATCCGGAGACAATGAAACAGAATCTTGAGCAGATTTGTAAGGGGCTTTATTTATTTGACATGGAATTGTATCACTCCCTCACCCTCTATCCCTCCCTCCCTCCCTCCTGCCCTCTCTTGTTGTCTCTTTCTACCTCCCCTGATCCCTTCTGCATGATCCGCTTTTGTCCCTGCGGGGAAGACAGAGAGTCCTGAAGGGTTTGAGAGCGAGACGGAGAGAGAGAGGGAGGACGAGAGAGAGAGTGACAGAGAGAGAGAGAGAGAGAGGGAGAGAGAGGGCAGAGTGAAGGAGACAAATTTGAGGAGAAAGCATGAAAGAAAAGAAGGGAAAAGGAGAGAGAGAGAGAGAGGGAGATAGACCGAGACAGAGTGACAAGGAGCCACGGTGAGGGGAAAGGCAAGGCAAGCAGAGGGAGAGAGGTTTAGTGTGTGTGTGTGTGTGTGTGTGTGCGAGAGAGAGCGAGAGAGTGTGTAGTTCACGGCACCACACCGTATAGTCAATTACGTCCCATTAATCTGAGTTGTTTGACACGCTGATGCTAATTGTGGCTCTGGATCCATTTACTTCCAGCTCGCTCAGATTCCTGCTCACCACTGATTTGCCTCATTAAATCAAACCCCATAACAAATCCCTCCGAAAATTCTGTCAGCTCCCGCCTCCAAAGCGCCGCGTGCACTGGGCACCAAAACCACACCCCACTTGTGACCTCAAGTACCCGATACTGTTCGGTCTTTGAGCTGAGAATTTTAACGTATTTCCCCAAACCAGGACAGTGACGTCATCAAGAGTCCAAACACACAGCAATGTCAGAACCCGGAGGCTAAATCATCTGAGCACGATTTAGCCCTTGGGACAATGGCCAGTATTTGGGGGGTGAGATGCTAGCTGGGAAAGCGTACGGTGAAAGGCATAACCAAGTGGCTGGGATACTGTACAGGAACATCTGCACTGAGTACAGACAGGAAGTCCCCAAGTCCAAATGGGAGACACCGCCAAAGGTGGTCGAGAATGGCAGAGCTAAGATCCTGCCGGACTTCGAAGTTCCAGACTGACACGCAGGTGCTGGCGAACCAACCGGACATGGTGGCGGTCGACAAGGCACAGAAGACAGCGGTAGTGATCGACGCAGCGATCCCCGGGAACTGTGTGATGCGAAAGAATACATCGTTTTCCTAATATTAGTGCTCAATCCCGAATGGCACTCGAAAGCAAACAACGACACAATAAACAGCCTTGGTGAAGCCGCTACTAAGGACACCCAAGTTTGAAATTCATCGCAGTAGAGCAGCTGCTTCACCGAGCCTGTTTATTGTCAGTTCTCGCTTTCGAGTAGCATTCGGGATTGAGAACACAGCACACAGACAATAACTGCACGACCTATCTGGAGAGTCCACCCCTCCATCTGCTGGAGAAAAGAAAATGAAAATAGTTGCAGCCAGACAGAAGTCAGAAATTGCTAAATGAAATTATTTTCCTTTCGGGTATCTCTGTGCACTCGCCGGTTACTACAATGTGGTCCTTCGAATGCCGGCGGCTGATAATTGCTGACCTGCTCTGCTGCCGCAACTCCTTCATGGTGTCAACACAGTAGGAATCATGCACGGCAAAGCAAGTGGAAATGGCCACAACGCCCACGTTCATGGATTTGAGCAACAATGAATCTGAAAAGTGCAATTTCATTATAGTTGTTTCCTGAGAGGAGCATGAAGTCTCCTGCCTACAAGCCAAACTTGAAAATGGGCTGGGGCTTCTGCTTCCAAGGGCTGTGACCTTGCAAACACCACACAAATGAATATATTACATCAAATGGAAGTGGGCAGAGGGTGTGAGATAAACGTGGCTTAACGAGGTAATATCAGCACTGGAAAAACACAGTTAAGACTTCAGTGCAACATTGTTACAAAAGAGTGTCCTCGCCCACTCAACAGTGGTTGTAGTTCCCCGTGACTGAATGACGACCTCAAAGGGCTGTGTCTGTAGGCACGCCGAACCAAGCCGGAGGCAACACAGGGATTCAAACTGGTGATCCCTGTGTTGGTAGGCAACAGAATAGACCGCCATGCTACCCGGACGCCCTAAAAGTCCCACATTCTAGCTTTAAGTGGGTCATTCTGAAGTTTTGGTTCCACAGGGCCTCCGTAAAACCATTGCAGACAATGACCTCCCATGGACGCCTGATAACCTGGCAGCAGCGAGGTATCAGGGATTTGCCTTTCCCTCCTTGCGTGCATCGCATGCCCTCGTCTATTGCGGTGCACGCAATTCAAATCACCATGTCAACAGTTATCAGGTCTTGGAGAGCCGTCGCCACGTTGCGAGAGGAGAAAACCCAGATTTAATCGCACAACATCCATATTTGGATACCGCCCATTCCCAATTGTGTTTTGTCGACTTCTTTTTTAGGAAAATGCTTATATTTTGTGCAAAATTGCAACGGAAACCCGCCTACCGTCACTCAGTCAGTCAGACGCAGACGTTCACACGTACACGGCTGGTCCCTGTGGTTGTTAGACTATGCTGAGCAGGAAATCCAAAGTTCATAAAGTTGTGTGTCGGGATAAATTAACAAAATGTTCAGTCTCCTCGTTGCTTGGTCCGACAGAATCATCAGACTCCTTATTCGTCACCTCTTTTGCCGGCGTCATTAACAGGCGGATCACTTCCTTCATGCACTTGTAGACTTCGTAGTTGAGAGGCTCATTATTATGGTTGTAGCACAGTGTTTCCAGTGTTCCTTATAAACAGTCTTCGTGGTCCTGAGACGTAAACTGCTCCAGAGTTGTGAGGCTGGAAGCTGGAATACAGCGAAGTAACGTCGCCTCCGCCGGCGAGCATCCTGCCCCGCCACGTTTTCTCTGTCAGGCGTGAAGACAAACCACTAAGCACCACGTTACACACAAGAACTTATGAAAGAGCGCGTGTGCGACCGCAAAAGTTGGTTGAAACGAGTTGAAAGCGAAGCAAAAGGGACTGGATGACATCATCCGCGACGCTTCGTAGGAGCAGGAGTTCATTCCCTCTTAGAAAGACGTTCGGCACACAGTCCCCTGCCTTTGTCTCTTCTTGTTTTTCAGATTTCTTTCACTGGAAATCATTTTTTAAAAGCCTTGTCAGCCTTAACACTCCATATACAGGTTTTCTGACATTTCTTGGGATGGGTGGGGGGCGGGGGGGGGGTTAATGGATCACTGACATGTGTTTTGGGTCACGCTTTGGTCTCTCCCGCTAGTTTTCTGAGGCCCTCATTCACTTTGGATTGTCAATCATCTGTCCTTCATCCATCCATGTTCATCCATCCATCCATTCATTCATTCATATTTTTTCATTCTCTCTCCTTGCTTTGTGTGCCTCTTTCCCTCTGCCAACTGTTGAACTGAGCATTCAGACATCTGTCGCTGTGTAGTCGATATTATCAGCCCTAAATCCAGTCCCACTGTGCAGCGCTCACAGATATCATATAATAAGCTCCGCAGTAGGCTAACAGTACTGAGATAGAGAGAGGGACAAATAGAAAAAGAGACAGATAAGACAGAATAAGAAGAGGGGAAAGACAGCAAGAAAGAGAGGAAACAGAGTGGTTTGAAATTTACCCCTGCAGGGCTTTCCGATAGACTATTATTGCGTGTGGCACAGCTGATACAGCATGCAGACACTGACGCACAACTCAAAACTTCTTCTGAAGATGACAGAGCGAGACCAGGTCTCCAAAACTACTGAATCAAATAAGGGTTTTATTCAAACACAGACTGAATATTCACTCTATATGTATGTATGTGTGTGTGTATGTATATATATGTGTATGTGTATATAAATATATATATATATATATACGTATATATAGCTTTATTGACAGCTGGTGAGCTTATGGCATGAAAGAGGCTTGTACTGTCTCATAAAGAATTTACTTGACACACTGGATTATATATATATATATATATATATATATATATATGCACACACACACACAGGCAGCATGGTGGTGCAGTGGTTAGCGTGGGCGCCTCACAGCGAGAAGGTCTTGGGTTCAAATACCGGGGTTGTCTAACCTTGGGGGTCGTCCCAGGTCGTCCTGTGTGTGGAGTTTGCACGTTGTCTCCGTGGGTTTCCTCCGGGTGCTCCGGCCAAAGACATGTAGGTCAGCTGAATCGTTCATACTAATTTGTCCCTAGGTGTGCGCGTGTCGGCCTTGAGATGGCTTGGCGGCCTGTCAGGGGTGTCTCCCTGCCTGCCGCCCAATGACTGCTGAGATAGGCTCCAGCATCCCGTGACTCTCAGGAGGATAAGCGGCTTGGATGACTTCCGGTGTGGGAAGATGGCGGTGCGAACTGACATTTGTGGCGGCCTCACCCAGTGCCGACTAAGCAGTGTCTTTGTCCATGTCTACATCTGAGTTTGTGTCATCATGTGAAGAACTTTTACGAGGATTTATGTCTGTGATCGGCGATTTCATTTGGAGATGGAGACCTGGTGTTGGATAGGCTGGGAGAGTGGGGCAGGCTAAGCTAACTGCTAGCCCATGCAGACCGCCAGTTCCGATAACACCGAGGGCGGTCTGGCGGTGGCCTCGCCTAGAGTCGATTGTGCAGTGTTTTTGTCTGCGACTGCGTTTGTGTCGTCGTGTGGACTGTGGGGGAGGTGTGTCCAAGGTGTCTGGCTGGGAGAGCTAGCGCTGGATCAGCTGAGGGAGCCTGGTCTGCTGCATCCTCTGGGCCCAAAGACCACGACCCTGACGGAGCTGTGCCCAAGAGGAAACACTGAGGGCGGTCTGACAGTATGCGGAAGCGGGGCAGGCTAAGCTAACTGGTAGCCCATGCAGACCCGCAGTTCCGACAGTCATCCTGGCTGGCGTTCGTTCTCTTGGACAGTGAATTTTTTTGAATTGTGTTGCAAATTTACTGAATGGACTGTGTTGTTGACTGTTTATGTTTCTTTTTTTTGCTTTGTTCTCTCTGGTTTTGTATGTTTTTGATGGTGTCATTTTTGGGAGGTTTTGGATATGTGTTTTTGTCTTGTGTTGCACTGCTGTGGGCTGGAAGAAATTAAATTTTGTCTCTTTTGTGTACGCAAGTACATGAAAGCGATGACAATAAGTTGTTCCTGTGCCTGTTGGATAATGGATGGATGGATGGATGGATGGATATATATTAACATACACATTCTTTTTCAAAAATATGGCATGTCACTTATTTACGTATATCTAAAGCATCAATACCAAGTGCACCCACAGTCACTCTTTGCTGCTCCCTGAGGAGGTCAGTAAGTTAATTGGCCCCTTGGACCAGCAACAGGACCTAGGTCTGGTCCTTTTAACCTGAAGTCAGAAGCTGAAGTATGAACTCAGACTGGCAAGCTGCCAATTTGAAAGCCCGACTTCAGCATTAAGATCTAGATCCAGGTTTAGAAAAATACACCACTGCAAATATTACAGGAGCCAGTGGGGCCAGTGGTCATCCATCTTTTATGTGAATCCCCTCAGGAGTCACAGCTGGGCACCGCTGCAGCCAGCTACGAGGTCTGGACCCTCGGTAATCGTTTCCCTCTCAGGCTGATGTTTGGCATTATAACTGTGTATGAATGAACACGATATTATTTTATCAACAAAAGTGTTTTGACATCGTTATAAATCCTCCTGCCGACGCATCCATGAGAATAATGTTAGAGCATGGCCTTGGCAGAACAATCCGCCAAATAAGACTTAAATCAGAATAATGAGAGCCTACCAGCAGCGAGTAACATTTTAGTGTCTACCAGTGGTGGATGCTGCTAAAAAAAATTTTGGTAACACTTTAGCATGGGGAACGTAGTCACCATTAATTAGGTGCTTATTAGCACGCAAATTAGCAACATATTGGCTCTTAATTGGTCATTATTACGTACTCATTAATGCCTTATTCTGCATGGCCTTATTATACAACCAGTAAGCCATTAACTATGAGTTTTCCCTCTATAACCTCAGAAGTATTGCTTATTAGTAGTACCATCTCAATATGCTTTGCTTAGTATGGACTTTATAAGGTGGTAGTACCACAAGAAGAGTTATTCTGCCTTACTAACACTTAATGAATATGGTCTGTTCTTACATAACAAAACACAAAACTACAAGTGTTCATAGTGTCAAATTACTGTAAATTAAGTTTTTGTTACTTAGAATATGTTCCCCATACTAAAGTGACATCTTGACCATTACTAATTCACTAGTAATTAAGTTTTTTTATGTTCCCCATACTAAAGTGTTACCAAAATTGTTTTTTTGGGGGGGGGGGCAATTTACCTTGGCGCAGCACACCTGACAGCTGCTTTAATGTCCACACAGTCACAGAGTTATTAAAAAGGACAATGTAGCCTGTAGATTTTATCAGGGTTCGTAGATGGTGGATGATTGACAGTCAAGACGAGGCGTGGTGGTGGGTGTGAACATTATTGACAGCCACGAGAACTGTCCAATCACATTAGATCAAAAAACATGAAAACAATGCCAATTCGCTGCCAACAAAAGTGGGAGTGTCTGGGGCGCAGTTCTGAAGAAACCAATCAGACAGCAGCCTCAGGTCACCTGCTCGCCAAACGTTTGAGGGCTTACATAAGGTATCGTTTGGCTGTCACCCCTCACACAAGAAGTATATGTATTCAGACAGAAATCAACCAAATACCATTTGGAACCAATATTTAATGGCTGCTAACAGGCGCTCACAGACTGAAAACGCTTTTATTTCATAATGCATTATACAACTAAATTATATTTAACATGTTTCAGCAGATTTTCATCTCTTGATGTTTGAAGGGGGCGGCGCCCCAGCGCCCTGTACTGGCCAACCGCCACTGGTGTCTACTAACTAGAGTCTTCTTTTTTTAAAACTGTGGTCTCCCTATTTAACGTGACATATTTACCACATTCACATATCTGTTGAACCGATCTGCTCACCACCTGTGGGGCAGCAGCGCTTCCCAGTGACATTTTGCATCATTTTAGTATAATGGGCTACCCAGCTCAGTACTGCTCTATCATTCGTCTGAATTTTCACACATTTCCCAAGTTATAATGCACTGCACCTTTGTCTACAATTAGGCCAACACTCTAATTAATCACAACACTTGCCTCAAGTTATGTGTGTGACGAAAATAACAATAATGCTGTGGATGAATAATCACAGGCAGTCAGATTATGTTGTGTTGGTGACAGACATGGGCACAAGTCAATGAATACTGGGATGGCATCCGGCGCTTTACCTGTGCCCCTGTCCATAGGGTTAGTGGTGGTGTCAGGAAGGGCATCCGACATAGCATTTGGCCAAATCATTATGCGGATTGACAAGGCCATACCGGATCGGTCGAGGCTCCATGCCGGATTGGTCAAGGCCCGGGTTGACAACGGCCGCCATTGGTGCCGTGCCCTCACAGGGTACTGATGGAAACTGTAAAATCTGTTGTGGTGAGCCCTGACAAACAGAGGAAGAGGAGAAGGAGAAGGAGAAGAAGAAGAAGAAGAAGAAGAAGTCAGATTGTCTTGATGCATACCCAATAATGGTTGATGTTAGATCCAACGGGGTGTAGGCAGGGAAGTAGACGTGATTGGTTGTTGGTTAGGGTATAAACTCTTTCTGAATTTCCATTGTTAGCAAGCGTTAATGTTAGCTATCGGTACAGTACGATCTGGCAATGTTAAGGTCAGCTGTAAGCTAGCTAGCTAAATGTTTCAGTGCGCATCGTTTGTTTCAAGTCAGTGCGCTTCGAGGTTCTGCGCTGTCTATTGGCCGACGCAACAGCCAATCATGGCTACTTCGTGATGAAATGTATCCATCAATAAACGTTGTATCCAGATGAACTGATTCAACCTTCATTGAAGAAGCCAGATTATGTTGTAGTGACTTACTTTATTTACTGATTTATTTCAGAAATAGTTAAGATAAATTTGTTTTTTCTACAATATTTTCCACTATATGTCCTAAAAGTCGATTTGCTGTTCGCAGGTTACATTATACATTATGCAACTGACCAGAGGTGGTGCTAGTGCAGCAACCAGGACACACACTCACATCCGTGGCTTCCCACCCACAGACACTTGTATCTGTAGGGAAACCCGAACAAGCCAGAGATAACACGGGGATTCAAACCAGCGATCCCCATGTTGGTAGGCAACAGCATAGACCACCACGCTACCCGGATGCCACAGGACAAATGTTTTGATCAAAATAGCTTAGTCCGGTAAGTGCTTTTAGGAGGAGGCTAAGTTTAGATTGGTCAAAAAAGAAAGAAGATACCAGATACAACATTATAAGACATGAATAAGATGGTTATTCATATTTTTCAGCCATCTCCCAATGTTAACAACAGCATATAAGAGCCTTATTGCTCATTTATTAGTCACTATTTACAATTCTGAAGGATAATACATTAATAAAGTGTTTGGCCAATTAGAAAAACATAAATGTGCATGTATTTACTTTTATTACTCGTGGTTAATTTTGTTTCCAAAACCTGTAAAATATCAAGTCTGAAATGCTGCATTATGTTATTTACCATCTAAACCTGCGGCAGCCATACAGATATTATAATCCATCACCGTACCCAACCATTGTTTTAAAATCATTGATTTTAATCCAGTCACATGATTCAAATTTTTTTCTTCAGTAATCATCTATTTCAGTCTAACGCAACCTGTCATGTGGTTCTGTTGTTTGTTCAACCGGTACAGCAGATCACAATCACCCGGCATATCAAACCGCGATGTCAGATGAACGCATCTAAAGCTGCCTGCCTGTTCTTCTGGCTTTGTGTTCGACTGGCTCTGATGTGAAACACAAAGTGGATGAGATGAGTGTGTCTCTACAACTACTGAGTTCAGCTGCCTGTCTCGGTGTTTCAGACTCATGAGTCGAAACACACATCAGTCAGCTCTGTCTTAATGACCGCATCTCTGCACGCTGAGAGGGTCGAGTGCTGAATTTACATTTCACTCCTGCCTGATGGCGCTGGCATCGACAAGCAGTTGTGTGTGTTTGTGTGTGGATAAAACAGAGAGAGAGAGAGAGAGAGAGAGAGAGAGAGAGAGAGAGAGAGAGAGAGAGAGAGAGAGAGAGTGCAAAAAAGATAGAAAGAGCAAGAGAGCAAGAAAGAGCAAGAGCAAGAAAGAGAGTGCAAGAAAGAGAGAATGAGCCAGAGTGCAAGAAAGAGAGAAAGACCAAGAGCAAGAGAGAGAGTGCAAGAAAGACAGAGTGCAAGAAAGAGAGAAATAGTGCAAGAAAGATATAAAGAGCAAGAGAGAGTGAAAGAAAGAGAGTGCAAGAAAGAGAGAAAGAGCAAGAGCAAGAGAGAGAGAGTGCAAGACAGAGCGAAAGAAAGAGAGCAATAGTGCAAGAAAGAGATACAGTAAGAGAGAGCAAGAAAGGGAAAGAGTGCAAGAAAGAGATAAAGAGCAAGAGAGAGAGAGAGAGAGCAAGAACATGCAAGAAAGAGCAATAAAGAGAGAGCAAGAAAGAGACAAAGTGCAAGAAAGAGAGAGTGAGAGAGAGCAATAATGAGACAGACAGACAGACAGACAGACAGACAGACAGATGTAATTTCAGGTCATAATCTAAGAAACCTAATAATCTAATACACACACTTTTTCTAATCATTTACCATACAGAACGGTTTCATATGAAGGATATGAAGATTTATCATTGAGTTTATTTTTATTGAGTTTATTTTCTAATCATTTACCACACAGAACAGTTTCATATGAAGAATCTGTAGTTTTATCATTGAGTTTATTTTTATTGAGTTTATTTTCTAATCATTTACCACACAGAACAGTTTCATATGAAGAATCTGTAGCTTTATCATTGAGTTTATTTTATTTCATTTTATTAATTTTGTATTTTATTTATAATCACATTCATGCTTTGGCAATGCCACGTTTGTCATGCCAATAAAAGTTTTATTGAATTGAAACCGAATTTAGAAATTGATAGACAGAGAAAGCGCTAGAGAGAGAGAGACAGACAGACAGGCAGACAGACAGACAGTGAGATTGATAGATACAGAAAGAAATAAAAAGAGGACGAGAGAAAGACAGTGAGTGACAGAGTAAATGCTAGAGAGAGTGACAGACAGACAGAAAGAGAGACAGACAAGGCAGTGAGATAGAAAGAGAAACAGAGAACGAGAGGAGAGTGACAGAGAGAAAGCACTAGAAAGAGAGAGAGTGACAGACAGACAGAGACAGACAGAAAAAGAGAGTGAAAGACAGACACAATGACAGAAAGTGAGATAGAGAGCTACAGAAAGCGAAACAGAGAGAACACAGAGTGACAGACAGACAGACAGACAGACAGTGAGATAGATATAGAAAAAAAACAAAGACAACGAGAGAGTGACAGACAGAGAAAGCATTAGAAAGAGAGTGACAGACAGAGAAAGAGACAGACAGACAGAAAAAGAGAGTGAAAGAGACAGACAGACAGGCAGACAGTGAGATAACGAGAGTGACAGACAGAGAAAGCGTTAGAAAGAGAGTGACAGACAGACAGAAAGAGACAGACAGACAGAAAAAGACAGTGAAAGAGACAGACAGACAGGCAGACAGTGAGATAACGAGAGTGACAGACAGAGAAAGCATTAGAAAGAGAGACAGACAGTGAGATACATAGATATAGAAAGAGAAACGGAGAACGAGAGTGACAGACAGACAGACAGGCAGTGAGATAGATAGATATAGAAAGAGAAAGAACACAGAGAAAGAGAGAGAGTGACAGACAGACAGGCAGGCAGTGAGATAGATAGATATAGAAAGAGAAAGAGAGAGAACACAGAGAAAGAGAGAGAGAGAGAGTGACAGACAGACAGGCAGGCAGTGAGATAGATAGATATAGAAAGAGAAACAGAGAGGGAACAGAGAGAGAGATTGACAGACAGACAGACAGAAAAAGAGTGAAAGAGAGACAGACAGTGAGATACACAGATATAGAAAGAGAAACGGAGAGGGAACAGAGAGAGAGAGTGACAGACAGACAGACAGGCAGTGAGATAGATAGATATAGAAAGAGAAACAGAGAGGGAACAGAGAGAGAGAGTGACAGACAGACAGACAGAAAAAGAGTGAAAGAGAGACAGACAGTGAGATACACAGATATAGAAAGAGAAACGGAGAGGGAACAGAGAGAGAGAGTGACAGACAGACAGACAGGCAGTGAGATAGATAGATATAGAAAGAGAAACAGAGAGGGAACAGAGAGAGAGAGTGACAGACAGACAGACAGACAGGCAGTGAGATAGATAGATATAGAAAGAGAAAGAGAGAGAACACAGAGAAAGAGAGAGAGAGAGAGAGAGTGACAGACAGACAGAGAGAATAATTTACATCTCATTCTAGTCCATGATTTGATTTGAAAATGGCCCTCCTAAAGAAATCCCCAGCAGATTTAAATGAGCGGGTAGTTTTGGGACATGGATGCTCCTTGAGCCAGAGCTAATTTGAAATGCTTTATTTGGCTTTGCCAGACAGGCGTCCCTGCCAGCCGCCTCTTTAATGATAACGCTGCAATTTGTTAGATTTGTTGAGACGGAATATCTCTCAAAAATCATCATGACCACAGATGGATTAATGCTCTTTGCCTTGCAGTCGCTCATTAAACAAATGGGGTCTGCATGGTGGCTTAAAGGCGCCCGCACTGGTATACGTCAAATTCTCTCAAAAACTTTGAAACTAATGAAAAACAAGTCGACTTTCAGGCTTTGTGCATTGTTTAGAGGGCTATTCAGGATGAAGATTAGTAGAATGATGGACAGATGTCTAATGCAAAACATATAAACATGTATGTGTGTGTGTGTGTGTGTGTATATATATATATATATATATATATATATATATGTTTTATTTTTCTGAACCCGTCAATGGTGTTGTTATAAGTGCTCAACTAATGAGGAGCAGAATATCAATATCAATATCTATATATCGATATATATATGTATGTATATATATATCAATATATATATATACACTGAAACGCCAAAAACAACTGATATTCCGCTCCTCATTAGTTGAGCACTCACAACACCATTGACGGTTTCGGAAAAAAAACCGCTATATATATATATATATATATATATATATATACACTACCGTTCAAAAGTTTGGGATCACATTGAAATGTCCATATTTTTGAAGGAAAAGCACTGTACTTTTCAATGAAGATAACTTTAAACTAGTCTTAACTTTAAAGAAATACACTCTATACATTGCTAATGTGGTAAATGACTATTCTAGCTGCAAATGTCTGGTTTTTGGTGCAATATCTACATAGGTGTATAGAGGCCCATTTCAAGCAACTATCACTCCAGTGTTCTAATGGTACAATGTGTTTGCTCATTGGCTCAGAAGGCTAATTGATGATTAGAAAACCCTTGTGCAATCATGTTCACACATCTGAAAACAGTTTAGCTCGTTACAGAAGCTACAAAACTGACCTTTCTTTGAGCAGATTGAGTTTCTGGAGCATCACATTTGTGGGGTCAATTCAACGCTCAAAATGGCCAGAAAAAGAGAACTTTCATCTGAAACTCGACAGTCTATTCTTGTTCTTAGAAATGAAGGCTATTCCATGCGAGAAATTGCTAAGAAATTGAAGATTTCCTACACCGGTGTGTACTACTCCCTTCAGAGGACAGCACAAACAGGCTCCAACCAGAGTAGAAAAAGAAGTGGGAGGCCGCGTTGCACAACTGAGCAAGAAGATAAGTACATTAGAGTCTCTAGTTTGAGAAACAGACGCCTCACAGGTCCCCAACTGGCATCTTCATTAAATAGTACCCGCAAAACACCAGTGTCAACATCTACAGTGAAGAGGCGGCTGCGGGATTCTGGGCTTCAGGGCAGAGTGGCAAAGAAAAAGCCATATCTGAGACTGACCAATAAAAGAAAAAGATTAAGATGGGCAAAAGAACACAGACATTGGACAGAGGAAGACTGGAAAAAAGTGTTGTGGACGGATGAATCCAAGTTTGAGGTGTTTGGATCACAAAGAAGAACGTTTGTGAGACGCATAACAAATGAAAAGATGCTGGAAGAATGCCTGACGCCATCTGTTAAGCATGGTGGAGGTAATGTGATGGTCTGGGGTTGCTTTGGTGCTGGTAAGGTGGGAGATTTGTACAGGGTAAAAGGGATTCTGAATAAGGAAGGCTATCACTCCATTTTGCAACGCCATGCCATACCCAGTGGACAGCGCTTGATTGGAGCCAATTTCATCCTACAACAGGACAATGACCCTAAACACACCTCCAAATTGTGCAAGAATTATTTAGAGCAGAAGCAGGCAGCTGGTATTCTATCGGTAATGGAGTGGCCAGCGCAGTCACCAGATCTGAACCCCATTGAGCTGTTGTGGGAGCAGCTTGACCGTATGGTATGCAAGAAGTGCCCATCCAACCAATCCAACTTGTGGGAGCTGCTTCTGGAAGCGTGGGGTGCAATTTCTCCAGATTACCTCAACAAATTAACAGCTAGAATGCCAAAGGTCTGCAATGCTGTAATTGCTGCAAATGGAGGATTCTTTGACGAAAGCAAAGTTTGATGTAAAAAAAATCTTATTTCAAATACAAATCATTATTTCTAACCTTGTCAATGTCTTGACTCTATTTTCTATTCATTTCACAACATATGGTGGTGAATAAGTGTGGCTTTTCATGGAAAACACAAAATTGTTTGGGTGATCCCAAACTTTTGAACGGTAGTGTATATATATATATATATATATACACACACACACACACACACACACACACACACACACACACACATATATATATATAGGCATCCTTTCCACTTTTTTTATGGTTTACACACAACTGCTCAAATTTGGTTTTGGGATAAAAGCATCTTATCCATTTCTCTCTCTCTTCTTGTGAAGATCAAGCCCCTCCATGGGATGAACCATCGACAGATAGAAGACATAACTGATATTCAGAAATCCTACCGTGGCTAGAACAGGCTGGACTGAAGGACAGCACAGAGACCCTGATCATAGCAGCACAAGAACAGGCACTCAGGACCAGATCGGTTGAGGAAGGGGTCTACCACACCAGACAAGATCCAAGTTGCAGGCTGTTCAAAGACGCCCCTGAAACAGTCCAGCATTTAGTAGCAGGGTGTAAAATGCTAGCTGGGAAAGCGTACACTGAAAGACATAACCAAGTGGCTGGGATAGTGTAAAGGAACATCTGTTGTGAATACAGACTGAAAGTCCCCAAGTCCAAATGGGAGACACCGCCAAAGGTGGTTGAGAATGGCAGAGCTAAGGTCCTGTGGGCTTCAAGTTCCAGACTGACAAGCAGGTGCTGGCTAACCACCAAGACATTGTGGTGGTCGACAAGGAACAGACAACAGCAGTAATGATCGATGTAGCAATCCCGAGTGATGGCAACGTCAGGAAGAGCATGAGAAGCTAGAGAAATACCAAGGGCTGAGGGAAGACCTAGATCAGATGTGGAAGGTGAAATCCACAGCAGTCCCAGTGGTAATAGGAGCACAAGGGGCTGTGACCCCCAAACTGAGAGTGGCTCCTGCAGATTCCAGGAACATCTGAGGTCTCTGTCCAGAAGACTGCAGTCCTGGGAACAGCTAGGACACTGTGCAGAACCTCCAAACTCCCAGGGCCCTGGTAGAGGGCCCGAGCTTCAGGACGACACACACCACCCGAAAAAAGGGTGAGAGGGATATTTTTATAGATAGACTGATACGCCAAAACATTTTGACCACCTGCCGGATATGCTGTTGGTCTTCTGTGTGCCGCCAAACCAGCACCGAACCACCGAGACATGGACTCTACAAGAACCCCTGAAGATGTCCTGTGGTATCTGGCATCAAAACATTAGCAGATGCTTGAAAATCTTTAATTCACTTTCTGTTTATTAGCAACCTGGCTACTGTCCAAACAACCGTAAGAATCCCAATTTGACCTAGAAACCCCGATCTCAGCGCTATGATAAAGGCAGAGTGAAACATAAGGTAGTATTAATAAGCAGGCAGGTTGTGTTACTTATTGATCCAGTCCAAAGAATGCCAACAGCATGTCGCTTTGGAACCCTCTCAAGTCCCAGTTGTTGTATCAAACTCTGTTTCCCTCTAGCAGAGTTTGACACAACAAGGGGACACCGGATTAACCTCAACCTAACCTCAAACTAACCCTAAACTTAACTTAATGCTTATCTTAACCTAATCGTAACTGATAGTAGCTAACCGGTTTCCATGCAAACCCTTTCATTTGGCTGGGGTGAAACAGATCTCGACGGGGGAACAGAGTTTGACACAACACCGCAACTCGCTCCATCGAGTGAATGCCTGTCCGAGGGTCACTGTTGCTTTACCTCTGTTTCTGTCAATCTCTCTCTTCGCCTCCTTTGTCCCCTCTGTCAACAAGGTTGCTTTTCTCTTGCCAGGTAGAGTTTCTACTGTCACTTCCGTTGTTCCACCGTCCACCATTTCCGCTACTGGGGATAGCTACCGATAGCTACTGGGGAAAACAAACGCATTGCCTATTTTGGTTGCGCAATGGTGACGCACTTCCTTCGTGCCGTAAATCCAGCCTTCATTTTCCCGCCAGATCGTAGTCAGTGGCTGAGAGAATTTCATGGTGAAGGCGAGGCTTATAGGGAAGCAATCTAAATGCTGATGGCGTCATTATTCTGTAGCCATTACATTATCCAATCAACATTTACTTCATAATGATATTAAAGCAAAGAAGTTGTCAGCTGCCACTTTAATTTTACTTATAGCCGTAAAAGCATTTATGTTTTGGTCTTTTTGGTCAGGGAGAGAATTCAGTTGACGGGGCAATGACGACATTGGATGGGCCTGGACCCCCCAAGGCTCAGCCATAACACCGACGCAAACACTAATACGGATAAAATTAAAAACGCATCTCTCTCTTATTTTTTTAATATATCAGCCTTCGATGCACACTAAGCTGGGGTTTGAAGTCTCTCTCCGACGTGGCTAAATGTGAAAACACCTGTCTGGTGTTGCAGTCTGGATGGTGGGTGAAAACGGAGCTTTTCCAAAATGCTGACGTGTGATGGTCACGTGACCCGTGCTTTTCTCTCCTTCACCTCCCAGACAGACAGCCGTTGGTTTCCATTCCTTCCTGTATGGTGTAAAAATCAGCTTGCGGAGATTTGAGACTTGCTTTCGTTAATCCATCACAGTGACGTGGCCTTTTTCTCTTTGGTCTATGCGATGCTATTGCGCGGAAGTGTGGATTGGTTTTTGGGAAGTTGCTCGAGAGGTAATGTTCTAAGTGACACAGAACAAAGATAAAGGTGGAAAATGATGAATTACCATTTAAAAATCATTAACACTATAGCGACGTTTGGGAAAATGGTTGCAAGCAGGTTCATCTAAGGAAAATGTGATTTGTACAGTGATAAATAGACCGTAACGTGCGAGCATTGTCTCTCTGTATTGGTTCTGGCGTTTCAGTGTAGACAACAAACTTCCAAAACAATGAGAAAGTGCTAGTACGCCATTTCCCAATCTCTGCAGAGTAGTACAGACGTATGTGTAGACGCTGTGATTGTTTTAGATACCCGGTTATCAGCGGAAGTGGAAAGAGTACTGTGAATAAAAGGCAACTAAATTAAAGCCTAACAAGGCCACCACGTTGGTGATCATTTACAAGTGCAACCACGGCGGCCCAGTGGTTATCGCTGTCGCCTCCCAGCAAGAAGGTCCTGGGTTCGACCTTGGGGGGTCATCGCAGGTCGTCCTCTGTGTGGAGTTTGCATGTTCTCCCCGTGTCTGCGGTGGGTTTTCTCCGGGTGCTCCGGTTTCCCCCACCATCAGGAAGACATGCGTGTTAGTGTTAGTGCCCCTGAGCAAGGCAGTGGGAAAAGAGCTGGAGTTGGTCCCCGGGTGCTGCACTAGCGGCGGCCCACTGCTCCTATAGCTACACGGCTAGGATGGGTTGAATGCAGAAAAAGAATTGCCCCATGAGGGATTAATAAAACAGCAGTAAAAAAAAAGAAAGAAAGTGAAACGAAAAGTTTAATGGGAGGAAATATGGGGGCATCAGGAACACAGGTAACTAGACCACCACGGTACAGACATGGGACACAACCAACAAACTAAACCGCCCAACTTAAATACACAGAAACTGGGCTGGATAACAAACAACAGCTTTGGGGCAAATGGGTAACAGGGGAAACCTGGACAGGGCAGGATTCAAGACTGGGGGGGGGGGGTCAGAGCAGGACAAGACACGAGACATGGAAACCAGGGCTGGGATGGCTGAAACCGGGAGCGGCCATGGCACACACACAAAAATAATAAAAATAGTTTCTGTAATTTCTACTGTGCACGTGGGTGCGGTTAGATTCAGAAACAGGATGCTCGGGCCCAGCGCGAGGTTGCTCGGCTGGTGGATGTGTGCTTTGTTTCGGGCCTCTCGTGCAAGTCGCCTCGGACAAAAGCACCTTCCTCTTGCGTCAGTGATTACGTGCTCTGTAGGGAGTAATTACGGGATTCCATTAAAATCCATGAAGACGCACATCTCAGGTGAGCGGATCGGGTCAAGCGGAGCAACCGTACCCCCTGTGGACCCCGGTGATGCAATAACCTCGACTGGTCAGCGGTCCATGATCGATCTTCTCATCGTTTTAAATGTCAAATCTGTTCGTCGTGCAGCGGCGTCCGTGAATAGCGACTAAGGGACTAAAGTGATGAGTCGTACCGTTGAATACATGGTAGGGGTTTTTGAGAATGTTATTAAATTGGTATTTTTTTGCGGGGTGACATAGATTGGAACGTGCGGCTGGTTTGATAAGGTTGAAATATGGTTGTGGTCCTGACAAAGAATCAATCACATCGATCGACAAGCAGTCAGCCTATGCAGAAGAAGAAGAAGTGACCTTTAAGCCACAAGACAACAAGACGGAACGGGACCGAAAGAGACAGAATGGGGAGAAAGAAGAAGAAGAAGCAGAAAAAACAGACTGAACAAACGAATGAATGAATGACTGGGAAAGCTTCATCGGGATCAAATCTCTCTCGTGTGATGGGTTTTATCACTGTGACCGTTTCTAAGTTAGGATTTTCATATGAGTCTTAAATCTTTAGGTTTTTTTGGTTGCTGTTGATGTGATATTTCTTAATGCTGTTGCTTGTTTTATTTATTTTATTTATTTTTCATCACATTCTCGGTCTTACATTGGAAAATGTGGACTTGTACTTGTGACCATTCCTGTTGTCTTGTGTTTGCATCGGAGATATGGTGAAATCTCATCAAAATGCAGTTTACACAGAAAACTTGAAATTCAAGACAGTGTGTGTGTGTGTGTGTGTGTGTGTGTGTGGTGCTGACTATCACTATAGCTCATCTGTTGCAGCATGTTGGAGTGCAGTCTATTAGGAGTCATTTATTTCAGGTGGTTGGCATATTGATGCTAATTCTCTGGATCCATTTACTGTCAGAGACAGACAGAGAGAGAGAGACAGAGACAGACAGAGAGAGAGAGACAGAGAGAGACAGAGAGAGAGAGATGCTCAGCGAAACAGAATAAGAAATAGAGGGCATCCGGGTGGCGTAGCGGTCTATTCCCTTGCCTACCAACATGAGGACCACCGGTATGAATCCCCGTGTTACCTCCAGCTTGGTCGGGCGTCCCTACAGACACCATTGGCCGTGTCTGAGGGTGGGAAGCCGGATGTTGGTATGTGTCCTGGTTGCTGCATTAGCGCCTCCTCTGGTTGGTCAGGGTGACTGTTGGGGGGGGTGACTGGGGCGAATAGCGTGATCCTCCCATGCGCTACGTCCCCCTGGTGAAACTCCCCCCTGTCAGGTGAAAGGAAGCGGCTGGTGACTCCACATGTATGGGAGGAGGCATGTGGTAGTCTGCAGCCCTCCCCGGATCGGCAGAGGGGCTGGAGCAACAACCGGGACGGCTCGGAAGAGTGGGGTGGTTGACCAAGTACAATTGGGGAGAAAAAGGGGGGGGAAAGAATTAAAAAAAAATAGATAGATACAAACCCCAATTCCAATGAAGTTGGGACGTTGTGTAAAACGTGAATAAAAACAGAATAGAATGATTTGCAAATCCTTTTCCACCTATATTCAATTGAATACACTACAAAGACAAGATATTTAATGTTCAAACTGATAAACTTTATGGTTTTTGCAAATATTCACTCATTTTGAATTTGATGCCTGAAACACGTTCCAAAGTAGCTGGGACAGGGGCAACAAAAGACTGGGAAATTTGAGGAATGCTCAAAAAACACCTGTTTGGAACATTCCACAGGTGAACAGGTTAACTGGAAACAGATGAGTGTCATGATCGGGTATAAAAGGAGCATCCCCGAAAGGCTCAGTCGTTCACAAGCAAGGATGGGGCAAGGTTCACCACTTTGTGAACAACTGCGTGAGCAAATAGTCCAACAGTTTTAAGAACAACGTTTCCCAACGTACAATTGCAAGGAATTTAGGGATTTCATCATCTCCAGTCCATAATATCATCACAAGATTCAGAGACTCCGGAGAAATCTCTGCACGTAAGCGGCAAGGCCGAAAACCAACATTGAATGCCTGTGACCTTCGACCCCTCAGGCGGCACTGCATTAAAAACCGACATCAATGTGTAAAGGATCTTACCACGTGGGCTCAGGAACACTTGGGAAAACCATCGTCAGTTAACACAGTTGGTCGCTACATCTACAAGTGCAAGTTAAAACTCTCCCATGCAAAGCCAAAGCCAGATATCAACAACACCCAGAAACACCGCCGGCTTCTCTGGCCCGAGCTCATATAAGATGGACTGACGCAAAGTGGACAAGTGTGCTGTGGTCTGACGAGTCCACATTTGAAATTGTTTTTGGAAATCATGGACGTCGTGTCCTCCGGGCTAAAGAGGAAAAGGACCATCCAGATTGTTCTCAGTGCAAAGTTCAAAAGCCAGCATCTGTGATGGTGTGGGGGTGTGTTAGTGCCCATGGCATCATGGGTAACTTGCACATCTGTGAAGGCACCATTAATGCTGAAAGGTACACACAGGTTTTGGACCAACATATGCTGCCATCCAAGCGACGTCTTTTTCAGGGACGTCCCTGCTTATTTCAGCAAGACGATGCCAAGCCACATTCTGCACGTGTTACAACAGCGTGGCTTCGTAGTAAAAGAGTGCGGGTACTAGACTGGCCTGCCTGCAGTCCAGACCTGTCTCCCATTGAACATGTGTGGCGCATTATGAAGCGCAAAATATGACAACGGACACCCCCGGACTGTTGAGCAACTGAAGTCGTACATCAAGCAGGAATGGGAAAGAATTCCACCTACAAAGCTTCAACAATTAGTGTCCTCAGTTCCCAAACGCTTATTGGGTGTTGTTAAAAGGAAAGGTGATGTGACACAGTGGTGAACATGCCCCTGTCCCAGCTTCTCTGGAACGTGTTGCAGGCATCAAATTCAAAATGAGTGAATATTTGCAAGAAAACAATAAAGTTTATCAGTTTGAACATTAAATATCTTGTCTTTGTAGTGTATTCAATTGAATATAGGTCGAAAAGGATTTGCAAATCATTGTATTCTGTTTTTATCTACGTTTTACACAACGTCCCAACTTCATTGGAATTGGGGTTTGTAGAGAGATAGATAGACAGAGAGAGAGAGCTAGAGAGAGAGAGAGAGAGAGAGAGAGAGAGGGAGAGGAGAGAGAGAGAGAGAGAGAGAGAGAGAGAGAGAGCTAGAGAGAGAGAGAGAGAGAGAGAGAGAGAGAGAGAGAGAGAGAGAGCTAGAGAGAGAGAGAGAGAGAGAGAGAGAGAGAGAGAGAGAGAGAGCTAGAGAGAGAGAGCTAGAGAGAGCTAGAGAGAGAGAGAGAGAGAGAGAGCTAGGAGAGAGAGAGAGCTAGAGAGAGCTAGAGAGAGAGAGAGAGAGCTAGAGAGAGAGAGAGAGAGCTAGAGAGAGAGAGAGAGAGAGAGAGAGAGAGCTAGAGAGAGAGAGAGAGAGCTAGAGAGAGAGAGAGAGAGAGAGAGAGAGAGAGCTAGAGAGAGCTAGAGAGAGAGAGCTAGAGAGAGCTAGAGAGAGAGAGAGAGAGAGAGCTAGAGAGAGAGAGAGAGCTAGAGAGAGAGAGAGAGAGAGAGGAGAGAGAGAGAGCTAGAGAGAGAGAGAGAGAGAGAGAGAGAGAGAGAGAGAGCTAGAGAGAGCTAGAGAGAGAGAGCAATAGATAGAAAGATAAAGTGTGCAGGACACCTCCAGGCTGGCGAGGTGTGGGGAGCTATACTTTACAAGAAAATGAGGTTTTAACACCCAGTTTTAATGGTTTGACAAGTTTTATTGTAATTCGTGGTTTTAATTTAAATTTTAATTCATGGCCTGTCATGCACCCGGGTTTCTCTTAAACTCACCGGGTGTTGAAGTGCCTGTGTGAGCCCGCCGTACGGTGCGAAACCCCCGTCTGATAGAGCCAAGTCCCAGCTGTCGGGGAATGGAGAAGATCTGTACGCCGGTTTCTAATGCCTGAAAGAACTGTTACGCCACCATGAACATTTTCTGGAGACGTGAATACGTACAAACCTCACACTGCCCACAGCCTTTCAGTGTGACACACGGCCCGCTACAGATGTTTGTGTCTGACATCTTAATCGGGGTCATATTAGAGAGTGGTTTGGAAATTTTTATATTATCGAGTCTAAAACGAAGTGCCTCACAGGAAATTCAATAATTATGTGGGAAAACTAGACGAAGAACATATTGTTGTTCTACAGCACAGAAATATAAACACCAGACTTTGCAGAAGAGGATAGAAGAGAACAGAACAGCCTTTATTGTCTGTCTGTAGCTGAGCCAGATTTCTTATTTTACTCTGTTTCTTTATCAAGGATCGGCTTCGAGCCCTTTCTTGTTTGCAATGGTGATGGACAGGTTGACGGAGGAGATCAGGCAGGAGTCTCCGTGGACTATGACGTTTGCGGATGACATTGTGATCTGTAGCGAGAGTAGGGTGCAGGTGGAGGAGAGCCTGCAGAGGTGGAGGTATGCACTGGAGAGAAGAGGAATGAAAGTCAGTAGGAGCAAGAAGGAATACATATGCATGAATGAGAGGGAGGACAGTGGAACGGTGAGGATGCAAGGAGTAGAGGTGACGAAGGTGGATGAGTTTTAATACTTGGGGTCAACTGTCCAAAGTAACGGGGAGTGCAGAAGAGAGGTGCAGGCAGGGTGGAGTGGGTGGAGAAGAGTGTGAGGAGTGATTTGTGACAGAAGAGTACCAGCAAGAGTTAAAGGGAAGGTTTACAAGATGGTTGTGAGACCAGCTATGTTATATGGTCTGGAGACAGTGGCACTGACGAAAAGACAGGAGGCGGAGCAGGAGGTGGCAGAGTTGAAGATGATAAGATTTTCACTGGGAGTGATGAAGAAGGACAGGATTAGGAACGAGTATATTAGAGGGACAGCTCAGGTTGGACGGTTTGGAGACAAAGCAAGAGAGGCAAGATTGAGATGGTTTGGACATGTGTGGAGGAGAGATGCTGGGTATGTTGGGAGAAGGATGCTGAATATGGAGCTGCCAGGGAAGAGGAGAAGAGGAAGGCCAAAGAGGAGGTTTATGGATGTGATGAGGGAGGACATGCAGGTGGCTGGTGTGACAGAGGAAGATGCAGAGGACAGGAAGAGATGGAAACGGATGATCCGCTGTGGCGCCCCCTAACGGGAACAGCTGAAAGTAGTAGCAGTAGTAGTAGATTCCATTTCTTTATTTTCCCTGAAATCTTTTTTTAATTGTTGTGAACGTCCACCATATTAGTTCCTACCTGTAAATAGCTTCCACCCTAGCGGTTTTCAATGCATACCTTCTGTTCCCCAGGGGGCGCTGTTCTGGTGTGACGCCTCTGAGCCTAGCTTCAGTGAGCACGTATCCTCGGAGCTGAAAAATAAACCCCCACAGGTCTCCATCTCCGGTCTCTGTGTCTCACCCGTCTACACAAAGCAGAAACAGAAAGCGGTTGCTAGTCAGTTACAGATCCATGCCCAGAAATGTGTTTTTGGACTCATCAAATGAAGTCAAACATATACACCATACATGTAGTAGCATCATTAGAGACTCAGAATCCCTCCCACTCTTCCAATCCCGTCTCAAGACACCTTTTCTCCATTGCCTTCTTGTGCCCCCCCCCCCCGTCCTCTCGTCCACCCCTGGTGTGGGGCAGGCTGGGGACTGAGCGCTCGACCTGCCCCCTCCCTCAACTCTCTCCCCAACTCTCTCCCCAACTCCCTCCCCAACTCCCTCCCCAACTCCCTCCCCAACTCTCTCCCCAACTCCCTCCCCAACTCCCTCCCCAACTCCCTCCCCAACTCCCTCCCCAAGCACACCGGACACTGCTGCGGGCAGCCCACATTCAGGTCATTGGTCGGGACCCGCCTCTTCAGACTTCATCTGGGATTTATGTGATTTATGATGTTTGTTTTTCTTTCCCTTTTGCATCAGAGTGGGAGAGGACTGCTGGCATGGTGTGTGGCTGCTGCCTCTCCCTCCCCTAGCCCCCCGTCCCTTCCACCCCTGTGTGTCTGTGTTGTTTATCTGTCGTCTTGTTTCACCCCGTTTATTGTAAAGCGACTTTGAGTGTTAGAAAAGCGCTATATAATATTGATTATTATTATTATTATTATTATTATCATACAGACACATGATATCAAACACTATCATACATGTATCATACAGACACATGATATCAAACACTATCATACATGTATCATACAGACACATGATATCAAACACTATCATACATGTATCATACAGACACATGGTATCAAACACTATCATACATGTATCATACAGACACATGATATCAAACACTATCATACATGTATCATACAGACACATGATATCAAACACTATCATACATGTATCATACAGACACATGGTATCAAACACTATCATACATGTATCATACAGACACATGATATCAAACACTATCATACATGTATCATACAGACACATGATATCAAACACTATCATACATGTATCATACAGACATATGATATCAAACACTATCATACATGTATCATACAGACACATGGTATCAAACACTATCATACATGTATCATACAGACACATGGTATCAAACACTATCATACATGTATCATACAGACACATGATATCAAACACTATCATACATGTATCATACAGACACATGGTATCAAACACTATCATACATGTATCATACAGACATGATATCAAACACTATCATACATGTATCATATAGACATATGATATCAAACACTATCATACATGTATCATACAGACACATGATATCAAACACTATCATACATGTATCATACAGACACATGATATCAAACACTATCATACATGTATCATACAGACACATGATATCAAACACTATCATACATGTATCATACAGACACATGATATCAAACACTATCATACATGTATCATACAGACACATGATATCAAACACTATCATACATGTATCATACAGACATGATATCAAACACTATCATACATGTATCATACAGACATGATATCAAACACTATCATACATGTATCATACAGACACATGATATCAAACACTATCATACATGTATCAAACAGACACATGATATCAAACACTATCATACATGTATCATACAGACACATGATATCAAACACTATCATACATGTATCATACAGACACATGGTATCAAACACATGTACCATACATGTATCATACAGACACATGATATCAAACACAAGTATCATATATGTATCATACAGACACATGATATCAAACACTATCATACATGTATCATACAGACACATGATATCAAACACTATCATACATGTATCATACAGACACATGATATCAAACACTATCATACATGTATCATACAGACACATGATATCAAACACTATCATATATGTATCACACAGACACATGATATCAAACACTATCATACATGTATCATACAGACACATAATATCAAACACTATCATACATGTATCATACAGACATGATATCAAACACTATCATACATGTATCATACAGACATATGATATCAAACACTATCATACATGTATCATACAGACATGATATCAAACACTATCATACATGTATCATACAGACACATGGTATCAAACACATGTATCATACATGTATCATACAGACACATGATATCAAACACTATCATACATGTATCATACAGACATGATATCAAACACTATCATACATGTATCATACAGACATATGATATCAAACACTATCATACATGTATCATACAGACATGATATCAAACACTATCATACATGTATCATACAGACATGATATCAAACACATGTATCATATATGTATCATACAGACACATGGTATCAAACACTATCATACATGTATCATACAGACACATGATATCAAACACTATCATACATGTATCATACAGACACATGATATCAAACACTATCATACATGTATCATACAGACATGATATCAAACACTATCATACATGTATCATACAGACATATGATATCAAACACTATCATACATGTATCATACAGACATGATATCAAACACTATCATACATGTATCATACAGACATGATATCAAACACATGAATCATATATGTATCATACAGACACATGATATCAAACACTATCATACATGTATCATACAGACACATGATATCAAACACTATCATACATGTATCATACAGACACATGATATCAAACACTATCATACATGTATCATACAGACACATGATATCAAACACTATCATACATGTATCATACAGACACATGATATCAAACACTATCATACATGTATCATACAGACATATGATATCAAACACTATCATACATGTATCATACAGACATGATATCAAACACTATCATACATGTATCATACAGACACATGATATCAAACACTATCATACATGTATCATACAGACACATGATATCAAACACTATCATACATGTATCATACAGACACATGATATCAAACACTATCATACATGTATCATACAGACACATGATATCAAACACTATCATACATGTATCATACAGACACATGATATCAAACACTATCATACATGTATCATACAGACACATGATATCAAACACTATCATACATGTATCATACAGACACATGGTATCAAACACTATCATACATGTATCATACAGACACATGGTATTAAACACTATCATACATGTATCATACAGACATGATATCAAACACTATCATACATGTATCATACAGACATGATATCAAACACTATCATACATGTATCATACAGACACATGATATCAAACACTATCATACATGTATCATACAGACACATGATATCAAACACTATCATACATGTATCATACAGACACATGGTATCAAACACATGTACCATACATGTATCATACAGACACATGATATCAAACACATGTATCATATATGTATCATACAGACACATGATATCAAACACTATCATACATGTATCATACAGACACATGATATCAAACACTATCATACATGTATCATACAGACACATGATATCAAACACTATCATATATGTATCACACAGACACATGATATCAAACACTATCATACATGTATCATACAGACACATGATATCAAACACTATCATACATGTATCATACAGACATGATATCAAACACTATCATACATGTATCATACAGACACATGATATCAAACACTATCATACATGTATCATACAGACATGATATCAAACACTATCATACATGTATCATACAGACATATGATATCAAACACTATCATACATGTATCATACAGACATGATATCAAACACTATCATACATGTATCATACAGACACATGGTATCAAACACATGTATCATACATGTATCATACAGACACATGATATCAAACACTATCATACATGTATCATACAGACACATGATATCAAACACTATCATACATGTATCATACAGACATATGATATCAAACACTATCATACATGTATCATACAGACATGATATCAAACACTATCATACATGTATCATACAGACACATGATATCAAACACTATCATACATGTATCATACAGACACATGATATCAAACACTATCATACATGTATCATACAGACATGATATCAAACACTATCATACATGTATCATACAGACACATGATATCAAACACTATCATACATGTATCATACAGACATGATATCAAACACTATCATACATGTATCATACAGACATATG
>NC_079226.1:9503339-9513339 GCF_029633865.1 Lampris incognitus
CAGCTGTATGCAGGGGCGGACTGTGAGGGAAAAATGGCTCCGGACTTTTTGATTCAGACCGGCCCAGCAAACCCCCCACTACACAATCCACGCCACACTACGTAAACAAGATTCTTCTTCTTCTTTCGGCTTCTTCTCTGTTTCTCAGGGGTCGCCACAGCGGATTTGATAGCTTCCATTGGTACCCTGTGAGGGCACAGCACCAACGGCGGCTTTTGTTAACCCGGGCCTCGACCCGACATGGATTCTCGACCGATCCGGTATGGTCTCGTCAATCCGCATAATTATTTGGCAACGTTTTACGTTGGATTATGTAAAGAAGATTACTGAACACTATTTGTAACAATAACTTCAGCAATGTAAAATAGCACAAGGGGAACGTGTTGCTCTTAGGAGGAGGCTGGCTAGAAAGGAGCCCATTTTGGCACAATGGCACTGGCAGCAAGGTGGCAAGAATCTCTGGACCCATCTGACCAGTAAAAGAAATAAGCTTCACCACCTTTATGTTTTTTCTCATTGTTTGTCCATCTTGCACCACTCCACTATTTAACCAGATGTTGCCACTTAACAGAGACGGGAAAGGGGCAGGGCCCAGGAAATGTTCGAATGGACCAGACCAAAAGTAACTGGCTGGGACAGAGAAGCTGACAAATTGAATACCCAACCGCAGCGGGCCGGCAGCCCACTCGCCTGGGCCAGTCGGACACACAATACTTGGTTATTCCTATTTAAGAGGGGATGGGGGTTATTTATATTTTGCACTGCATCGACCCCAACTGTCAAGCGGCCCACTGGGAAAACTCCCGGTGCTCCAGATGGCCAGTCCGCCATTGGCTGTATGTAGGGTTGGTGTTCGTATTTTCTTATACCTTGTAGTCTGTTGCGACGTAGCCCAGCGAAGGTAGCGGCAAACCAGGAAGTAAGGGTTGTAGTTTTGACATTCACAGATTGTCTGCCAGTGACGTCACTGACTGACACTTTTCTGCACAATTTGGACGGTGGCCAATGAGAGGCTGGCAAACGTTATGCTCAGACATTCCCACCTTCAGGTTCCATTGAGTTACATGGAGCTGATCCGGTTCATTCCTGACTTGAAAGTGATTTCCAGGGTTTCGTGCAGAAAAAAGGCCAAACAATGTGTTGCATGCTATTAATCAATATCATCAATACCGGTAGCCTAGCTAGATATGCTATCGGGTTAGTAAACCAAGAAGACCCGACATTATGCTACATGTCATCTGCTTTTCCAGCTCATTAGTCCGTTCAAATGACGAGGATAATAGGCTGCACGACAGGATGGCTAGTAAAGATGCTGTGTATATACTTCAAAAACAGCTCCTGGGATAGCTTTGGCTGTCCTTTTGCTGTTAATGATAAACAAATTAATGTCTTGGTATGGTGAGTTCTCTGTGACAGTGCTTAGTACATGTTGATGAGAAGAAGGAAGTAACAGCATTCACTGGCCAAACACGATGTCATAGAAAACTCAGTTGTGACAAAGTGCTTTGTACAGATGTGATCATGGCTTTCCTGGTCTGGTCTGAGCTGTTAATCCTGCTCCAGATAGCCCAACTACATCATCAGCTTTACTGCGGTGATCCCATTTGCCACCTTGATATTTAACTTTATATGACCCCATAAACCACAAACGGTGGCATCTTCTTTTTCTGGATTGAACTTCTACCTTTCTGTCGTGCTGTACCTCTTGACATTTGAGGCAGTTATCGCCACAACGACGCTACGGCTTTGGTTTGCAAATGTTAACATTTTTTTCTTTATTAAACCGATAAACGTTAGCAAAAGTAACTAAGGGGGTGGGGGGTGGGGAGTTGGGGGCTCAGGAACACTTTCGCTTCCCCCAGCCCACAGCAGTGCAACACAGGGACAAAAGCACTTATCTAAAAACTACAAGAACATCTATATCAAGCTACAAAAAACAAAAACAAGAAAGAAACCACTGCCCGAGAGAGCGAACACCAGGATGACTGTCGGAACCGCCGGGCTGCATGGGCTAGCAGTTAGCTTAGCCTGCCCTGCTTCCACGTCCTGTCAGACCGCCCTCGGTGTTTCCTGCTTGGGCACAGCTCCAGGCAGGGCCGTGGTCCCTGGGCCCACAGGACGCAGCAGACCAAGCTCCCCCAGCCAATCCAAGGCCAGCTCTCCCAGCCAGACACCTTTGACACACCTCCCCACACTCCACACGACACCAAAAACACAGTCAATGCTAGGTGAGGCCGCCGTCAGACCGCCCTTGGCGTTATCGGAACTGCCGGTCTGCATGGGCTAGCAGTTAGCTTAGCCTGCCCCACTCCTGTGTCCTGTCAGACTGTCCTCGGTGCTTCCTCTTTGGGCAAAGCTGCGGGCAGGGCCGTGGTCCCTGGGCCCACAGGATGCAGCAGACCAAGGACTTGAAGATGGATGGCTTCTTTATTGTTTAACTTGGGGAAATTTGTTGCCATAGCCTGTATACATCGAAATACATGTTCACCACATGAGAATACAAGTTTGTCTTCCGAGACACATACATATAGCATCATCATCATCATCATCATCCATCAACATGAACACCTCTCTGAACTGAACCAAGCACACAAACATATAAACTCCCTCAGCGTGTGCGTTTGCAGAGTTCTGACTGTGCTGCTAATCCACAGTGGGTGCATAAAGCAGGATAGAGTCTCACTGTTTCCCCAGACAGCATCCGGATGTGGGCCACTTCAGGCAATGATGCGGCACTGTTGGCCTTCTTCTGGCCCTGACAAAATGGATGTGAGTCTGACGTTGCCCACATGTATAATAGCAAATATGGCCCAAATATGCCCGATCAAATGTGGGCCTTTTTTGGCAAAGATGCGGTGCTCTGGGCAACATGTAATCTGGATGTGGACCTGAAGTGACCCGTGTGGTAAATGGTGAATTTGGCCCAAATATCACAAAACAAACATGGGCCACCTTTGGCAAATATGTGGCACATGCGCCATTGCTATGGCTTGGTTCTGGCCCAGATCTGGCAAGCAGGAGCGGGCTGCTCAAGTGCCATCATTCCGTGCGGTATGTGAGCCGGGTCCGGGCCACAGCAATTTTGCTGTCTGGGTTCTGTGCATCCTGCAGCGCTGTCTATCCCCTTTGGAAAAATGGATGATGTCAGTTAATCAACCATAGGGTGCTTTTCACGGCACCACGTTCCCACCACACCTTCACATCGCTACAGTTAAATTTAACCATGCCGTAATTGTCTTAAAATTTCACACTTAAATGATTGGATAATAATCATTAGACTATCATCTGTTAATTAGTCTCATATTTTTTGCCTCATTTAGCCATCACAAATGAGGCAAAAAATCTGTGAGATTTTCCATCACAAATCACATCTCCAGTCAGCAACAGCCCCACAGAGGTAAATGAAGTGCAGCGGGTACAAAAAAGAAATACATATCCGCAATACAGAAGCCCACCTGACATACTGCGCATGGTTTCAGTGGGTTTTACGTCGTCTAAGTTCAAGAGATTTTCACCTCCTACCTCTCAGATATTCATGAGTACCTACACTGCGTATAAATCTCACCGGAACAACACATAAAGAGCCTGTTGGTAAAAACAAACCACATGTTGACTCAGAACAAGTTATTATGCCTTGCCGTGTTGTAACGTCTCTCACCCCCCTGTGCCGTGTGTTGGTCAGAACGGTGTCTACAGGATAAACGTATCAAAGGCATGATAAGGTTCAACTAATTTACTTTACATTCATTTAGTGACAGAATGAGCGGGTCCATTCATAGTAATGTAATGGACTGTCACTGTAATGGAGCGTGAGTATGAGTCTCTCTGACTCTATTGGGTTAGTGTCATCCTGTCCCACAGACTGCAGACCAGCTGTAGACACTCACCCAGTGCACAAAGAGCTATCTATCCATCTATCTATCTATCTATCTATCTATCTATCTATCTATCTATCTATCTATCTATCTATCTATCTATCTATCTATCTATCTATCTATCTATCTATCTATCTATCTATCTATCTATCTATCTATCTATCTATCTATCTATCTATCTATCTATCTATCTATCTATCTATCTATCTATCTATCTATCTATCTATCCATCCATCCATCCATCCATCCATCCATCTAGCTATCTAACTATCTATCCATCCATCCATCAATCTATCTAACTAGCTATATTTTCTTGAGTGCAATTCTCATAAGAAAAAGCATCTAGGCCCTGTTGCATTGTGGGAAAGTGTGCTTATTGATATGATGACATTTGGACTTGTTACGCAGCAACTGTTCCGTGTGTTTGTTTTGGGTGAATACCAAAACCAGATGGTGAACTTCCATCATAATTACATTTTCCCTCGTGCAGCCGCAGTCTTTAAAGGGCACGGCTGCAGAAGAGATGAGGAGGAGGACGAGGAGGAGGAGGAGGAGGAGGAGGCAGTGTGCTGACTGTCTTTTTAGCGAGATATGCCCACAGCGCCCCCTCCATTTATACCGGGCCAGGTCAGGGCGCTTCAACTCCTTTATGCACTAAAGCTAAAGTAAGCTAATTCCCGGTGGTTCTGGACCACAGAACACTGTTGGACCTTTACCCACCCAGGGGAGGTGCTATCTCACACAACAACATGTGCATTGATCTTAATGGAGGGCATTAGCGTCATATTTGAATAGATGTTTCAAAATCACACCAGAACTGGTTTCATAGGAGTTTGAGAGTTAGTGCTGGCTCACAGGTCTGCATTATAGTAATGAGCAATTGTGTGGAGGCAATGACTTGGTTTGAAGTGCCTCTATTGTTAATATTGCAGTGAATTCGGGGGGCAGCCGGGAACCGCCGCAGCCCGGACACGAACCCGGGTCTCCCGCACCACGGTCCACTACGTTAGAACCCGGGTCTCCCGCACCATGGGTGACTACGTTAGAACCCAGGTCTCCTGCCACGGGTGACTACGTTAGAACCCAGGTCTCCCGCACCATGGGTGACTACGTTAGAACCCGGGTCTCCCGCACCATGGGTGACTACGTTAGAACCCGGGTCTCCCGCACCACGATCCACTATGTTAGAACCCAGGGCTCCTACACCACGGTCGACTACATTAGAACCCAGGTCTCCCGCACCATGGGTGACTACGTTAGAACCCAGGTCTCCTGCACCACGGTCGACTACATTAGAACCCAGGTCTCCCGCACCATGGGTGACTACGTTAGAACCCAGGTCTCCTGCACCACGGTCGACTACATTAGAACCCAGGTCTCCCGCACCATGGGTGACTACGTTAGAACCCAGGTCTCCTGCACCACGGTCGACTACATTAGAACCCGGGTCTCCCGCACCAAGGTCGACTACGTTAGAACCCGGGTCTCCTGCACCACGGTCGACTACGTTAGAACCCAGGTCTCCTGCACCACGGTCGACTACATTAGAACCCAGGTCTCCCGCACCATGGGTGACTACGTTAGAACCCAGGTCTCCTGCACCACGGTCGACTACATTAGAACCCGGGTCTCCCGCACCACGGTCGACTACGTTAGAACCCGGGTCTCCCGCACCACGGTCGACTACGTTAGAACCCGGGTCTCCCACAGCACGGGTGACTACGTTAGAACCCGGGTCTCCCGCACCACGGTCGACTACGTTAGAACCCGGGTCTCCCGCACCATGGGTGACTACGTTAGAACCCAGGTCTCCCACACCACGGTCGACTACGTTAGAACCCGGGTCTCCCGCACCACGGTCGACTACGTTAGAACCCGGGTCTCCCGCACCACGGGTGACTACGTTAGAATCCGGGTCTCCCGCACCACGGTCGACTATGTTAGAACCCGGGTCTCCCGCACCACGGTCCACTACGTTAGAACCCGGGTCTCCCGCACCACGGGTGACTATGTTAGAACCCGGGTCTCCCGCACCAAGGTCGACTACGTTAGAACCCGGGTCTCCCGCACCACGGGTGACTACGTTAGAACCTGGGTCTCCCACACCACGGTCCACTACGTTAGAACCCGGGTCTCCTGCACCACGGGTGACTACGTTAGAACCCGGGTCTCCCACACCACGGTCGACTACGTTAGAACCCGGGTCTCCTGCACCACGGGCGACTACGTTAGAACCCGGGTCTCCCGCACCACGGTCGACTACGTTAGAACCCGGGTCTCCCGCACCACGGGTGACTATGTTAGAACCCGGGTCTCCCGCACCACGGTCGACTACGTTAGAACCCGGGTCTCCCGCACCACGGTCGACTACGTTAACCAGTCGACTAAAGGGTCCGACCCGTTAGCCAACGGGCTAGCGAGTCTAGTCATTCATGATCATTACATTATTAACATATCTCCCCTATTAAAGAATGACAGGACGGGGGCGTCTGGGTGGCGTGGCGGCCTACCTACACGGGGATCGTTGGTTCGAATCCCCGTGTTACCTCCTGCTTGGTCGGGCGTCCCTACAGACACAACTGGCCGTGTCTGCGGGTGGGAAGTTGGACGCATGTATGTGTCCTGGTCGCTGCACTAGCGCCTCCTCTGGTCAGCCGGGGCGCCTGTTCGGGGGGGAGGGGGGAACTGGGGGGGAATAGCGTGATCCTCCCACGCGCTGCGTCCCCCCTGGTGAAACTCCTCACTGTCAGGTGAAAAGAAGCGGCTGGTGACTCCGCATGTATGGGAGGAGGCCATGTGGTAGTCTGCAGCCCTCCCCGGATCGGCAGAGGGGGGTGGAGCAGAGACCGGGGCGGCTGGGAAGAGTGGGGTGGTTGGATGGGTACAGCTGGGGAGAAAAAGGCCCCTCCCTCAGTGGAACCTCCAGACAGGCGTGTCTGTGACTGACCGGCCTGTGGCGTACGGTGCCGCTGGGCCTGCTGCCCGCGGACCTCTCAGCAAAGCACTGGATTCTTCACCGGTATCACAGTACAGAGGCCACCTTTACTACCAACCCTCGCCTTGTTGTGAGGCACTGTAACAATAAGAGGCTTGAGTGGAATGCTTATCTTTACACACACACACACACACACACACACACACACACACACACACACACACACACACACACACACACACACACACACACACACACACCATACTGATGTGAACTATTGTGTTATCGTGGTGACTGTGGCCCTGCACTGTTTGATGGTGCATGTGTGAGGATTTTGCAGGGGAGGCTTATCTGTAAGGAAGGCCGTGCAAACACACACACACACACAGACACACACAGACACACACACACACACACCCAACATGCTACTGGTGTAAGTGGAGTGTGTACTGGGAGAGAAACAGAGCCTGCTGGTAATTCTGTCATTGTGATGTTCACAGGTAAAGCCTTATCTCTGTGCATGCACACACACTTCACACCCAGGCAGCAACACGGACAAACCTACACACTCACTCATACACACACTCACTCATACACACACTCACTCATACACTCACTCACTCACTCATACACACACGCACTCATACACACACTCACTCATACACACACGCACTCATACACACACTCACTCATACACACTCACTCATACACACAGTCATACACACACTCACTCATGCACACACTCACTCACTCATACACACACACACTCACTCATACACACACTCACTCATGCACACACTCACTCATACACACACTCACTCATACACACACTCACTCATACACACACAGTCATACACACACTCACTCACTCATACACACACTCACTCATACACACACTCACTCATGCACACACTCACTCATGCACACACTCACTCATACACACACTCACTCATACACACACTCACTCATGCACACACTCACTCATGCACACACTCACTCATACACACACTCACTCATGCACACACTCACTCATGCACACACTCACTCATACACACACTCACTCACTCATACACACTCACTCATACACACACAGTCATACACACAGTCATGCAGGCCTTATCTGAGTGAGGGCAGATAGCTTTGAAAAGCAGGGAGCAACATCATGAATGGAACCTGGAAGTAGAGCTGAAAACACACACACACACACACACACACACACACACACACACACACACACACACACACACACACACACTTGCACACACATAAAAACACACACACACAAAAACCTAGGTTACTGAGCAGATGCTGTGACCTGAAGCGCAGTTACCCGAGTTAGGCAGCTGCGCTGTGAACACGGTGTGTGTGTGTGTGTGTGTGTGTGTGAGTGTTGTGAGGGATGTATGTGTACCTCTTGTGCTGTCACCAGTAATTACATTGGTCAGGATAAGGGGGGGGGGTATTGGCACAGAGAGGCAGGCAGACGGTGAGGGTTGTTAGGGATGGAGAGAGGAAGTACTGCTGCCTTGCTCCCAGCACTGTGCAGCAACACCACGCAGGTACTCGAATGACGGTAATCTGGTTACACAACCATCTCCTGTAACCAGTTGTTATTACTTCACAAAGTTCCACAACCTTACACGCTGAGTGAGTCAGTGCTGATGGCTGCAAATGGAAGAATTACACCGGAAATAATACCAAGTTATAACATGTAGGTTATAACATCACCTGGGTCTGCTACCGATATGCTTTTCAAAGAGCTATAACTTGTAGGTTATAACATCACCTGGGTCTGCTACCAATATGTTTTTCAAAGAGTTATAACATGTAGGTTATAACATCACCTGGGTCTGCTACCGATATGCTTTTCAAAGAGCTATAACATGTAGGTTATAACATCACCTGGGTCTGCTACCGATATGCTTTTCAAAGAGCTATAACATGTAGGTTATAACATCACCTGGGTCTGCTACCGATATGTTTTTCAAAGAGCTATAACATGTAGGTTATAACATCACCTGGGCCTGCTACCGATATTTGTCATAGAGTTATAACATGTAAGTTATAACATCACCTGGGTCTGCTACCGATATGTTTTTTAAAGAGTTATAACATGTAGGTTATACCATCACCTGGGTCTGCTACCGATATGTTTTTCAAAGAGCTATAATATGTAGGTTATAACATCACCTGGGTCTGCTACCGATATGTTTTTCAAAGAGCTATAACATGTAGGTTATAACATCACCTGGGCCTGCTACCGATATTTGTCAAAGAGTTATAACATGTAGTAGGTTATAACATCACCTGGGTCTGCTACCGATATGTTTTTCAAAGAGTTATAACATGTAGTAGGTTATAACATCACCTGGGTCTGCTACCGATATGTTTTTCAAAGAGTTATAACATGTAGGTTATAACATCACCTGGGCCTGCTACCGATATTTGTCAAAGAGTTATAACATGTAGGTTATAACATCACCTGGGTCTGCTACCGATATGTTTTTTCAAAGAGTTATAACATGTAGGTTATAACTCCACCTGGGTCTGCTACCGATATGTTTTTCAAAGAGTTATAACATGTAGGTTATAACATCACCTGGGTCTGCTACCGATATGTTTTTCAAAGAGCTATAACATGTAGGTTATAACATCACCTGGGTCAGCTACCGATATGTTTTTCAAGGAGCTATAATATGTAGGTTATAACATCACCTGGGCCTGCTACCGATATTTGTCAAAGAGTTATAACATGTAGGTTATAACATCACCTGGGTCTGCTACCGATATGTTTTTCAAAGAGTTATAACATGTAGGTTATAAGATCACCTGGGTCTGCTACCGATATGTTTTTCAAAGAGCTATAACATGTAGGTTATAACATCACCTGGGTCTGCTACCGATATGTTTTTCAAAGAGTTATAACATGTAGGTTATACCATCACCTGGGTCGGCTACCGATATGTTTTTCAAAGAGCTATAACATGTAGGTTATAACATCACCTAGGCCTGCTACCAATATGTTTTTCAAAGAGTTATAACATGTAGGTTATAACATCGCCTGGGCCTCCTACCGATATGTTTTTCAAAGAGGTATAACATGTAGGTTATAACATCACCTGGGCCTGCTACCGATATGTTTTTCAAAGAGGTATAACATGTAGGTTATAACATCACCTGGGTCTGCTAC
>NC_079226.1:9515839-9533339 GCF_029633865.1 Lampris incognitus
TGTGTGTGTGTGTGTGTGTGTGTTTGTGTATGCAAGGAGGTCAGCCACAGCTAAATCCCTCCAGAAACTAAGGCAGGGCAGGTCCTGAGAAGCCAGCTCAATGGTAGGAATAAGTTCCAAGCCATCAACATGTTCCCCCTACCAGTCATCAGATACCCAGCAGAGATAATAAGCTGGCCGCTGATGGAAAGACACTAAAACTCCTCACAATGCACAGAGGATACCATCCGAAGTCCGGCAACCTGAGGCTGTACGGACAGCGAAAAGAGGGGGGCCGAGCAGCTGAGTTTCAGAGCCACAACCCAGGATGAAACAAGGAGCATCCAAGAGGACATCAGGAAGATGGTGTGTTTGTGTGTGTGTGCGTGTGTGTGTGTGTCTACAGATGGGCTGTGTTGAGACAGGCTCCGATTCAATCCCCATCTACAGCATGAATTCGCCCTACAGAAGTGCCTTTGAGCAATATAGTAAAACCCGAGACCTCACCCTACTCCGTATCGCTGTTTGGTGTCTGAGACTCCACTTTGACTTTTCTATACGATGGTCGAGACAATTAATATTAAAAATAATAACTTTATTTATATAGCACTTTTCTTAATAATGTCACAAAGTGCTTCACAAAAGAAATAAAACCAGACAAGGCAAAAATAAGAATAAGACCAAAGGACATGAGCAAAGAGGAGGTAGCAACAATAAATGAATAAGGCCAAATAAGTAGGAATAAAAATAAAAACAGTATAAATAAACAAAAACAAGTATCAAACATTTCAAAATCTTTCACAAAAAGTTAGGTTTTACGAAGAGCTTTAACAGAAGCTAGAGACCTGGTGTGTCTGAGCTCAACAGGAAGAGAGGTCCATGATGTGGGGCTTTCACAGCAAAACCTGATCACCCTTTGTAACAAACCGAGACCTGGGAATAACCAGCAGGGCTCCCTCTGTGGCGCTTAATGGTCGAGATGGCGTATACCAGGTCAATAAATCAGAAACGTATCTAGGAGCAAAACCATTTAAGGCCTTAAAAGTCAGCAATAAAATGTTAAAATCAATTTGAAATCTAACAGGGAGCCAGTGTAGGGAGGCAAGCACAGGGGGGATGTGACCATGCCTCTTTTGTCCCGGTAATGAGTCGAGCAGCAGTGTGTTGTACCAGCTGCAGATGGTACAGGAAGCCCTGGCCGATACCCGAGTAAACACCATTGTAATATTCAAGCCGAGAATAGATAAAAGCATGTACAACTTTTTTTAGCTCAGCAATTGATAAAAATTACCTAAATTTAGAGATTAACTTGAGCTGGAGAAAACATGACTGAACAACATGTTTGACTTAATTATCAAAACAGAGGTTAGCATCGAATATTAGCCCCAGACTCCTAGCAGCCTGCTTAAGACTATTTGACAGACCACAAAGATTCATATGAAAAGGGCTGATGAAATTTGGGGGACCTAACAGAATGACCTCAGACTTATCATCATTAAATTTAGGAAAATTTTGAGACATCCAGGATTAAATGACAGAGAGGCAAGTTGTGAGATTTGCTAGGCTGCTAGGATCTGTGGGTTTTATGGGCATGTATAACTGAGTGTTGTCAGTATAAAAATAGTAAAACACATCATCATTTTGAATAACCTGGTCAAGAGGTAGCATGTATATAGAAAACAGAAGGGGACCAAAACCTGAGCCTTGACGGACACCACAACTCAACTAAGCCATCAAGGAAGTAGAGTTAACCAGAACAACAGAAAAAGTTCTGTTGGAGGGGTATAAGCGTAATAAACTAAGAGCCGAGCCCTTGATGCCTACCCAAGTCTCCAAGAGATGTAAGAGGATACTATGATCGACTGTGTCAAAGGCAGCACATAAGTCTAAAAGGACTAAAATCGAGCAGTCACCTCTGTCTGCAGTCAGCAGTAGGTCATTAGTGACCTTAACTAGAGCTGTCCCGGTACTATGAAGTGCTCTAAAACAAAACTGGAAACTGTTAAAAACACAAAGAGTATTCATAAAATATATCAATTGAGACAAAATTACTTTCTCACAAAGAAAAACAATCTGGAGATTGGTCTGTAATTACTTAAGGACAGGGGATCCAAATTAGGTCTCTTTAGCAATGGGTGAACAATAGCATGATTAAAACTGTCTGGGAAAAGAACCAGAGGCCGGAGAATAGAATTTGCAGAATAACGGGGCTAACAGTGGAAAATACCTCCTTGAGCAGCTTAGTGGGGATGATGTTTAAGATGCAGGAGGAGTTCATATGGGAGACTGTATTCTTTAACACTGAAATTGTAATGGGTTGAGACTGGTTAAAAGATGCAGAATTAAGAAGTGGAGGGAACCTTAATAACAGAATCAATTACTCTACCAACTTTAGGATTGTGGTTATTTCTAGATAACAATTCAGAGAAGTAAGCTGATGTCCCATCCTTAACTACTTTCTGGTAAATTAACATTTGGTTTTTAAGAGTGTTATGTGCTATTTCGAAGTTGTTGACCTTCCATTGTCGTTCACATTTTCTACAGAGTCTTTTGAGGGCTCGTGTGTGATAAGTCAGCCAGGGGAGGTTGTTTGATTTTTGTTTCCTAGTTTGAAACCGTACAATTTGGTCTAGAATGGATAGGTACTGATCACTGAATGAATTTAACAGTGTATCTGGATTGAGAGGGGATATAGTGGAATTAAAGGATGATGAATTAAAAGCGTCACAGAATTTAACTGCAGAACCATTCATTCATTGGGAGTGACGAAGAAGGACAGGATTAGGAACGAGTATTTTAGAGGGACAGCTCAGGTTGGACGGTTTGGACACAAAGCAAGAGAGACAAGATTGAGATGGTTTGGACATGAGTGGAGGAGAGATGCTGGGTATATTGGGAGAAGGATGCTAAATATGGAGCTGTCAGGGAAGAGGAAAAGAGGAAGGCCAAAGAGGATGTTTATGGATGTGGTGAGGGAGGACATGCAGGTGGCTGATGTGACAGAGGAAGATGCAGAGGACAGGAAGAGGTGGAAACGGATGATCCACTATGGCGCCCCCTAACGGGAGCAGCCAAAAGTAGTAGTAGTAGTAGTAGTAGCAGTAGTAGTAATAGTAGTACCAGTAGTAGAGTAAAGGGGGAGGGCCAGTGATTAAGAAACTTAAAATCTCAAAGGAGATAAAATACCAAAAGCAACAGGATGGCACTTATGACCTACCTTACAATAAACAGCTCAGCCAACCCCTCTTCCAGAAGGCCTGGGAATATGAAAATATGCAAAATCAGGGGGGCTAGCCTCAATCAAGTCAAGTCACACTTTATTTATACAGCACATTTCATACACAGGTAACACAATGTGCTGTACATTGTGATAGTGATAATAAAATCAAAACAATTATAAAATTGCACACGTAGAAAATAAATATGCATATCAACAGGGATTAGTGCGCTTATATATAGGAATCAGAGCAGAACATACAAATATCAAAATATACGAAACACACACACACACGCATGCACACACAGACGGCTGGTATGAATGGGCTAAAAGGGCTAAGCCCTCCCTATCTTTTACAATAAAGATGAGAAAATATTGTTAAAAAAACCTTAGAACAGATTGTTTTAAATGTTGGTGGAACCCAGAGCAGCAAAAGAACCAGATAGTCGCAAGACAAACAGGATATTTCTAAATGGGCTAATTTTTCTACAGCCCAGACACAGCATCAGCTTCCATTCATCTTCGTAGTGAGTGACAGGCGTAGTGACACGCCCCCTTGATTTGCTGATCATTTGGGCTAAATTCATTCAGCCCTCAGGCCGCTGACTTTTGACCAATGACAGCAGACGTACAGAGTAACCGTACGTACAGTGAGACTTTTAACCAGGGGCATCACTATAGATTTATGGATAGGGGGGCTAAGCCTTTACTAAGGGGGTCTGGGGGGATTTTTTTTTTAAATGGCCCCAAAAGGTCTGTTTGTCATGAATTTTTAGAGTAGCAATAGGTGTAAAACCAATCAAAAATATGGTTATTTGGTCAAGTTGGCACGTAGTAGATCTGTATCTTCATAGTTTGTATTAGGCACAGATCTAATATGATTTAAATGCTATCCATCCACTTCCAACAGGCACAGATCAAGCACAGTTATGGAAGTCAAGGAATGCTATCTCCTCTCTCTTAGATAAGTTGCAGGTGCTAATTATGTTATTCATACACAGACTGTTGATTGGTGCCATCACAGTTTGTGCAATCTGAAAGTGTGATTTTGCTCTGTAGCTGTGCTTACATGTTTAATAACCTAGGTGACAGAATTTCAAGGTCATAGTGACATTTGACAGCACAAATATTAACTTTTCTCAATACATTTTTATTTATTCTCACAAATGAGGCTATATTAGGGGAATGACATTTCTACAAATATGGACGAAATCAAAATCAAGTCCATCTCCAGGCAGAGAACAACAGGGCTGTTAGTCAAAAAGCTCCGACAAAAAGGCATATGTTGTATTGAAATCAACATCTTTCAACCTTCAACTTGCTGACTTTACTTCACAGTGTAGTATGGTTTAGATTGGCTCACATTATTGGCTCCTACAGTGTTAAGATTATGTAACATTTTTGATGTCTTGTGGAAATTGTTATTATGATATACCTGGACATGCAACTTTTTACATGTGAGTCAGTTTTCCCTAGAAAATATTTTCCACAACCATGCAAAGCCACACACAAACAGTAGACTCATGCATATTTCATGAAATAGACAATATTCAGAATGCAGAATATAGAATGGTTTGTGACTGAAAAGAAGTTTTACACTTGAACCGACCTCATAGTACTAAACACAAGGAGAAACACAATGGAAGGAATGAATGAAGGATCAGATGGAAAGGAATTTTAACAGACAGGTTTATACAACCCTTTTCAGCAATTAGCTCATTTACTGAAACTGAAAAGCTTCTATTCATAGAGACTATTTTGTGGGTGGGAGCATCAAACAATACTTTCTGTTTTTGAAGGTGGCAAATCGGTCTATGATTCTGTTGTGACTCAGCAACCCTAGTGTTTTGCTCTCAATTGACATGGCTGCAAGATTGTGAAGCCTCTTCTGACCCCATTGTTTTACGCAGCCAGGAGCGCAGCGGGCGCAGTGCACTAAAAGACCTTTCACAAGAGCAGCTGCTCACAGGTATTGTTAGGGCAACTTGAATGATTGCCTTAAGAGAGGGAAACATATCTGGATCTAGGAGGTTGTGCACAGCTACATGTCTCGGGGTGGACATCCAGCCTCTGTTTTGCGGGCAAGAAAGTTTCTGGCCACCAGCACCTCTTCTGTTTTGAGATCAATGTTGTAGTGATTGACAAGCTCAGTTAAATATGATTCACTCAAGAAGTGCTCCGACTTAGGGCTGCATGCCTGGATGCCTTTTAGTAGGCTTGCATCTACATCCGAAGGAGTTGAATCAAGTGCAACTGGACTTGGTATATATCCGTGAAGACTAGCTTGGTCTAGTCAGAAAGTCACGAACTGAGGAAGCCTCTTGGATGAGAGGTGAAACGTCTTCACGGATATATACCAAGTCAAGTTGCACTTGATTCAACTCCTTTGGATAACCATGACCTGGATGAATGAGAACATTCACAGACATGCTTGCATCTACACTAGAAAATTGTTGTTCAAGCTCACTAACCATCCCATCCAAGCAGGGGAACAGCAACTCTGATTTCAAAGTTCCTGAGCTGAACCAATCTGTGCATGAACCCAAGGTTGTCTCCAACACAAAGTCACCCATTTTCCTCTGTTTATACCTTTTTTAGCATCTGGTTCTGGGATATTGTGAGTGTCGCACAGGGCCTTGGTTCTCTCATACAGCTCTGTGGCAAATGCATCTGTGCATTTGTCTCTCAGTGCGTCACACACAGCTTGTTTGCAGATGACAGCTTCTGCCAGGTCTAAAGTCTCTTTCTGTAGGAACTTGTGAAGTCCCCCAGTTAAATAAAGTAGGGACTGAAATATCGGTAGTAAATACACAGTTGAGAACTTGTAAAACTTCTTTCTCAGACCAACAGCTATGGGGGATCCAATGGCAGACAAACATTCAAAAATAGCAGGTACTGCATTAAGGGATCGCAGCTGGCATGTCCAGCAAGTGATTGAAAGTTGCACCAGTTCAGCTGATGTCAATCCAAGTTTGGACTGAGCTTCTTTGAACTTGTGGTGGTTAACTAGGGAGGTGCTGAAAAAGGAATAGACACTCTCCAACAAACTGAAAAACTCTACAACCTTTGAAACAGCCCGGCAAGTATGGCACAACACCAAGTTCAGCTCGTGAGCATAACAATGCACATTCTGAAATGTGCTTGCACACCCCCGGTGGACCCACTCATAATGGCTGCACCATAGTATGTTTGTGCGACACATTTGAGCTCTGCTAGCCTATTGATTTGGAGCTGCTGTTGCCACTCAGTTGCTACGGACTGGGCATCACATGACTTCATTTCTGTTAGTGCTAGAAAATGCTGCTGAACCGCCCCCTCTGTAACGTACCTAACACATACAGTCAACTGCTCTGACTGTCCATCCTGGGCCTCATCTGCCATAATGGCATACATTCTGAACTTTGTCATCTCAGAGATTATGACATTAGTAATTTCTTGATCACCACACTCTATCATCTCATTCTGAGATGCTGGAGAGAGATACGTGGTATTTGATGGAGGATTGTACTTTTGTAGGAAAGGGTCAAATTCCTTACGAAGTTCCATACAGGCAACAAAGTTGCCTCTGTTTGTGCTTTCATTAGCTTCATTACTCCCACAAAAAGGGAGTTCGTCTTCCTAATGTGGAGGTGACCGCAACAATTCGCCTGAGATATTCCCTTCTCTCTGCTATCTCGCTTACATGTGCAGACGCTATGATCTGAGCAATGTCTCCTGACTGCCAGTTGCCTGGCAGCTTTGCCATGCTACAACACTGTCTTTAATGGGGTTGTGCCATGTCATGCTTTTCAAAGATAAACAAGGGTTTCCTGCAGTTTTTACAGCCATTACTGTAATAATGCCCTGTTCTGTGTACCAAACCTGTCTTGTGGGTAGCTCTTCAGCTTTACATGTCTGGGCCCAGTGTCTCTGTCACCTAAATCATCCCTGTGACTTCTGGAAGGAGTTGCTGCAGCTGCTTGATCACTTTCCCTCTCTACGTCGGTTTGCTCCCTCTCTCTCTGGATCGGTTTTCTCCCTCTCTCTGTGGATCGGTTTGCTCCCTCTCTCTCTGGATCGGTTTTCTCCCTCTCTCTCTCTGGATCGGTTTGCTCCCTCTCTCTGTGGATCGGTTTGCTCCCTCTCTCTGTGGATCGGTTTGCTCCCTCTCTCTCTGGATCGGTTTGCTCCCTCTCTCTCTGGATCGGTTTGCTCCCTCTCTCTCTGGATCGGTTTTCTCCCTCTCTCTCTGGATCGGTTTTCTCCCTCTCTCTCTGGATCGGTTTGCTCCCTCTCTCTCTGGATCGGTTTGCTCCCTCTCTCTCTGGATCGGTTTGCTCCCTCTCTCTCTCTGGATCGGTTTGCTCCCTCTCTCTCTACGTCGGTTTGCTCCCTCTCTCTGTGGATCGGTTTGCTCCCTCTCTCTCTGGATCGGTTTGCTCCCTCTCTCTCTGGATCGGTTTGCTCCCTCTCTCTCTGGATCGGTTTGCTCCCTCTCTCTCTACGTCGGTTTGCTCCCTCTCTCTCTACGTCGGTTTGCTCCCTCTCTCTCTCTGGATCGGTTTGCTCCCTCTCTCTCTGGATCGGTTTGCTCCCTCTCTCTCTGGATCGGTTTGCTCCCTCTCTCTCTGTGGATCGGTTTGCTCCCTCTCTCTCTGGATCGGTTTGCTCCCTCTCTCTCTGGATCGGTTTGCTCCCTCTCTCTCTGGATCGGTTTGCTCCCTCTCTCTCTACGTCGGTTTGCTCCCTCTCTCTCTCTGGATCGGTTTGCTCCCTCTCTCTCTGGATCGGTTTGCTCCCTCTCTCTCTGGATCGGTTTGCTCCCTCTCTCTCTGTGGATCGGTTGGCTCCCTCTCTCTCTGGATCGGTTTGCTCCCTCTCTCTGTGGATCGGTTTGCTCCCTCTCTCTGTGGATCGGTTTGCTCCCTCTCTCTGTGGATCGGTTTGCTCCCTCTCTCTCTGGATCGGTTTGCTCCCTCTCTCTGTGGATCGGTTTGCTCCCTCTCTCTCTGGATCGGTTTGCTCCCTCTCTCTCTGGATCGGTTTGCTCCCTCTCTCTCTCTGGATCGGTTTGCTCCCTCTCTCTGTGGATCGGTTTGCTCCCTCTCTCTGTGGATCGGTTTGCTCCCTCTCTCTGTGGATCGGTTTGCTCCCTCTCTCTGTGGATCGGTTTGCTCCCTCTCTCTGTGGATCGGTTTGCTCCCTCTCTCTCTGGATCGGTTTGCTCCCTCTCTCTCTGGATCGGTTTGCTCCCTCTCTCTGTGGATCGGTTTGCTCCCTCTCTCTGTGGATCGGTTTGCTCCCTCTCTCTCTGGATCGGTTTGCTCCCTCTCTCTCTGGATCGGTTTGCTCCCTCTCTCTCTGGATCCATTTTCTCCCTTTCACTCAAACAGCTTGCTTCTTGACCCTTTTCTTTCTCGGTCTCTCCTTCTGCATGACAATTTGATCGATTTCAATTAAAAACGAATGAGAAAAAACTACTGGTGATTTAAACTAATAATGTAGATTAATTTTGGGGGGGGGGCGAAAGAACATTTTTAAGATAGGCCCAGCGATGCCCCTGCTTTTGACCTTTTCCGTTTCCAATGCTAGCTTTTTGGAGGAGACACGGTTTGGACCCAACAAGGAATTGTGGATCTGAAACATTTATCAAACAAAATCAGGAAATGTGTGTGTGCACGAGAGAAAGACGGATACAGACAGTTTTCCGGCATCAGGCCAGTCTTGTGGGTACTTCTCTATAGTGTTGTTGCAGAGCACTTGCTATAACAAGGTTTGCAGGGTCGTTGCTGGAACTTGGTGTCTCGGATGTGATGCTGCTGTTGCTGCACCATGAACTACTGATGGCTGTAACGCATTTGTTAGCCCACCCACCCAATATCACCACCAGCTGTCACTGCGAGCGCACATACACACACACACAGGGGAACGGTGTTCTCTGTGGACAGCCATGCTTCAGTAATCATAAAGTCCAGATTATTAGAAACAATAAAATCATTGATGCTAGAGGGCTTATTACCAAGAGATCTCACAGTCGAGAAAAGCGGAGTGAAAAGAAACAGGGTTACAGCAAATAGGATGTAGATTGCAGATATTTGCTCCAGATATTAGGTCGTTGGATATGCCGTGTGGATGAGGGGCCAGGTGGCTAATAATAGTTTGTATGGGGAAACCTGCGGCGAGAGGGTGAATGACAGATGAGGGCCAGTGGGGGGAGCTGGCAGGGGGAAGGCAGTACCGAGGGGTGCCACCAAGGTGGAAATGGAGGCTCCAGGAGGGCAGTAGTGTGGGATGTACCAGTCAGTCACGTGGACAGAAGTGTACGGCGTGCTGTGCTGCAGAGGTGGGGTGGGGTGGACTCCGTCTGTTCTGAAGAGGGAGAAATGATCCCCAAACAGATTAAATTGTTCATCTTTCCACTTTGGGGCTTGCCGGGACTATCAAGAGGAGAAAATAAAAATTGGTTGGTTTTGGTTTTGCTTTTGAACAACATGCAGACCACGGCTGAAAAAATGTCTGATCTCAACTTTGTACTACAGTCTAGACAGGAGTCAGAAAAGGGACCGAGCTGAGTTGACTTTACCTCTGCACGGGCGCTTTCTCGCTCTCTCAGATAAAACAATGTGTTGTTAATCGAATGTGTGTGTGTGTGAGTGTGTGTGTGTGTGTGTGTGTGTGTGTGTGTGTGTGTTCAGCCTCAGCGTGCTGGCACAATCCACCCATTCACTCATCCGTGCCAGGATTACCTGGGCTTTTTAGTGGAGCTGAACTCGCCGTGTTTGGTTTCAGGTGGAGGGGACGCCTTCGGTTGGATTTGACCGTGTTCCCGCTTCTCAGTCCGGCGAAAGGCATTTGAAGGATTTCTCAAGCCTTGTTTTGCTGGTAAGTGTGTCAAGGAAAAGTCCTTGGCTGCTAATGAGCTTTGTGTGTGTGTGTGTGTGTGTGTGTCGGGGAGACGGGGTCCATAGCCATTAAAGGAAAGACTGGGATCTGTCGTGAAGGAGTTACACCTGCAGTATTGGATCTAACCGGCCGGTGTCCAGGCCAGGGTCTGCAGTGGTTCTGCCGCTTGCTTTCCCTAATCTCTACATGATTTGTACTTCCGACGCTTTGTTTTCCTGGTTTTGTTTGGAGAAGGCTCCAACCCGGCCCACTTCCTTATGCCTCTTAACTGAAATGGGTCTGAAAGTTCGCCGGTGGAACTTGCCAGTCGTGATCGCAGCTGCAGTGATGGCGTGTTCACACAGATCAACATGTGTTGGTCATAATCACTCCGTCCGGGTGGCGTGGCGGTCTATTCTGTTGCCTAACAACACGGGGATCGCCGGTTCAAATCCCCGTGTTACCTCCGGCTTGGTCGGGCGTCCCTACAGATACAATTGGCCGTGTCTGTGGGTGGGAAGCCAGATGTGGGTATGTGTCCTGGTCGCCGCACTAGCGCCTCCTCTGGTCGGTCAGGGTGCCTGTTCGAGGGGGGGGGGATACCGGGATCCTCCCACGTGCTACGTCCCCCTGGTGAAACGCCTCACTGTCAGGTGAAAAGCAGCAGCGGCTGGCGCCTCCACATGTATGGGAGGAGGCATGTGGTAGTCTGCGTCCTTCCCCGGATCGGTAGACGGGGTGGAGCAGAGACCGGGGCGGCTCGGAAGAGTGGGGTAATTGGTCAAGTACAACTGGGGAGAAAAAAGGGGGAAAATTAACGAAAAAAAACAAAAACAAAATCACTCCTATACTAACGGCTACTGCAGACGACGTGCACATTTTTTTTTTCTCCAGAAATGTTGATTTGTTAGAAAATAAATACACCTTCATGAGCTTCATTGTTGGCTTCATTAACAGAACCCCACGAGAGGTCTTTGTAATACCGAGAGGAGTCCTGGGGGCCAAATTATGCCTTAATTCTATTTCCTTACCGTTTCACTGGTGTCTGTGAAAGGGTAAGGAAGAAAGAAAGACTTCTGATAATGGGTGTTTATGGAGATTTACTCTGATGTGATGTGCTGTTTTCTACCGCAGTGCATCACAACATAAACCTCATTCCCTGTCCTTATCGGGACGGATGTTTGCTTCCTAACTGACTCCGTCGTCACAGTTTCCCACGCTGAGAAGATATTTAATCCAGCTTTAGACATTTACAAGCCTCCCGGTGCAGATGTGTGTGTGTGTGATAATTGGGCCTGTGTTCATGTAAGTCTTTCTTACTGGTAATGAAAAGCAGTTCAGCCTCTGCCAGCCGAATGGCGTGATATACTTAACAGCGTTACTTCCGCTTCCGGTGCGGGAAGCTGGCGGCGCAAATTCACGTTTTCAGCGGCCTCACCCAGTACCGTCCATGCGGTGTCTTTGTCCACGTCTGCATCTAAGTTTGTCTTCGTTTGATGGCTGGGAGAGCTGGCGCTGGATCGGCTGGGAGAACTTGGTCTGCCGCGTCCGGTGGGCCCAGGGACCACGGCCCTGCCTGGAGCTGCTCCTGAAGAGGAAGTACCGAGGGTGGTCTGACAGGATGCGGAAGCGGGGCAGGCTAAGCTAACTGCTAGCCTAGCAGACCGGCAGTTCCAATAACACCGAGGGCGGTCTGACAGGATGCAGAAGCGGGGCAGGCTAAGCTAACTGCTAGCCCATGCAGACCGGGAGTTCCAATAACACCGAGGGCGGTCTGACAGGATGCGGAAGCGGGGCAGGCTAAGCTAACTGCTAGCCCATGCAGACCGGGAGTTCCAATAACACCGAGGGCGGTCTGACAGGATGTGGAAGCGGGGCAGGCTAAGCTAACTGCTAGCCTAGCAGACCGGCAGTTCCAATAACACCGAGGGCGGTCTGACAGGATGCAGAAGCGGGGCAGGCTAAGCTAACTGCTAGCCTAGCAGACCGGCAGTTCCAATAACACCGAGGGCGGTCTGACAGGATGCAGAAGCGGGGCAGGCTAAGCTAACTGCTAGCCTATGCAGACCGGCAGTTTCAATAACACCGAGGGCAGTCTGACAGGATGCAGAAGCGGGGCAGGCTAAGCTAACTGCTAGCTCATGCAGACCGGCAGTTCCAATAACACCGAGGGCGGTCTGACAGGATGCAGAAGCGGGGCAGGCTAAGCTAACTGCTAGCCCATGCAGACCGGGAGTTCCAATAACACCGAGGGCGGTCTGACAGGATGCGGAAGCGGGGCAGGCTAAGCTAACTGCTAGCCTATGCAGACCGGCAGTTCCAATAACACCGAGGGCGGTCTGGCGGCGGCCTCGCCTAGCGTTGACTGTGTTTTTGGTGTCATCGTGTGGAGTGCGGGGAGGTGTGTTGAAGGTGTTTGGCCGGGAGAGATGGTGTTGGATCGGCTGAGGGAGCCCGGTCTGCAGCGTCTGGTGGGCCCAGGGACCACGGCCCTGCCTGGAGCTGCTCCTGAAGAGGAACTACCGAGGGCAGTCTGGCGGGCTGACCTAACTGCTAGCCTATGCACACCAGCAGCTCCGACAGTCATCCTGGCGTTCGTTCTCCTGGACAGTGATTTTTTTCTTTATAGTTTGGATATGTGTGTTAGTTAGCACGTGTGTTCTTGTAGTTTTTGGATATGTGTTGTTGTCTTTGTGTTGCACTGCTGTGGGCTGGGAGAAATGATATTTAGTTCCATTTCATGTAGGCAAGTACGTGAAGTAAAACGATAAGGTGTTCCTGATTCCCGATTATCCTGCAGGGCAGCGCGGTGGTCCAGCGGTTAGCGCCATCGCCTCACAGCGAGAAGGTCCTGGGTTCGAACCCCAGGCTGTCCCAGGCCCTTTCTGTGTGGAGCTTGCATGTTCTCTCCGTGTCAGCGTGGGTTTCCTGCAGGTGCTCCGGTTTCCTCCCTCCATCAAAGACAAGTATATTACGTTTAATATCCCTGCCTGTGCCCCTGAGCAAGGCAATAAGAGAGAACTGGAGTTGGTCCCCGGGCGCTGCAGAGGCCCACTGCTCCTTGTGTGTGTGTGTGTAGAGGACGGGTTAAAAGCAGAGAATGAATTTCATTGTATTTATGTAGAGCGACAATGAAGTATTTTCTTCTTCTTCTTCTTGAAAGTCCCGTCTTTGTGCATGTGTGCATGTGTGTGCGTGTGTGTGTTTGCATCTTTAACACAGCCATATTTGAGTTCATTATGCTAACTGCTGAGGCAAAGAACAGCAGATAGCACTGCTGAACTCTTGTTTGCCTGTTGTACTGTGTGCAGTGTTACGCTCTTGAGACATCTCACGACACGTTTCGGCCCCAGCAGAAAATGGTTTCCAAAATGGGATGTGTGAGAATTTTGTTCAAAAGAGAGCGAAACCATGAAATCAAGTTATGAAGTGCGGAGCAACTCCGGTGACAGTAAGTAGGAGGCGGACGTTGTGGACACAGTCCCCGCTCTTATTTTTCAGGGGATATGGGAATATTCTCTGGTTCGTAACTGCTGATCTGCAGCTCTTTCGAGTGCTAAAGCTCAGACAAACGTTTTGTGAGTCCATAAATTCACCCCGGCCTACGCCGGCGGCGGGGCAGAAACAGCATCATCTGATGATAAAACAGATTACGGGGTTTTGACTCCCCTGGTTTTTCCAGCTCCGTGTGAGACTTGTTCACATTGTCAGGTATTGATCTGAACTATCTGCGAACACAGGAGGGCCGGAGGTGAGAGACCGCTCTCCGTCACACCGAATCAAGAGCCCAGATACTCGGCCTCGCCCCTCGGCACCAAGGGTAAATACAGGCAGGTACTCTGGGTAACAGCTGTGGTTTAATGCCTAGTCCAGTTTTTTAGGGGTTGAGTTTTAATGTGTTTAAACATTCACAAATTCCATCCAACTCCATTGGAGCAGAATTGGCTGACCTGACGGATTCGGGGGAAATCCGGGTCGGCGTTTTGTCTCGTTAGGGTTGGATTTGATCCTAAAAGGTGACGAGTGAATGTAGTGAGAACGTGTACAATAGCGCATGTTCTGTTGTAAATCTTGATGTGTGGATTATTTTTAAAAAGTGTTGTTGGGGCATCCGGGTAACATAGGGGTCTATCCTGTTACCTACAAACACAGGGGTCGCCGGTTTGAATCCCTGTGTTACCTCCGGCTTGGTCGGGCGTCCCTACAGACACCATTGGCTGTGTCTGCGGGTGGGAAGCTGGATGTGGCTATGTGTCCTGGTCGCTGCACTAGCGCCTCCTCTGGTCGATCAAGGCGCAACTTGAGGGGGAACTGGGGGGGAATAGCGTGATCCTCCCACGCGCTACGTCCCCCTGGTGAAACTCCTCACTGTCAGGTGAAAAGAAGTGGCTGGTGACTCCACATGTATCGGAGGAGGCATGTGGTAGTGACCGAGATGGCTCAGAGGAGTGAGGTAATTGGCCAAGTACAATTGGGGGGAAAAAAGAGGGGGGGAAAATCCCCCCCCAAACCCCCCCCCCCCAAAAAAAGTGTTGTTTGGGGTTTGGTATCACTGGGAATTATTGATATTTGTACTGATATTGGTAATTGGTGATTCCATTTAAAAGGCACCTTTTTTGTCATGGTATAAAAATGTGTTTATCATCGCTGCTAATTGCTAGTTATCGTTAACCCCGTCATACTTGATAAATAGGATGATTTTATTCTTGGTAACAGCCAGACCTCACCATTATATATGCATAACAGCAGCATACTGAATAATGTACTGGACCATGTACATTAAATAACAACTCTGAAGCATCACAGCGTGGGCTGAGAAAGACTATTAAGTATCTGTAGAAAAATCAGCACATTGGCCCTTCCTGGTTGAATGGGTGACCTCTCTTTGCTGACTGTATCCCCTAATTTGGACTATTACTGACATATAACAGACGTATATCTATTATACTCTGCGTATGTATGGCCTTTGGGTGTGCGCTGCATGTTCTCTCTGTGCTAATGCTAACATGGATTTCCTCCACCATCAAAAACAACCCTAATAAAAATATACAGAACGCGGGGCGCCCGGGTAGCATGGCAGTCTGTTCCATTACCTACCAACATGGGGATCGCCGGTTCGAATCCCCGTGTTACCTCTGGCTTAGTCGGGCGTCCCTACACACACAATTGGTCGTGTCTGCGGGTGGGAAGCCGGATATGGGTATGTGTCCTGGTCGCTGCACTAGCGCCTCCTCTGGTCAGTCGGGGCGCCTATTCGGGGGGGGGGGAATAACGTGATCCTCCCACGCGCCGCATCCCCCTGGTGAAACTCCTCACTGTCAGGTGAAAAGAAGCGGCTGGTGACTCCGCATGTATCGGAGGAGACATGGGGTAGTCTGCAGCCCTCCCCGGATCGGCAGAGGGGGTGGAGCAGCGACCGGGACGGCTCGGAAGAGCGGGGTAATTGTCCAAGTGCCATCGGGGAGAAAAGGGGGGAAATTTTGCTTCTTTTGAATATGTGGCTCTTCATTTGAAATCCTCTTCTCGGGTTATATTTCTAAACGTCTATAGGCCAACTAAATGCAATGCAAACTTTTTTGACATAACTGAACTGCTTTAACCTGTACAGAGCTCTGGACGTCACGTGACTAGCTTTGTTTACACGGCCATTTTGGCAGGAAGAAAAGTGTGTGCACTGAGCAAAAATGAATGTTAGTTAAAGCTAGCATAAGCAGTGGGCAGTGTAATGTCATCGGTGTCACAACTTGTACGTAGTGTTAGCTAGTCTGTACCTTCCATTTACCAAGACTTAACTACATTATCACAGTGTGAATGAATTTCGAAAGGCACCACCTCATACATTAAATTATACCTTTATGATCAACCTTTATGATAAACAGCAGCTACTGTGAAACACTTTGTTAAGCAAAGTGTTTTAAATGGATGGGACGTAGCCGGGGGCAGCTGAGGGTTATCACTCTTTTTTTCCCCCTAATACGTAAGTAAATAGAAAATGTCCAGTCACGTTTTAGTGAGCAACAGGCTTAGTTCTTTTATCTTAGCCCCACAAAATCCACGCCATAATGCATAGGTCGAACTTGCCTTTTAGTACAATAAAATTGTCAGAAACTGTAATAAAAGCCTGTTAAATAAATACTATATCAACGTTAGGAAGTGTTGTATTCTGTACCTGATTCTGTGGTCACTACACAAGCGGAAGCCGTTGCTCGTGGGGTCCCATCACTCAGTTTTCTTCTGTTCGCTTCTAGCAGGTTTTATGGCAGTAATCAATTTATGTCATCTTTCGGGATCTTTAGGAATCCGATAAAATGCTCTCCCTTTTACTTGTCCGCGACTGTTCTGGCATCCCGGCGCACAACAGCTATCCACCATATTCACTGTATAAATACAGCAGGCGAAGAGACTTGCTGCTAGCTAGCAGTCATTTGCCCAGCAATAGGCCCGCTTTCCTGCCAAAATGGCGGTGTTTTGATTTCTACTATTGTGTGACGTCAACTACCAGAGCTCTATTGACTTTGACTGTGTAGTTATTGCTGGTGAATTAAACAGTCATGTTGATAACCCCCAAGAGACAGAGGAACTAAAGAACTGTGCTGTGTTCTTGTTCACTATGAACTGACGCAGCATGTGATAGAGCCTACACAGAACAAGGGGCACACTCTGGACTTAATTATCTCCAAGGGTCTGAACATTTCTAAGGTTATCGTGACTTAAGTTGCTCTCTCTGATCATTCCTGTGTTTTCTTTGAGAGTACTATCTCTGTGCTCACAAATGTTCAAATAGAGGTAATTGCAAAATGGCATATCACTGAAAGCACCAGTGAAATATTTATTCAGGTTTTCTCTTCCACACCCGTCCTCTCTTGGGTCTCAGTCAATAAGCTTGCAGATAATTTAAATTGTAAAATTACAGATGCTATTGATGCCATTGCACCTGCTAAGATGAAGGTGGTCTCTGGTGAGAAAAGATCTCCATGGAGCTGTGCCACGCTGGTCAAAATAGAAAGGAAAAAAAGTGTTTTATAGCTGAACACAGGTGGCGAAAAAGATCCTACGGTTCATTATGACATCTATAAAGAGAGACTGCGTTTATAACTTGGAACTGAGAAATGCAAGGTGGTCCTATTTCTCTGATATCACTGCCAAAAACAATAATAATGTACGTGCCTTGTTTGCTATTGTTGACAAGCTAACAAACCCTGCTTGGCAGTACCCCCTGAATTTCTATATACTAGGGCCTGCAATGAAATTGCCTCCTTCTTCAATGGCAAATTTCAAAAATTAAACACAGTCAGTGCCTCTGTACTAGATACATGGTATGAGTTGTCCCTGTGTCCACTCAAAATCAATTCAAATAGCATGACACAATTTGATCCCATCAACCATAAAAACTTGGAGCACATTATACAACATCTCAAATCCTCCCCATTGCCGTGATACCCT
>NC_079226.1:9538339-9729488 GCF_029633865.1 Lampris incognitus
GAACGCAAACTAAACCTGAGTTGTGTACAAGGTAACGTCCATTGGACTCCTTTCAAGTCCTCCAGCAGTCCCGATGACAAGTGTGGACGCATAAAGCAGTCTGATTAATCTTGATGTATTGTGAGAATAATAAATGATAAACAGGATGCACATTAAGTAGTGATGGTCTGGCCAGTGCGGCCCACTCCCAAAACAAGTCCGGAGCAAATCAGGCATTTCACGCTTACAATGCCGCGCTTTTCATAAGAAATTGGAAAAGGTCAGAAAATGAATTCTTTATTTTCACCTAAAAAGAGACTTACATGTCCCAAAGAAACAGCCATCCATCCATCCATCCATCCATTATCCAAACTGCTTATCCTGCTCTCAGGGTTGTGGGGATGCTGGAGCCTATCCCAGCAGTCATTGAGCGGCAGGCGGGGAGACACCCTGGACAGGCCGCCAGGCCATCACAAGGCCAACATTCACACCTAGGGACAATTCAGTACGGCCGATTCACCTGACCTGCATGTCTTTGGACCCACTACACCCAAAAACGTCGGCACAAGCGACGTTGACTAATTCATGACTAGTGGCAGCAGCTGCAATGGACAGTAACTTGCTAACAAAGCTAAAATGACCGGGATGGTCGGTAACATTAGCCCTTATGATGAAAATACAGAGCAGTGGCGCGCCTATAGAGGGCGTTTTGATTGCTTTGTCATTGAAAGACACAATTTATCATTTTAAATCACTGCAGAGACTTCAAGAACCGCACAATTAATTTTCCTGACCAACAGGAGTCAGCACGTGAAGATGGGGAAGCATGTCTTGAACCCTCGGGTCATCAGCACTGGTGCCCCCCAACAATAGAATAGAGATAGAATACTCTTTATTAGTCTTTTTGTACATACATACAAATGAAATGTACTCTCTGCATTTAACCCATCCTAGCTGTGTAGCTAGGAGCAGTGGGCAGCTGCCATGTAGCACCGGGGACCAACTCCAGTTATTTCTTCCTACTGCCTTGGTCAGGGGCACAGACAGGAGTATTAACCCTAACATGCATGTCTTTTTTTGATGGTGGGAGGAAACAGGAGTGCCCGGAGGAGGCCCACGCAGACACGGGGAGAACATGCAAACTCCACACAGAAAGGACCTGGGATGGCTTCATAAAGGCCCTATGTTGTGCAATTGTTAGTTGCTTTTCTTTTCTCTTTAATGTTGCCGAAAAGTCGTCTACTACTACTACTACTACTACTACTACTACTACTACTACTTTCGGCTGCTCCCGTTAGGGGGCGCCACAGCGGATCATCTGTTTCCATCTCTTCCTGTCCTCTGCGTCTTCCTCTGTCCCACCAGCCACCTGCATGTCCTCCCTCACCACATCCATAAACCTCCTCTTTGGCCTTCCTCTTCTCCTCTTCCCTGGCAGCTCCATATTCAGCATCCTTCTCCCAATATACCCAGCATCTCTCCTCCACACATGTCCAAACCATCTCAATCTTGCCTCTCTTGCTTTATCTCCAAACCATCCAACCTGAGCGGTCCCTCTAATATAATCGTTCCTAATCCTGTCCTTCTTCATCACTCCTAATGAAAATCAGCATCTTCAACTCTGCCACCTCCAGCTCCGCCTCCTGTCTTTTCGTCAGCGCCACTGTCTCCAAACCATACAACATAGCTGGTCTCACAACCATCTTGTAAACCTTCCCTTTAACTCTTGCTGGTACCCTTCTGTCACAAATCACTCCTGACACTCTTCTCCACCCACTCCACCCTGCCTGCACGCTCTCCTTCACCTCTCTCCTGCACTCCCCGCTACTTTTGTACAGTTGGCTCCAAGTATTTAAACTCATTAAATGTTGCCGAAAAGTGATGTTGTATAAATGTATGTGTATGTATGTTCTGAAAGAAATTGTGTAAGTTCGTGCACATACATAGTCATGCGTGCATTTATACTATGCAGCAACCCTCAGCACAAATATGTTCCCGTGCGCATGTACACTGCTGCCACCGCCAGGGACCAGGACAGGCTGCAGTGCATCATTCACTCAGTGGAGAAGGTGATCGGCTGCTGCCTCCCATCATTCCAAGACCTATATGCCTCCAGGACCTTCAGGTGGGCAGGGAAGATCATTGCCGACCCCTCCCACCCTGGAAACACCATTTTGAGACTCTGCCCTCTGGCAAGAGGCTGAGGTCTATCAAAATCAGAATCATGTTTTTTGGCCATGTAGGTTTGCATATACATGAAATTTGACTCCAGTTTCGTGGCTCTCTCAGTGTACTTAACATAGAATAACAACACTACGAGCTACGAACAAGTAACAGGGTAGTAACTCTTGAAGAGGTGAGTTTTCAACCTGCGCCGAAAGATGGGCAGCGACTCCGATGTAAGTAAGTCCTCCACCAGTCCTAATGGTATAAATAAAATTTTATACTTATATACTAAAGATATATACTACATATTCATCTATTATCTATTATATAATAATAAACTATATTATATACTTGTGTTATAATCATAATAATAACAGTAATATTTTGTAACAGTATACAGCAGTTGTATTTGTATACACAATTGAACATTTGTATTGCATATCTGGTTTAAAAAGAGGTAGTGCACATCATAGTAGGTGAGACATCTTGACCAGAGGGGGCTTTTTACAAAGTGTCATGTTAACATAGTAAGTGCCCATTATTGCACCAAGGTGTTAAGTGTTCATGAGAGAGATGGCCTGTGGGGCGGGGGGGCATCCCATGTCTGGTGGTTTTAGTTCACATTGCTCTGTAGTGCTTGCCAGAGGGTAGGAGTTCAAACAGGCTATGTCCTGGGTGTGAGGGTCCGTGCTTCTTCTGCCTGCTCTGGGCTCTAGCGGTGTACAAGTCCTGCAGCTAATCGAAGGCCCCACATACACTTACTTTTTGCCGTTTTTATTTTTTCTTGATCTGTTTTATCTATCGCTCTCTCTCTATCTGACTGTCTTATCTATTTATCTGTCTGAGACACCGAATCATTGATTTGTTCAACGCACTTACTCAGTGCTTGTATAGTCCCCTGGTGATATGGTTATCCAAAGGAGAAAGGCACGAACTGAGGAAGCCTCTTGGATGAGAGGCGAAACGTCTTCACGGATATATACCAGTCCAGTTGCACTTGATTCAACTCCTTTGGATAACCATGACCTGGATGAATGAGAACATTCACAGACACGGTGATATGGTTATGTAAATCTAGATGTCATCTACATAATTATCGTAACATATTTTGTTGCTTTGCATAATCTGAACTAGTGCAAGCATATTAAACATGTTAAACAGAAGCAGCCCCAGAATGGAGCCTTGGGGAACGCCACGTCATTTTTCCATGCTCAGATTTGTAATTACCTATAGACTCTACGTAGTCTCTGTCCTTTAACTAGGATTCAAACCAGTTTAGTGCTTTGCCAGAAAGTCCCACCCAGTTTTTCCAATTGGTCTAGTAATATGTTGTAGTCGACTGTGTCAAATGCAGCACTGAAATTCGATAATACCAGGACTGAGATTCTACCACCATCTGTGTTTAAGCAGATGTCACTAAAGACCTTAACAAGAGCAGTCTTAGTGCTGTGGTGTGGTCAAAATCCTGACTGGAGGATATCAAAACTGTTGTTTGGTGCCAAAAAGTTGTTGAGCTGCTGGAAAATGGCTTTTTCAATTATTTTACTTAAAAACATGAGGTTTGATATGGGCCTATAATTCTTAATTATTGGAGTGTCTGATTATACTTTTTTAAGAGTGGCTTGATGACTGCAGTTTTCAGGGCCTGTGGGAAGAGACCTGAGAGAAGATATGTGTTTAAAATGCCTAATGGCAGAATATCAAGGCAGCAGGAGGAGGATTTCAGATGTTGTACAATGTCCTTCAAGTGTTTATGGTTGATGGGATCAAATTGTGACATGCTATTTGAATTGATTTTAGGTGGACACAGGGACAACACATGCCCTGTACCTTCTTCATTTAAGGAGGCGGCAAATTCATTACAGGCCCTGGTAGGCTACTATCACAGAGCGGTGTAAGAGGTAGAAATTTGCAACAAATGGATGGATATTCCTTGATAACTATAGTGCTACAGCATTCAATTCCCTGTGGAAGATACACAGCAGAAATTCACCTCCATCCAGTGTTGCGACCATAAAGCACGTGAATGTGAACAATTGTTGGGCCCCAGGAACTCCTGTTAAAAATTTAAATAAAAAGATTTTGAAAAGACAGAAAATTATGACCTGACATGAACTCCTCTAGAAGTTACCTTGTTATAATTAGTACATTTAAAATATATAAGAACATAAGTAGAGGACTCGGCAATATCTTTACAAAATGTTTGGAATAGTACAGTTGGATTGTACATTAATGGTGATGTCAAATACGATGTCCTATGGTAATTGACTTTCAACATACCCATTTCTCATATTGTTTACGATAGCAATAGTGTTTGTCTTAGTCACCAGCAGAGTGGCTGTTTATTAGATATTACATTTTGTGTTACTGTATTAATGTCTACATATTTGCTTATTGTCTCATTTCTCTGTCTTATTTATTGTTCCACCTGTGAGCTACATATATGTCTTCATATTGTTAACTTCTCAAATAATCAATTTATGAAATAAATGATTGTGCTTTTGTTATATAAAAGATTTGCATATTTGTGGAACAGTTAATTACAGGTACATGCCCATTTTGCATATACCTTTTACTTTTGAAGTCCCAGGGAATGTTATAATAATAATAATAAAATGTATTTATATCACACCTTTCTAAACAATATAAGGTGCCTGGCTTGCTGCTATTGTGCATAGAAATGATCTGACGTCTATCTGTCTGTCTGTCTGTCTGTCTGTCTGTCTGTCTGTCTGTCTGTCTATCTGTCTATCTATCTATCTATCTATCTATCTATCTATCTATCTATCTATCTATCTATCTATCTATCTAAGAACGAAGGGTTTGATTTGCTGGTCATTGCTGGAGCAGCAAGGAAGAACTTGCAAGCGACACTCTGCTTTGGTTACCCAAATGTGGAAAGACACGTGTGGGAAGGCCTGCAAGAAACTACATCCATCAACTTGTCGATGACATAGGATGTCCATCTGAGGATCTCCCAGCTGCTACGCAGGATAGAGACGGGTGGTGTGTGAGAGTCAGATACATCTGAGGATACTCGACCTGATCATGATCGACCGATCTATCTATCTATCTATCTATCTATCTATCTATCTATCTATCTATCTATCTATCTATCTATCTATCTATCTTTTTTTTTAAATTTGAGCCAGTAAAAGCTTTTTTTCATCCTATTGATTAAGTGAAAGATGTTGTCTCACAGCAGTCATTACGTATTGATGAAGATGTTTCATGCATGGCTGATAGCTGGGCAGACACTCCTTATCACATTCCCCCAAACACAAACACAAACACACCCACACACGCACGCACGCCCGCAAGCAAGCACGCACCCATGCAGCTGGTTTCCCAACAGAATTAGACGAGTTATTCTTTGTCCGGCAGGTCGATAAGAGAAGTCAGGTGAGCAGAATGGCCACTAATGAACCTACTGGAGGATGGTGTACAATTGGTTGATAAAAGAACGTCTTATTTGGATTACCCCTATGAGCCAATAAAGTTCACCCCAATCAATAACAGCTGTAAGATGTGTGAGCATTGCTGCTAATATCTGTTCTTATTACAACAATCTACGAACCTAATTTAACAGCAGTATATGATATATGGTAGTAGGAGCATGGATGCATCACCATTAAATAATACAATGACTTTTTTACCCCTCGGTAGGACTTACTTTGATGACATCATGGATTTGAACAGAGTGTGGATGAGTCTAACTTGTGATTGAACCTCTTTGGATATAACACAACAGCAGTATTGGAAAAATTCAGGATTTGAATTGATCAGCAGGCCCACCGTTCTTCACTTGGTGGGTCAATAAGTGCAGTAAAGAGAGCAGAATGGTAAATTCAGCACTTGTTCGGTCCTCCAGGAATGAACTGGAGCATCAGACTGTGGAATTGGTTCTCAGCAGAAGACGGTTCTTTATAATTTGACCATCATACAACCAGAGAAGTTGGCATGAAGTGAAAATCCACCTGCACATCGAGGCGAGGAGAGCAACTTTATGTCGGTTACCAGTAAAAATTGCTGAAGTTACAATCCTGAAGATTTACACGCAAATAAATGTCCTCTTTTGATCTTTCCATCCCTGGCATATTTAAGATAAGAGCTAATCTATGATTCAGGAATACTTTGTATACGCTCATTTTAATTCTCGCCAGACTTTCCTGTTAAAACCTACTATACGGCACATTTTGTTCTATGTCTAAAAGGTACTGAAGCCACCGAAGGTAAAATTGAGCAAGGCAGCTAGTTCAAGTAAAGCTGTCACAGCAAGCAAGTTGCAACAAGCGGTTTACCAACATATATACTAAAACATCACTACTATAGCTAAACCTCCATTTCAACCGGTTTTTTATTTGCCACCGAGAAAGGTGCCCCCGTATCAGCATTGGCCACTCTTTCATTTCAAACTTTTCTCCGGGATTTTGAGCACTCAAACACTAGCACATTTACCATGGACTACCACTGGTACCAGTAAGTTGAACTAAACTGGTGATTTTCAGGTGACATTTAGTAGACAGTGTTTTGGTAGATATCAGGTCCTGGTTATGCCGGGTTTCTCGGTTTATATCCCTGACGAAGGCCTTTAAGAAAACACAGTGTTTTTATGCACGTTTTCTATCTTCCATGCTAGTGTGTAAGAAACCTTTTATCCTTTTGCAACACCTCAAGTTCTCCTTGTTGGCTTACAGCAGGGGTTTTCAAACGTATTACTCAAAAGGTCGGTATCTGCAAAGACCCACCCTACTCTCCCTCTGATTGGCTCTAACCCTCACGAAAGCTCACATACCGGTAGGCTACTCGTTACTGTCATTTACGGTTGTGCTAGTTTCTCTCCTCTCCTCTGCTCTCTTTGTTTCAACGAGGGCAGTGCTCAGCCCCTCCACACACAATATGTGAACTCGGCAGCAACGACGCACAAAAACGTTACATTTCATAACGTACTGCATTAATAACACGAGGTATGGGCTGTGGCAAGGAAGAATATGAAGTGCGCATCCTGGACGAGCCCCCAAAATGGTGTAGCAATTATTTAATTCAACTCTCTGACAATCATGAGGAATGAGACAAAAAATCTTTCAGTATCGACACACATTAATACGCTCATGAACAGACGCACAAAACATAGATTCTTAAGTGTGTGCCGATCAGTACAGTTTCTCTTATAAGGCAGTTGTCTGTTCTTCGCCTTATCTCGTGTTTTCACACTCATGTCCCAGCAAAGTTGCTTCTCCAATTGCTGTGTACAGACTTTGCTACACTCAGTAAGCTTCTCATACATTCATCTGAAGCCACTTTATAACACCACCTTTGTTCGGCTACATATGAGTTTTAAGCATGTATCTAAGCAATATAGACTAACGCATGGTCCAAGATTTAAAGGAAGCGAACATCATATATGGCAGACACATTGCCTTCGCAAATAGCCTCCGAGAACTGAAAGGGGTTGAATTACCAGATGGCAGGATGACAGACATACAGGACACTTACAAGGACCTGGGTGCTCCGCAGCTAAGTGGAAACCACGACGAGGCAGCAAGTAGGTCATCTACAGCCAAATACCTCCATAGAGTGAGGCAGGTCCCGAGGAGCCAGCTCAATGTGAAGAATAACAGCCAAGCCATCAACACATATGCCTTATCAGTCATCAGATACCCAGCTGGAATAATAAGCTGGCCAAAGGGGGAGATAAAGGCCACAGATATCAGGACACGGAAACTCCTCACAATGCAGGGAGGGTTCTGCCCGGAGCCCTGCAGCCTGAGACTGTACGATAAGCAAAAAGATGGGGGTCAAGGGTTAGTGAGTGTCAGAGCCACTATTCAGGGTGAAACAAGGGACATCCACGAGTACATCAGAAAGATGCACGCTGGCACCCTGCACCCTGCCAGGGAGGTGTCAAAATGTCTGTGAACACTGCAGAGAGCTGCCCTGCACAGTATTTAAGGGTCAGAGCGGAGACAGCATCGGCTCCAGCCGCCTTGCAGGGGTTCTGTCCTCTGAACAGCCTGCCAACATCCCTCTCTTGAGCCAAAGGGGTTGGTGTGGTTGGGGGGAGGGGTGTTCTCAGGCTGGGGATTGGGGAGGGTCATTGGTAATGGTAATAATGGAAATGGGGCCCTGGAGGCGGGAGGGTGGATGGAGCTGCTGGAGTACAGGGGTTGGTGGCTTGGGAGATACAGTCGAAACTGTCCCTTTGTCTTTCATCTCTCACAGAACTCATTCAGCCCATTAGCAAGTCTGGATTCATTCGGCATGGGGGAAGGGGCTTGGGTTTGTAACTGGTGATCATTTTCAGCCCTTTCCGGACTGAGGAGGAGGAGGAGGAGCAAGAAGAAGAGGAGAAGAAGAAGAAAAACAATGAACAAATTTTCTTTTTACCTTTTACATACCAAAGCAAGTGTGTTTTCACAGCATATGTCCACTCATAACAAAATCTCTTTTACAACCACCTCCACATACGTATTTTTACACCACCTGACGGGATTCAGATCTCGGAGAGATTCTTTTTGGTGCAGTTCGTATCCTTTATCTTCTCCTTTTAGCCTGGCAGGGTTTGCCGAAGGACAGTTTTCAGGATTTTAGCCTACTTATTTTTTCCTTCCAAAGAAAATGTTCTGTTATGTGAGCCGAACATTATTATTCATTTCGATTTCCTCTTTTTCTGTAAAACTCATTTCACTCTGCACTCTTATTATACCAGCACGGTGAAATACATTTTAAACAAAACTAGAAGCTCACCTGCTGAGCCGGGGGTTGGGGGGTGGGGGTGGGTGGGTGGGTGAAGAATTAGCAGCAAAATCAACTCTGAAAATCCATATCTCTAGTAGTCCGCGGTGGTGTAGCGGTCTAAGCATCGGCTTTGTGTCGATGCAGTTGCCCACTGGGGACCGGGGTTCGCGCCCCGGTCTCGTCAGATCCGACTCTGGCCGGACTCGATAAAGCAGCAATATTGGTAACGCTGTCTTCGGGAGGGGGGGCGGAGTCGGCTTGTGTTCATCACGTGAATGCGTCTCTGTGTGTGTCGGAAAAAACAGCGGTTCGGCCTGGAGTCGCCTTGTCACGAAAGTGGGGAGGCGTCTCCTTCGAGACTGCCGGCCGGAGAGATGCAGTTGGCGAACGCATGCAGTACGAGGGGGGGGGGGTGTTTGAACTAAAATAGGGATCGATTGGCCACTAAATTGGGAGAAAAAGGGAAAAATCAGAAATAAAAAAAAAAGAAAAAAGAAAATCCATATCTCTGAAAACGGCTAACACAATTTCAATCAATCAATGTGTGTGTGTGTGTGTGTGTGTGTGTGTGTGTGTGTGTGTGTGTGTGTGTGTGTGTGTGTGTTCTTGCTGATGCTTCATATGTCCTGCGGAGACATTTCAAAACATCAGTAGAGGTCCCTTTTACATGGTATTGATTCATCAATACCCAATATTCACAACGGGGGAAAAAGCACAGAAAATCAATCTGTACCAATAAGGGGTGAGACGCTTGCCACGGCACTGAGAAAACAACCAAAATCCACATCTAAAGGCATATATGGGATATGTTACGTATAGCAGATGGCAGCTTTTCCCCCACGTGGGGGGAAAAATGAGGTCTGCTTAAATGTTTGGGTGCGTTACATACCAGCTGCACTCTGACCTCCACACGAGCCTTTGAACGAGAGCTGCTGAACTGAATATGAACCACGGGAGCCGGTCCTGCTGCAGGTCCCGGTGTCCGGCACTTAGGGAAACACACACTCAGAAGAGTCAGCACTAGAACATGATGAGACACACACACACACACACACACACACACACACACACACAGACTACTCCAGCAGAATATTTTGGAGACACAAGTCACCAGACCTTCTGTCCCCTCATGTGGACTCTCACACAAGGCGGGAGAAAGCATAACTTATCACACATTATGTGCGGCATCACTTTACTGTAGTACTGTAGTACTGTAGTCTGTAGTGCCGTAGTACTGTAGTACTGTAGTACTGTAGTGCTGTGGTATTGTAGCGCTGTAGTGCTGTAGTACTGTAGCACTGTAGCGCTGTAGTGCTGTAGCACTGTAGTACTGTAGCGCTGTAGCATTGTAGCGCTGTAGTACTGTAGTACTGTAACACTATAGTGCTGTAGTGCTGTAGCACTGTAGTAATGTAGTGCTGTAGCACTGTAGTACTGTAGCACTGTAGTACTGTAACACTATAGTGCTGTAGTACTGTAGCACTGTAGTAATGTAGTGCTGTAGCGCTGTAGTACTGTAGCACTGTAGTACTGTAGCACTGTAGTGCTGTAGTACTGTAGTACTGTAGCACTGTAGTACTGTAGTACTGTAGTGCTGTAGCGCTGTGGTACTGTAGTACTGTAGTACTATTGTGCTGTAGTACTGTAGCGCTGTAGTACTGTAGTGCTGTAGTACTGTAGCGCTGTGGTACTGTAGTACTGTAGCACTGTAGTTCTGTAGTACTGTAGTAGCACTGTAGTACTGTAGCGCTGTGGTACTGTAGTACTGTAGTACTGTAGCACTGTGTTGTTAGATGTATTTGCTCAGGAGGAAGTAATCCTCTGTGAGCCCAGCGGGCTCCTCTCACTCATACATGGATAATGAAACAGATTCTCATCTTTGTTGTGGGCCAGTGAACAGTCCCAGATCTAAACAGAGGACACAGTGGGCTCATTAACTTGTATGTGTGTAACATCCAGGTTGTTGTCGTCTTCTGGGTCCAAATGCTTTCTAAAGAACTAAAAACCCACAAAAACAGCTACCTATGATGACAGGAAGGGGTGTGTGTGTGCGAGAGAGAGAGAGAGAGAGAGAGAGAGAGAGAGAGAGAGAGAAAGAGAGAGAGAGAGAGAGAGAGAGAGAGAGAGAGAGAGAGAGAGAGAGAGAGAGAGAGAGAGAGAGAGAGCGAGAGTAAGGGAGGAAAGTTGCTTGAGGTGGGTTTGAACAACATTTGGAAGGAAACACTGGCAATGTGGGTTTTCTACAACTAAACTGAAGAATTGGCCAATGGCAAGTACTAATTTTCCATTTTTCTCTCATAGAATATAGACAAACGGCGGCGCAGTGGCTAGCACGGTCGCCTCACAGCAAAAAGGTCCTGGGTCCGAGCCCCGGGGTAGTCCAACCTTGGGGGTCATCCTGGGTCATCCACCGTGTGGAATTTGTATGTTCTCCCCATGTCTTTGTGGGTTTCCTCCGGGTGCTCCGGTTTCCTCCCACAGTCCAAAGACATGTAGGTCAGGTGAACCGGCCGTACTAAATTGTCCCTAGGTGTGAATGTGTGTGTGTGTGTGTGTGTGTGTGTGTGTGTGTGTGTGTGTGTGTGTGTGTGTGTGTGTGTGTGTGTGGACCCTGTGTGATGGCCTGGCGGTCTGTCCAGGGTGTCTCTCCGCCTGCCCCCCAATGACTGTTGGGACAGGCTCCAGCATCCCCGCGACCCTGAGAGCAGGATAAGCAGCTCGTATAATGGATGGATAACATAGACACTGGTCAGTACTAACAAACTAGCCGTAGGTCCCATATTACCCCCATTCTTGTATCCCTCCATTGTTTTCCCGTAAAATTTGGAATAATCTGTAAGATGTTATTGATTACATTGACAGGTGGATTGGTGCAGCATCAGCAGTAATGCGGATGTTGTACCGGACCGTTGTGGTGAAGAGGGAGCTGAGCCAGAAGGCAAAGCTCTCTTCGTTCCAGCCCTCACCTATGGTCATGGGCTTTGGGTAGTGAGGGAAAGGGTGAGATCGGCTGAAATGGGTTTCCTCCGTAGGGTGTCTGGGCTCAGCCTTAGAGATAGGGTGAGGAGCTCGGACATCCGGAGGGAGCTCGGAGTAGAGCCGCTGCTCCTTCGCGTCGAAAGCAGCCAGTTGAGGTGGTTCGGGCATCTGATTAGGACGCCTCCTGGGCACCTTCCTTTGGAGGTTCACCGGGCACATCCAACTGGGAGGAGACCCCGAACTCGCTGGAGGGACTGACTCTTTGGACTGCTTTAAGTGGCTACTAAAAACCCATCTTTTTAGGCGAGCCTTTTTATAGTTCCTCACCCCTGCCTTCTGTTTCGGTTCATTTTTAGCTTGCTCTGTTACTCCCTGTGGCATGTTTTATATTCATTCAATTTATTTTGTGCATTTATTCATATTTTGTGTATTGAGTGTAGAGCACTTTGTAACTGTGTGTTTTTAAAAGTGCTATGTAAATGAAATCTTACTTGCTTGCTTGTGTACTTTGGCACAATCAGGCAAAAAATCCTGATAAACTTCACTTCCTCCGTTTGAAAGTGCTCACGTCTGAGGGTGTCCGGGTAGCGTAGCGGTCTATTCCGTCGCCTGCCAACACGGGGAAGGCAGTTCGAATCCCCGCGTTACCTCCGGCCTGGTCGGGCCGTCCCTAGAGGCACAATTGGCCGTGTCTACAGGTGGGAAGCCAGATGTGGGTATGTGTCCTGGTCGCTGCACTTGCACCTCCTCTGGTCGGTCGGGGCGCCTGTTCAGGGGAGGGGGAGGCTGGGGGGGGAATAGCGGGATCCTCCAGCGCGCTAGATCCCCCGGCGAAACTCCTCACTGTCAGGTGAAAAGAAGCAGCTGGCGACTCCACATGTAGCAGAGGAGGCATGCGGTCGTCTGCAGCCCTACCCGGATGCAGAGGGGGCGGAGCAGCGACCAGGACGGCTCGGAAGAGTGGGGTAATTGGCCGGTTACAAAAGAGTGGGGTGGGGGGAAGTGCTCACATTTGTGTGCTACAGGAAGTCAATAAGATCTGATTACTCTGATCCTCATCCTTGCGAGACTAGTTTCGGTGCTTTTCCTGGGTTTCTCCGGTTGCCGTTCTGTGTCTCCAGCGTCTTAGCGGGCCTCACACCTGGCTGGAGCTGTCTGCACATCGTTTCTTTAACCATGATGCGGCAGAATGTCCCGGAATATAAATAAGTGCGACGGCACCGAGGGAGACACTGACTTCCTCTGACCGGTGGAACAAATGAAGAGTCGAGAGTCAGAAAAAAAAGGAAAGAAAGAAAGATAATTCTGTTTACTAGAACAACACGGGCATTCTCTGGGGCCATCTCCTGGATGTTTTTCTCGCATAAAATGATAATATACTGTTTGTTTACAACATTAACTTGTCCAGGATAAAGACTTGTTTTTCTGGGGGGGTTTTTTTCTCTCTCATTAATCATCAGCCGCTCATGCCCTCCACCCACGCGTACGTCTCTCCCTCTGTCTAACTGTCACTCTCTCTCCCTCTCTCTCGTTCTCTCTGCTGTTGCATGCTGGGAGTGTGTTTGGTGAGAGTGAGTGGTGCCGACTGTGTTTGATGCATGGTTTTATGCATGGTTTTATGATCCGGTTGTTTTTTGACGGTAGTCATTTGACCGGCGTTTGCTTTGTTTAGTGGGGGCGTGTGTCACGGCCATGGCATCCAGCACGCCATGCCTGTCACCCCGTCATGGAGTGCGGGTGGCGGCCTCCCTGAACATCAATATGGAGCAGGTCCTCCTGGCTGTGGCAGAGGAGGTGGGCCATGGAAATCTGTCCTGTGTGTCGAGGATGAATAAAGTGGTGGTCGTCTTCCGGAAGAGGAACGCTTTATTGCTCAGAGGATTGAGAAAGGTGTTGTTCTTGGCGTCCGGGTAGCGTAGCGGTCTATTCCGTTGCCTACCAACGCAGGGATCGCCTGTTTGAATCCCTGTGTTATCTCCGGCTTGGTCGGGCGTTCCCTACAGACACAATTGGCCGTGTCTGCAGGTGGGAAGCCAGACGTGGGTATGTGTCCTGGTCGCTGCACTAACGCCTGCTCTGGTCGATCAGGGTGCCCGTTTCGGGGGGGGGGGGGATAGCATGATCCTCCCATGCGCTACATCCCCCTGGCCAAACTCCTCACTTTCAGGTGGAAAGAAGCCGCTGGCGACTCCACATGTATCGGAGGAGGCATGCGGTAGTCTGCAGCCCTCCCCGGATCGACAGAGGGGTTGGAGCAGCGACCGGGACGGCTCAGAGGGCGGGGTGATTGACCAGGTACAATTGGGGAGAAAAGGGGGGGGGGGATTAGAGGCCTCCAAAACCCCATTCTCAAACATTCTTTACCCATTTTCTCTCCGGGGAGAGGTCAGGGCCTAGCACAAGACGACACAGACCCTTTGTTCAGGAGATTTGACCAACACAGTATAGAGAGACAGTTACACAATAATACACCTCCACGTGTAAACACGTGAGACACCACAAAACGTAAACCCGGAGTCTCCTAAACTCCATAGTAATTCCAGAGAAAGATAAAATGGCTGTAGATGATGTAGTAACTACATCAGTAGGGACTCAGTGTGAGTGGAGTTAGTGGCGCTGCAACATGGGTAACCTCCCCGGCAGCTGCTGCAGCCGAGCCCGGGCAGGAGGCACATAATGACGGGGAGGAGGCAGCGGCGGACCTGTCTGTCATAGAGAGCCAGGAGAAGGAGGAATACGGCGAAATGGAGTACGGTCCTGATTCAGACAGCACGGTAACCGATTCCCAGCGACCAACCAGGAAACGGTACACTTTGGAGGAAATCAATATCTTTTTGGATGAAACTTTTGGCTTGTCAGTCAAAGTAATTGATTATTTTCCAGATGAAACTAAATTGATCAAAACTGTCACAGCACTGCAAAAACTTGAAGGGTTTGATTTATGAGATGAAAAAAAGTACCCATTCACAAGAAAGGGAAGGGGCACTAAAAGCAGAGTACGAATTATACAATGAAAATCGGGGGGTCAACTCTCTCCGGGGTGTAAAGGGAACCCGGTACAGGGCAGGTGCGTGTTTCAGTGAACTGCAGTCTAGGAATCCTTACAGTATCTTGGTTGTTTAACCTAATGTCTGCAGTCTGTATATGATGCTACATCAAATCCATTACACCAGCTCTTGGGGCACGTACCACACAACAACTTTTGCAATCAGGGGTCACCAACAAAGTATTCTACAGCAAAACTGCCAGCAAGTCAGACCCACACACACTCAAAAACAGCAGACCATCATTCCCACTCAAACACAGACCCACACAATGCTGTACCAGAACCAAAGACATTATCAACATGCCAAAGAGGTAGGCAGATGTGTTGCTACATTAAAGGCCTAGACCACCCGTTAGTCTAAATTTGTCAGCTGTTTTCTTGTTTTGAAAATAGTCTAATGGAAACAATAAATCAACATTCCACAGCAACTCGATCAACATCTTCCCCACCATTCTTTACTACCAGTAGCCAACACTCTTCATTAGAAGTCCTAGCATGTTAGTTGAGAACAGAAGGGTATGATGTTGTGCATCCCATCAGTTTCTGAAAGTAAATATCTGGTATGATGGCATACATCTTTAAGTGCAGTGTCCTTTGTAACTCACCTCTTTGCTACCAGGTCCTGCCTGCTCACCGTCCTCCTGACCTCCTCCTGTCTGCTGACTGTCATTCTGACCTCTTTCTGCTTCCTTGATACAATGACACATAAATGTAAAACTCACCACCCCCCTTACGCTCCTGCTCAGTATTAAGTTTGCACGACAACCATGGAAAATACAGGCTGCATTATCATCTCTATGCCCTAATTCTTACAAGTTTCAATTTATTCTTTTTTAGCACCAAAACAAAAAACAAACAACAAAAAACAAGTCAGATATCTCCCCTCGTCTTAACTCTTTGAACGAAATCTAATCTGTGCTCAATAAAGTATTCACATATTTGAACTGATAGAATTACTCAGCCTTCAGCACACATGGATTTTAACATTGTTCAATTATACAGCCAGGTAAAACTCCTGCATTCCTGAGTGAAAACAAAGTGGGTGCCTATTATAAAAGCTAATAACAAAGGGACAAAAGACTAAACCCCCACAGCCAGACAAAAGACTTAAAATGAAATAATAAACTTTATACTGACGTCAAAATGTATCTCTACAACTAATCCTCCACTGTCTCACTGCTCATGACTGAGAACCAGTGTTAGCTAGCATTTGATAACATTTTGTACTGGTAATGAAATGCCAAGCCAGAGGTACAGCTAGCTAGCTATATAGCCAACAATGGAAAAGAAAGGATGCGCTATCAGCTAGCTAAAATGAGTTAGCTAACGTTAGGTAGGGCAAACGTTAGCTTTAGCTAGCTAACATTCGTTAAAAGACAGGCATGTTAGGGGTAATGCCTTTGCCCCTGACCAAAGGCAATAGCAAAAAGAACTGGAGTTTGTCCCCGGGCACCGCACCACAGCTGCCCACTGCCCCTATACAACAGGACGGGTTAAATGCAGGAAACAAAGGTCCTTGTAACCGTACAACCGTACAATGACAACATAAAGTAGCTGTATTCTCTTCTCTCTATTCCAGTGGTTCTCAACCTTTTTGGGGTCCTGGACCCCCTGCGTATTTTTGGTCTACCCTGAGGACCCCTCCACCTGATCTTGGGGGAGGGGGGTTGCAATTTGATAGAAACTGCATCTTAAATTGCATTATAGCATTTATTCACTCTTTGGGGCAAAAATAAGAGCTTTCAGTTGTAACTTAGATATAGTTAACAAAACAGAATTCTTATGCAGTAACTTTCAGATATATGTAACAAAACAGAATATGTATTCAGTAACTTTCAGATATATGTAACAAAACAGAATATGTATTCAGTAACTTTCAGATATATGTAACAAAACAGAATATGTATTCAGTAACTTTCAGATATATGTAACAACAGAATTTTTATGCAGTAACTTTTAAAAATGCAAACGGGAGCGAGATCTCTTATTAAAATACAATAAATTACACTTGTGAAACAGATGTAATTAGAGAAAAAAGTCCTGTTACCCTTTATAGTTTAGGTAGATAAAGGTCTCAGTCACATTTGAGTAAAATAATCCTATTTCTATAAATTTCACAGGATCTTTTTTTTAAAGATATTTTATTTTCACGGACCCCTTGCAATTACACCACGGACCACTAGGGGTCCGCGGACCCCCGGTTGAGAAACACTGGCCTACAGTGTCTCCATTGGCTTGTGCGACGCACGCGAGCCGCGGCAATGGCGGGGCTGAAGCAGGCCGACGAGAGGGTCAACGTAAAGGTTAAGAGATGGTATGGTCCACTTTAGGGGTGTCGGAAATCGTATTACGAGATTCTTCCAGGGAAATATTTTGTAATATTTACGATAACAGGTAAGAAGAATATATAAATGTTTCGACTCCCCCACTTGTTGTTTTTACCTCTTTTGGGGGTCCAAGGCTTAATTAGGGGGTCAGATCCCCCCCAATCATTCCAACCCTCCTCCTCCTCCTCCTACTACACTTTAAGATTTGGGTCTTTATGATTAATGAAAGGATGAAAGAAAGGAAGCGAGACCACTTCTCCTTTTGACCACACGGCCTTGGGCCGTTTATTTCCTCCAACAAACTCCCAAGTCAGCAGTTCATTCTGCTAGAAACCTCAGCCTCGTCTCTACCCACAATGCCCCCTGCTAACCCCGCCCACTGTCTTAAAGGGGCCGTCTCTGGCCCGCATGGTGGATAGCTAACCTGCGAGTAGGTCACTACAGCGGTACTTTTTCATTTTTACACTCAGAAAAATGTATATCTGAATTTTCTTCAGGAAATACACATAGGCGCAGTAGTTGGCGCAGTTGCCTCACAGCAAGAAGGTCCTGGGTTCGAGCCCCGGGGTAGTCCAACCTTGGGGGTCGTCCCCTGTGTGGAGTTTGCCTGTTCTCCCCGTGTCTGTGTGGGTTTCCTCCGGGTACTCTGGTTTCCTCCCACAGTCCAAAGACATGTAGGTCAGGTGAATCGGCCGTACTACATTGTCCCTAGGTATGAATGTGTGTGTGTGTGTGGGGGGGGGGGGGCTGTGTGATGGCCTGGCAGCCTGTCCAGGGTGTCTCCCCGCCTGCCGCCCAATGACTGCTGGGATAGGCTCCAGCATCCCCGTGACCCTGACAGCAGGATAAGCGGTTCGGATAATGGATGGGCGGATGGAAATAGGCATAGATGATGAGGTGGATTTGGGTGTAGGGTGGAAAGGACAACATGTCCATAGCTATGGCACTAACTTTAGCGCATGTAGTGCCATTGTTTTTTGTCTTTACACACAATATGTTTAAAATCTTATCCACAGCAGAGATGGTGAAAAGTAGGGCACTGATGGTGAGAGCAGAGGTAAGTCACAGCATCCTCCCGGCACTCTGCCATGACTTATACGTTGGGGAAACTAAACGGACACTGGCCAAGAGGATGGCACAACACAGGACAACACGTCAGGCCAGGGCTCTGCAGTCCACACCCATCTACGGGCCAGTGGCCACTCTTTCAAGGACGAGGATGTGCACATCCTTGATGGGAGGAATGGGGAGTAAAAGAGGCCATCTATGTGAAGAGGGAACGACCATCCCTGAACTGGGGGGGGGGGGCGCTAAGTGTACATCTGTCGCAATCTTACAATGCTGTGATTGCAACTATTCCCAAATCCTCTGTGAATAGTAAACATGGCCAGTGAAACTCTAGTTAATGGTCATACCCATATTTGCATATGAAGCTGCCGGTTGGTTTGGGTCGTTATGCAGCTGTATTGTTTATGAGGCTGGGGTCACCTGCAGTCAACTGAGACCGAAGAGGTCGCTTAGCTGAGAGATGAAACGTTTCTGTCAATAAACGCTGTGTCCAGATGAACTGATTCAACCTTCTTTCACACCAAGTCAATTCTAAAGTTGACAGGACAATACGTTATTGAATCTTGAATCTTGACTTAACCCAGCCGGTATTAAACAGAACCCACCATTACTGGTGTCAGCCTACGTGGATGATGTCAAGATCTTCATCACAACCCAGCGTGATGTAAGGGTTTTAATGGACAGCCTGCTGCTATACAAGAAGTCCCCTCAGCCAAAGTCATTTGGGACAAGACTGAGGCCTTGCAAGTCAAGTCAAGATTACTATATATATATATAGCCCAAATTCACAAGAGAGTCCCAAAGGGCTTTACAAGCAGTACAATATACAGCAATATACAACAGTATGACACACAACACCCTCTTTCCTTGGATTCTAGACCCGAATGAGGAAAAACCCCAAAGGAAAAATCTCATCAGGAAAAACAAATGGGAGAAAACTCAGGAAGAGCAACAAAAGAGGGATCCCTCTCCTAGGATGGACAGACTTAGTATAGGCGCCAAATGAACAGCATACACAAAAATAACAAAATCAATAATGTAACATCACAGACGACACAGAGCAAGGTCATGTAGAACACATGCAGTCAACGCATCAAGCTTGGCATATTTAAATGTGCCGGGTAGTACATTTGTAAAGAGAGTGCAAGGCAAATGAAGTGAACCATCCCAGAAAGACAAGAAGCCCACTGATGCAGGCGAGAGCTGGTGGGACCCCGCGCCACAAAACCAGCTCTGCTCGGCGGGGCCCTGCGGAGAAAACAGACTTCACATGCTCACACACGAGCCCAGGCGGGTTTCGATACACGGATCGAGAAAGAGGACGAGAGCGGCGATGAGAGCGACGCGGAAGCTGTCGTGGCTAAAACAAATAGTGTAAAAGCAATTTTAAATTAGAGCAGCACAAACGATAGCATAAATCTCCAGGAGGGAGGGATCGTGTCCAAGGGAAAACAGGATGCATCACAAACAGGCTCCGAAGTCATTAGGCGGTCGAAAGAGAGAGAGAGATGATCTATGGTCATGAGACAATCCATAAAGGAAGAAAAATTGTCCTGGACAGCAAGAGACAGAGAGAGAGAGAGAGAGAGAGAGAGAGAGAGAGAGAGAGAGAGAGACAGAGAGAGAGAGAGAGAGAGACAGAGAATGTGTGGGTGAGAGAACGATGGAGAGATGGAGAGAGCAAGTGAGCGAGTGTGTGTGTGTGTGTGTGTGTGTGTTAGAGCGAGAGAGAGATGGGGAGAGAAAAAGAGAGAGCAAGTGAGCAAGAGTGTGTGTGTGTGTGTGAGAGAGAGAGGGAGAAAGCGAGAGAGAAAAAAGAGAGCAAGACAGAGAGGGAGAGAGCAAGAGAGGCAGTGTATGCGTGTGAGAGAGAGAGATGGAGAGAGCAAGAGAGAGAAAGAGAGAGAGAGAGAAAGAGAAAGTGCGAGAGAGAGAGAGAGAGAGATGGAGAGAGCAAGAGAGAGAAAGAGAGAGAAAAAGAGAAAGTGCGAGAGAGAGAGATGGAGAGAGCAAGAGAGAGAAAAAGAAAGTGCGAGAGAGAGAGAGAGAGAGAGAGAGAGAGAGATGGAGAGAGCAAGAGAGAGAAAAAGAGAGAGAGAAAAAGAGAAAGAGAGAGAGAGACGGAGAGAGCAAGAGAGAAAAAGAGAGAGAGAAAAAGAGAAAGTGAGAGAGAGAGAGAGATGGAGAGAGCAAGAGAGAGAAAAGAGAAAGCGAAAGAGAGAGAGAGAGAGAGAGAGAGAGAGAGAGAGAGAGAGAGAGAGAGAGAGAGAGAGAGAAAGAGAAAGCGCGCGAGAGAGAGAGAGAGAGATGGAGAGAGCAAGAGAGAGAAAAGAGAGAGAAAAAGAGAAAGAGAGAGAGAGAGAGAGAGAGAGAGAAAAGAGAAAGCGCGCGAGAGAGAGATGGAGAGAGCAAGAGAGAGAAAAGAGAGAGAGAAAAAGAGAAAGAGAGAGAGAGAGAGAGAGAGAGAGAGAGAGAGAGAGAGAGAGAGAGAGAGAGAGAGAGGTGCACAACATGGGCCCACATGCTCAGAGACAGAAACAGAAGGATATAGAACGGTGTGATTATTCAGGAAGTTTAGGAACATTCTTGCCTGCAGAACAAACCCAACAGATTACTGCTAAACCCTGCAGTTACGGTGAGACCGACACCCTCCCAGAAGAGGACGGTCGTGACAAAGCTCAGAAGGAAGTCAAACTACCGGAGACAAAGGCAACTAGCTGAACGCTAATGAGAACAGACGGGTTTTCAGGTTAGATCTGAAAGAGTCTACCGTCAGACTCTCTGATGGTGGCCGGGAGACCATTGCAAAGAAAGTGGGTGCAGTAGGGGCGGCTCTGCAGCCTGCAGGACTCCTTTTTGACTCTAGGGACAGCGAGGAGGCCTGCACTTCGAGATCGGAGGGCACGAGAGGGTACGTAAGGCTGTTGGCGGTCCCTGTACAAAACACACGGGTGGCCTCGTGGAGGACTGTACGTGGAGCAACAGCTGCAAACATGGGGGGCACCAAGATCCAAGCACTGGGGGGTGGGGGGGGGGGCTTTTGTTTGGAGTGGGAGTCTGCAGAGCACCTGTTTGCTCAGCGTCCTGGGTTCGGGGGCTTATTTCCACAGAGAGCTGGTTTTACGGCTTAGGGGACAGGTTTAACTTTGGGGTTGTTATTTTTGGTCCCAGGTACGACGCCAGGAGGAGGAGGAGGAAGGTGCTTAACCTGCTGACTTTCTCGTCAGGAATCGCAAAACTCTCGGTATGGAAAACAATGAAAAACTGGGTCATGGGTCAGCGGATCCGCTTCCTGTGACAGCAGGCCTGCCCGTGGCCCACCTCGGGTAGGAAACCGGGACACTTTTTGTTTAAATGGTTCTAGTGTTGTGTGGACCTTTAATAGCCACGACTAAAACAACATCAGTGGGCAGTGTCATAGCCCCATATGTGGACTTGTGCGTCTGAGACCGTTACGGTTGTTTGGGTGCTACGTCACTATGGCTACATTTAGCCGCACACCTTCCGAGATGAACGAGCGCCCGCGCGTAGCCGCCGGTGTTGAAACTGGGTCTCGCGCTCAGCGGGATCTTCTGCTGCCCTGGAACAGAAAATGAATTAGAAATAAACAAATAAATAAAACTTCCGAGTCTCCGAGTGCCGACGGCCGAGATCTGAGGCGGTTCCAGCCCTCGTCTCCGCGGAGCCGTGAACGCTCCGCCCTTTCCTTTGTTGTGCAGTAATCACGCCGCATGTGAGGTGGTCTTCATTTAGGCCGCGGGCGAGCGCCGGCGCGCGGCTCCACCTCGTCCTGCGCGCTGCTGTGGGCTGTGCTGCTCTAACGCCGGGGGTTCGTTTTCTCTCATCCCGCTGAGTGATCACAGTGACAGCAGAAGCAGCCCGGATGCTATTTTGGGCAGCGGTTCTTTACAGCTCCTCGACTACTTGACAGAGCGCGCTCAACTTGTTTTCCTCCTCAGTACCTCTCCCTCCATCTCCTCTTTCCCACTCCTCCTCCTCCTCTTCTGCTTCCCTCCTCTTTCCTATTGATTCCCTTCCACCCACTTCCATATTAAACCTGATAGAACACCTTGTACCGGCGCTCAGAGGTGGGAAGTAACCAAGTACAACCTCCATCCTACAGCATCGGAGCACATTTTCCCTGCAACCTTAAATAAAATTATGGTAATTTTACTTGAGTTGATTTATAGTAGTGACACGGGGGCGCGGTGGTTAGCGCGGTCGCCTCACAGCAAGAAGGTCCTGGGTTCGAGCCCCGGGGTAGTCCAACCTTGGGGGTCTTCCTCCGTGTGGAGTTTGCATGTTCTCCTCGTGTCCGTGTGGGTTTCCTCCCACAGTCCAAAGACATGTAGGTCAGGTGAATCGGCCGTACTGAACGGCCAATTGCCCCACTCTTCCGAGCCGTCCCGGTCGCTGCTCCACCCAATCTTCCGATCTGGGCAGTGCTGCAGACTACCACATGCCTCCTCCCATACATGTGGAGTCGCCGGCCGCTTCTTTTCACCTGACACTGAGGAGTTTCCCCCGGGGGACGTAGCGCGTGGGAGGATCACGCTATTCCCCCCCAGTTCCTCCTCCCCCCAGAACAGGTGCTCCGACCGACCAGAGGAGGCGCTAGTGCAGCGACCAGGACACACACCCACATCCGGCTACCCACCCGCAGACACGGCCAATTGTGTCTGTAGGGACGCCCGACCAAGCCAGAGGTAACGCGGGATTCGAACCGGTGATCCCCGTGTTGGTAGGCAACGGAATAGACCGCTACGCCACCCGGACGCCCACCCAGTGACGTTCATGTTAATAACTATTACAGAGTGAAAAGAAAGTACTGGATGAAGAAGCTGTTTGACTATTGTTAGGTACCGCTCCTGGATGCTTTTTGAGATCTGCGCTACCAAAATAAAAGCGTTTTGTTCTTGCGGCGTGTTTGTCCAGGCTGTTTTCATTGATATCGGCTATGTCAGCTAAATACAGGCCTATGGATTGACTTAGATGTCCAGGTTTCTCTGGATTGGATCTTACTGATGGCTATTTACTTATTTTACTTGTTTACTTTGATCACTGATCTTGTTATGCATAGTGTCCTCTGGTGTCTTGAAAGACACTTTAGACACAATGTTTATTATTATTATTATTATCATTAATGAATATTTCCACATTTTTAGAGCTACAGCTTTGTTTGTATACATAAAAATAACAAAACTCGCAAATTACTCGAGTATTTTTCCACTAATAAACTCATCTACCCTTAGTCATTTTCTTAATCAATACCCTTAACTTGTCACAAATTTGGCAGTACTTTTAAGTAGTGATTTTCAGTATTCTCCTCATCTCTGCCTGCACCTGAAACTTTATGACTCGAGATTTGATCAGTTTACTGTATTTGGCCTTTTGGGAGGACACCGGCTCCCTGAGGAGCACTGTGATATTTCCTCTTCATTTCCTTTCGTCTTGCAGCAAAGGCCATCCTCATAGAAAACTATTTCCTACGGTGGAAGTAGACAGATCGTCTCAGTGGAACAAACAGATTTAATAGTTGTGTTTCAAGCAGAGCTTCTATCATTTTCCACTGAAAAATGTCGGCGAAGGTCTGTCAAATCTGTCAAAGTAAAGAAAAAATAATTGGATGGAGGATACCATTGCAATAGACTTCAGCGAAGATGGGAGTAGGTGTAGGAGGTGCTTTTGAGAATATACATATATCATGCTATTTGAAGACTTATTTGCATTTTTTTACAACTTGAGTCTTACTTTTGTAGCGCTTATAAAAGCTATTTTTGAAGTTTTTTCCATCACACATATCCATCCATCCATCCATCCATCCATCCATCCATCCATTATCCGAACCGCTGATCCTGCTCTCAGGGCTGCAGGGATGCTGGAGCCTATCCCAGCAGCCACTGGGCGGCAGGCGGGGAGACACCCTGGACAGGCCGACAGGCCATTAGATATTTTACTCGCTGGTGGATGACATTGCTGATCTAATGATCTACTTCCTGGTTCACCCTGCAGGGGGTAGCAGCCTATACTTACCGTAGGTAGCAGCAACCATCCATAAGCAACCATCCATAAGCACAACAGAGAAGTCAATAGAGAAGCCATAGATAATGGATCTGGCGAAGCTGCTGCCACTGGAGGAGTTCAGGATGGAAGGGTGGACATGATTTTGGTGGAACACAGGTTTTTATTTCACGCAATGTCTCCATTTCTCACTCCACATGGGCTGAAGTGCTCTGGTGCTGGAGCCGCCTCGCTCTCTTCATTCAGAGCGTCGTCCTCTCTGTTCCACCGTGTGTCTTCTGCCTGCATGTTTGTCCGTGTCCGTCCCCCCAGGACCCTGAGGCGTCCCTCTGCAAGACGAAAGGGAGAGAGAAGTTCGGCGTGTAGAGCAGCGGCTCCCCACCGAGGGCTTGTTTAACCCTCATGAACGCCACTGGACCGGATCTGAGGTAGCCTTTCTGGTGAGGTCGGTCAGGGGACTAGTCAGCTCCGTCAGGGTGATGATGAACCACCTGTAGTAGCCAGCCTGTCCCACGAATGCCCTCACCTGATTTTTCGTCTCGGGCCGGCCGCAACCGCTGCCGTCTTATCTACTTGGGGACACAACAGCCTGCCGCCTAAGTGGTACTCCAGATACCATACCTCCCGCCGCCTGACTGCACACTTCTTCGGGCTGGCCGTGAGCCCTGGCCGCCTCAAGGAGTCGAGCACTGCCGCCATCTGCCGCATATTCTGGCCCCAACTGCTACTGCGGAGGATATCATCCAAGTAGGTGGCAGCATATGCAGCGTGCGGCTGCAGCACACATGAGGCGTTGAGAAGTGGCTGCAGCACCGATCAGCTCAATCAGAAGTGTCCACAAAGCGTCCTGCATACAGAAAGCCCCTCTTTCCTTAAGCCTCTCTGGAGACAAGGAATCTTCTAGTAGCCCTTGGTTAAAGTCAGTGCCGTGAAAAAGCGAGCAGAGCCAGTTCAGGAGTTTGTTGACCCGTGGCATTGGATGGGTATCAAACTTTGACACGTTGTTCACCTTGCGGTGGTCTACGCAGAAGCATATAGACCTATCGGTTTTACACACGAGGACGATGGGGCTACACCAGTGCCTGCTAGACTCCCCTATTACCCCCATTTCCAGCATGGCCTTGGCTTCTGCCTGAGCAGGTTTCTTTTGTGTTCGGCCAGTTGGAACGGACGTGAGTGCACCGTCATGCCTAGCGATGTCAGTATGCCGTGCTGTACGAGGGGTCGTGCACCCTGGGAGGGGGAGAACACATCAGCACACCGCTGTTGCAACAAGTCAGCCTCAGCTTTCTGGCGGGGTGAGAGATGGTTTTGACAATGGAGGGAAGCAGGATTGTTTACTTTTTGTACCTCCGGCCCCAACTCATCTCTCTCCGATACCTCCACGGCCAGAGGTACTGGAACCGCCTCTCTCCATGCCTCCGTTAGATCAAGGTGGTAAATCTGTGTTCCGCCTCCCTTGACATTACGCACAACCTCATAGTCGACATCCCTGCCATGTGACCATGAAGGGTCCTTGCCACTCTGCGAGTAATGTGGAACTGGACATTGGACGTGATGTGAGGACTTTATCTCCCGGTGCAAACTGATGTAGTCGCAGTCCTCTGTCACACAGGTGTTGCTGCCGTTTCTGGGCCTGGAGCAAATTCTCCTGTGACAACTGCCCCCTAGTGTATGGATTTGTTCTCAGGTCCACGATGTACTGTATTTCACTTTTACTGGTGCTCAGACCGCTCTCCCAGTTTTCTTTAATTAGGTCCAATACACCTGTCTGTGTTCTACAAAACAACAATTCAAAGGGGGGAAGCCTAGTGGAGGCCTGAGACACCTCCAACACTGCAAATAACAGGATCCAACCATTTGTCCCAGTTGTGGCTATCTTCACGAATCATGTTTTTGAGAGTTTCATTAAATCTCTCCCCCAGTCCGTCTGTCTACGAGCCCGTCTGTTTGGGGGAGATACTGCACACTCGAGTGCATCGATTTTATGCCCAATTCACGGAGTTCAGGTAGTGTGAGTGAAATAAATAACGTGCCCTGGTCCATCAGAATCACCTTCGGGATTGTGGCATGGGGAGATTACATGAAACAGTGTCTAAGCGCTGCACACTTTAAGCAGAGATGCTGTGCAATGGCTCGGCTTTGAGATAGTCATAGCGGATTATACAATGCACTAACACAAAGCGGTATCCCCGTGCGCTCCAGTCTAATGGTGAGATGAGGTCCATGCCAATACACTCAAATGGGACCTCAATTAATGGTAATTGGCGCAATGGCGCTTTTGGGCTTGCCGGTAGATTTACCGATTGACATTCGTGGCCAGACGCACACGACAGAAGCACGTCGCCATGAATCCCTGGCCAGTAGAATCGAGCCATTATCCGGTCGAGGGTTTTATTATATCCAAGGTGCCTTGCCATGGGTTGTGATGAGCCACCTTGAAGATCAGTTCCCAACAGCTTTTTTGTACTAACTGTTTAGTGTTTTCTACCCCGGTTTGACTGTTGTGACTTACTCGATATATCTGGTTTCTAATGATTGCAACATAGGGATGAATATGGCATTCGGGTGCACCTGTTGACCACTGATGGTCATTACATGGTCAAAGACAAAGCTAAGTATCATTCCAAGTCTGTTCGATGGGAAGTCCTCCGCTGGGCGGCCCACCGGAGCCATTGTCAACTCCCCCTTGCCTGACTCGGATGCGCTCGCGTCATCACTTCGTACTGTGCACGGCTCACATCGCCCTGGCTCTTCCTCTTATGGCCCCGCTGTCTACCTAACCATTCTGTCAAACCTCGGCCAAGCCAAGCCAAATAAAAAAGGCTGCAACAGGCGGGCACTGACCGCGGCCTGGACTTTCTTTTCCCCTTCCCAATTTTTGTCAGCAGTCAACACTGGATACTTGTGACAATCCCCATGCACACACCAAATTTCCACCCACGACATCTACACCAATGTCCCAACCAGGGTTTGTATGGATCGGTGTCTGCGTAGAGCCTCCATCAAAGCCTTATATATACACCCCCTTACATACCTACTGGGACTCTATATCTTCCATCTGGACCAGAAGAAGGGGCTAACTGCCCAAGAACCTCGACCACCTTCCCCACCTCCATTAAAGGGCACTCCTTCCGCCAGTAGCCTCCTTCCTGCACCACCTGAAACCCTGGCCTGATGTTCGAGGCATTCCCTGGGCGTCCAGGTGGGTAGAGGCTCAAGCTGGGTCATGTGGATTAGGGAAGAAAGAGAGGTTAGAGCAAGGACGAGGCTTGGGGGCGGTATATGTTGCTGGGTTGCCGTGTGTGTGTGTGTGTGTGTGTGTGTGTGTGTGTGTGTGTGTGTGTGTGTGTGTGTGTGTGTGTTTCGGTGCAGTCTTCTCCTTAGGGCCGGGATGGGGCAAACAGCAGGCCTGCTGTGTTGGTCCCGGGCGGGAAGGGCAAGGTGGTCTTCCGCTAGGTCAACAGCTTTGGCCAGGCCCTCAGGACAGTGGCACTGGACTCAGTCAGCAGTGGCACGGAGAAGACAAGCAATGAATTGTTCCAGTGCCATTTGCTGGAGGACATCCTCCGGGTCTTGCCGCAGCCACCTTCTTGCATGTCAAGGAGCTGCTGTGCTAGAATGAAGGAATGGCCGGCGTCCTCCAGGGCAACCATCTTGAACGGGCGGCGACGTCCCTCTGGCTTGAGGCCCACCCGGTCCTGGACAGCTCACCTGATCGCGTAGTAGTCCCCCTTGGAGGGTACCGGTAAGCTGCGCATGGTGGCTTACACCTCCCCGGTGAGCAGGGGAAGTGCGCACACTCCCATTCCTCCTCCAGCCACCCACACGCCTATGCCATGCTCTCTAAGACATCCAGGAATGCCTCTGGAGCTGATGAGATGATGAAGCAGGAATTTCAGCAGGAATTTCTACTTGTCTTTCTATGAGGCGAGGGAGGGATAGTGAGGAGGAGGAGGCTGAATGACAGAGAGAAAGAGAACGAACATGAAGAGATTAAGAGAGGCCATTTATTACCGGTTTGTTAAATTTAGGCTAGTGTGTTTCCTGTCCGGCCAGCCAAGGCTTTTAAACGTGAAATAAAGAGAGTTTGGAGAAGGAGGGAGCCTGGAATGAAGAAAGAAGGGGAAAAAAAGTTAAATAAGGAGGTGACAGGGAGGAGAGAAATAAAATGACATTCAGCTACCTGGTTTAATCAGCCCCTTTCACACGGATGGGAGAGAGGGGTATTGTGCCTACCACCCTGCACTATCTATCTATCTATTCAGAGAGGAATTATTTCATATTATTTCATGTCTGATTTTTCTGTAAACTATTTCTCTGTCTCTAACACACACACACACACACACACACACACACACTCTCTCTCTCTCTTTATCTCTCTCTCTCTTTCAACCTAAGCCTCGAATAATCGTCAGACAAGACCATAAGAATTCATGATGGGATTTCCGGCTGAAATTACATCAGCTCCCCTTTGACTGCAATCTTCTTACCCCCCCCCCCCCCACACACACACACACACACTTCCAAAGTGCCCAGGATACCTCCTCTCTTCTCAAATGAATTATTGAGTTAACAAACAGCAAATGTAACACAACAACGGTCGAGTCTTCAAAAACATAAATCTTCTCTACGGCTATATCTTCAGACGGGTGGCAAATTAAAGGAAAAACCTGAATAAATGAGAGGAGAACTATGACGAATGCCGGGGCTTCCATACAGGTGTAGTGCGCGAGACAAGTAAGCAATTGCATCTTTTCGTGCTCTGTGACTTGTATAGAAACGCTGTGCTCATCTGGCCTTGATTTTGGACTGATGTACAAATCACGACGATCCTCCCGGAACCTGATCCTTGGGCTGGACCAATTTCCGGAGCAGCGTGATTTGGGGTTTGCAAGCAACTGAGATGCCGTGTTTGGAATATACGCGTCTCAACTGTTCCGCCACATGCGGAATTCACCGCTGGTTTACGCTCAGGCAGCCGTTGTCCTCTCTCCAACTGGCTAGCGCCCTGTTCGGGCGCCCACCTGACTGTACCCAACGTCCACTTAGGATAACCACACTGCTTAATGTGATATTTCTCCCCTTCCACATGAGCCAGAAACTGGTCCGACCCAAGGAACGTGTTCCCAAACACCAACAGAGCAACTTATAAAAGGGCTTTTCCATTGGCACTTTTGGTCACGCCGAGTCCAACCATGCTGCATTGCGTTTCCATTGAAAGCTGAAATGGGCCGAGTTGTGCCGAGTCGAGATGAACCTTCCCTGAAGTCGGGCCAAAGCGCGCCAGACTCGCCTCCAAACCGGCTGCGGTGACATCAGATGGGCTTGGTCATCCTCCCAGGATCTGTGGTGATTCAGCGACATGTTTAAAAAGCCTCCGCTGCGGACACAGCTGATACTTCAGGTGCTCGTCTGTTTAAATTGTGTCTCAAAAAAAAAAAGGGCAAAGACAAAAGTGAATGGCAAGTGCTTGATCTGCAGAAGAGGCGCAGGTTCTAAACGTCATCGACTCACGGTGAGCGTATCATCACACCTTCAAGCGGGTAGCACCGTTGTGATGGAAATTCAAATCCCAGCCGGGTTAGGCTGACGCGTCGAGTTAAGCCGAGTCAACCAAAGCCATCACATGTGGAAGGGAAGAGCTTAATAGTGTACAGTTTGAAGGGCTGGGAGGTTTGCCGTGACTTGTACATTAGGAAAATTAAATAAACTCTGGTGAAGAGGATGGCACAACACAGAAGAGCTAATGCAGCAGGCCAGGACTCCACAGTCTACATCCATCTACAGACCTGTGGCCACTCTTTCAAGGATGGGGATGTGCACATCCTTGATAGGGAGGAACACTGGTTTGAACGGGGAGTCAAAGAGGCCATCTATGTGAAGAGGGAACGACCATCCCTGAACTGGGGGGGGGGGGCTAGGAGTACATCTGTCACCATCTTACAATGCTGTGATTGCAGCTAGTCCCCAGTCCTCTATGAATAGTACACATGACAACTGTACATAACGGTCACAGCAATTTGCATATAAAGCTGGTGTTAGATCGCCGGCTTAGGTCATTATGCAACCGTACTGTTCATCATAAGTTTGAGGATACTCGCAGCCAGCTGAGAACTGACGAGGTCACTTAGATGAGCGATGAAACTTTTCCCCACTAAACCCTGTGTCCAGATGAACTGATTCAGCTTTTCTGGGATTTCACACCTAGATTATTAAGACATTTTGAAAGAGGGTTCATTGTTGGGCCACGGATGGCTGGAGCTTTGGTCACAATGGCTGAACCACTGGCTAGTGCTTCAACAGGAACAGTGACTAAAGGGACATTTGCATTCAGATCTATAGGAAAGACATCAGAAAACGGGGCTGGAAATTGTGGTTGAAAGCACATATTCGATGAGTGTGATGGTCATGCATTGGTGTGATATGTAAGGAAAAACAGAAGAGCAACTCTTCCTTAGGTGACGGAGAATCTCAATGCAGGATGTGATCAGACTGTCATGGAGTAAAGTCTGTCGACATCTACATGGAGAGGGATATCAGAGTAGGGTTGCAGTGCATAAACCCCTCATTACAAAGATGAATGCACGTTATAGAGTTAAGTAGTACAAAAACCATAGGCACTGGTCTACAGAGAGGTGCTCAGATGGGTCATCCTTCACCATTTTCTCGACCAGTGGGTGGATGTCTTTGCATGCTCAATAATCCAGTTAAGGAAATCCCAGAAAGTTAAATCAGTTCATCTGGACACAACGTTTGGTGGGAGAAACGTTTCATCACTCATCTAAGTGACTTTGTCAGTCTCAGATGACGGCAGATATCCCCAACCTTATAAACAACACAGTGGCATAAGGGCTGGAACCGGCACAATTACTATTCACATAGGATTGGCGAATAGTTGCAACCACAGCATTGTAAGATGGTGACAGATGTACTCTCTTAGTGCCCCCCATCCCCCGGTTCAGGGATGGTCGTTCCCTCTTAACATAGATGGCTTCTTTGACTCCCCGCTCAAACCAGCGTTCCCCCTATCAAGGATGTGCACATCCTCATCCTTGAAAGAGTGACCACTGGTCTGTAGATGGTGTGGACTGTGGAGTCCTGGTCTGACGTGTTAGCTCTCCTGTGCTGTGTCATCCTCTTGGCCAGTGTCTGTTTAGTTTCCCCAATGTACAAGTCACGGCAATCCTCCTGGCACTTAACAGGGTACACTATATTGCTCTGTTTGTGCCGGGGGACCCAATCCTTGTGGTGGGCCAATTTCTGGCAGAGCATGTTTTGGGGTTTGAAAGCAACTGAGACGCAGTGTTTGGAAAATACACATCTCAACTCTTTTGACACTCCCGCCACATACGGAATCACCACTGGTTTACGCTTAGGCAGCTGTTGTCCTTCTCCTCTCTTCGATCAGCTGGTGCACTGTGTGGGCGTCTCCCCCATGATGTTCCCCACTGATATCCACCGCGAAGGATGTTGTAAAATTACCGTTTGCCTTCCTGGACTCCGAAATTTTAATTGGTGATGGGGGCCCTTTACTTTTTGATGTTTAGATGGCCTACAGAGACGAGATTGAGCACCTCACATCATGGTGTACTACCAACAATCTTGTCCTTAATGTGCAGAAGGCAAGGAGCTGATTGTGGACTTCAGGAGGTCTAGAAGCTGCAGCCACTCCCCCATACACATCAATGGGGTGGAAGTGGAGCGTGTTTCCAGCTTTAAATTCCTTGGAGTCCTCATCAGCGAGGAACTTTCCTGGACATTAAACACCCAGGCCCTTGTGAAAAAGGCCCAACAACGCCTGCATTTCCTGAGGAGGCTGAGGAGCGCCCGTCTATCCCCCAAAATTCTCACCAACTTCTACCACTGCACCATAGAGAGCATCCTGACCATCTGCATCTCAGTGTGGTACGGCAGCTGCACGTCAGTAGACCAGAAAGCTCTGCAGCGGGTCGTCAAGGCGGCCCAGCATATCACCAGTACCCAGCTCCCAGCCGTAAAAGACATTTATCACAAACGCTGCCTTCAAAGGGGTCTGAGCATCAGCAGAGATCCCACCCACCCCAACCATGGACTGTTCTCCCCCCTGCGCTCTGGGAGGCGCTACAGGAGCCTCAGAGCCCGCACTACCAGGCTCAAAAACAGCTTCTTTCCACAAGCTGTTGCCCACCTGAACCTGGCTACCCACTGAATGTCTGTAGATATTTTTAAATATTTTGTACTCATGCTCTTTCTTTAACTTATTTTTAGCTTTTGGTCTTCATGTGTGTATATCTTATCCTGTTTTTGCTGTGTTTGTCTGTGTCTGTCTTGCACTGTTTGGTGAAACCACAGCCCTCATTTCATTTTTAACATGTGCCTGTGCATTGTTTTTAATGACAATAAATTGAATTGAATTGAACTGCCATCATCAAAACACCAAATGAGGGAATATCTTTTAGAAGAATGGCGTCCATCCCTCCAGCGGAGCTCAGACTAGAATCTATGACAAGGAGCACTGAAGCTGTTCTGGAGGTCCAACACCTTACTAAAACAGTTCCTGTTGGTTTTTCATATGTCTGAAATCTACTGGTTCCATTGTTTGGACCTATAACATACATTTTTACATTATATAGTCTTCACTTTGGCATCACGTCTCCATGTGCAAAGCTTTTAAACAGCTCACGGCAGCAAAGCTTGCACATACGTCAATTTTCCTCTTGCTCACTCTTGCACGCACACACACACAGACACACACACACAGACACACACACACACACAGCATCCATGAGATACATTAGCAACGAGTGTCTTGTGTTTTACATTGACACATTGTGATCCCACCTCGTTCAGCGGCGGGCTCCGGTCATGCCACTTCTGCTGTGAGCGTGTTCCCCTTTCCATCTCTATAGGCCAGGATTTCACTCCTGCCTAAAACAGCCATGGGCGGTTTTTAAACTCTATATTCTGTCAAGACAAATACCAAATTATGAGACGGTCATTTTGTCCGCCCATGGTCGTTTTAGGTAGATCTTATCATCACTTTGTTTTTTGGGTGCAATGGATCTAAAACTCATTTTAATGCAAATATATGCAATTTTAGGAGAATTCAGGGGAGCAGCAGGTCTGCACCCCCCCCCCCCCAAAATTTATTAAACTTTGAAAATCCAAAACGGTCATAATGACCGTCTTGGTCGTTCTAGTATGAAAGGTTTAATTTACAGAGGTGTGACTAAATCATTGCTTTCCAAGTCACAAGTCAGTTTCAATTAAATTAAGTCTTGTCACTCACGTCCGAAGTCAAGACCCACAAGTCCGACGTCAAGGGCCAAGTTCTAAACTTTGAGTTTCAAGTCCTCAAGAAGTCATTATATGCTCTTCATCAAATTTAATGCAATGTTGGGAATTTTAACGACAGAGTAATAGTTAATACACTACATTTACACCAATTATGACTGCTTTTCGAGATGTTGTATTCATTATGGATTGATACAAAGTGGACCTGTACTGACGGCAATGAAGAGGTGATTGGCTGCACACTTTTTAAAAGCCTTTTATCTTTGGCGTGGAGAAGGTACCAGGTCTTTCAAGTCAAAAAGCTCAAGTCCAAGTCAACTCGTGAGTCACTGGTGTTAAAGCCAAAGTCCAGATGCAAGTCTTTTTCTATTTTGTCAAGTCTGAAATCGCCTCACAGCAAGAAGGTCCCGGGTTCGAGCCCCGGGGTAGTCCAACCTTGGGGGTGGTCCTGGGTCGTCCTCTGTGTGGAGTTTGCATGTTCTCCCCGTGTCTGCGTGGGTTTCCTTCGGGGTCTCCGGTTTCCTCCCACAGTCCAAAGACATGTAAGGTCAGGTGAATTGGCCGTACTAAATTGTTCCTGTGTGTGTGTGTGTGGGCCCTGTGTGATGGCCTGATGGCCTGTCCACAGTGTGTCCCCACCTGCCGCCCAATGACTGCTGGGATAGGCTCCAGCATCCCCGCCACCCTGAGTAGGGATAAGCATCCATCCAGCCATCCATTATCTGAACCGCTTATCCTGCTCTCAGGGGTCGCGGGGAGGCTGCAGCCTATCCCAGCAGTCATTGGGCGGGAGGTGGGGAGACACCCTGGGCAGGCCACCAGGCCGTCACACAGGGCCCACACACACCCATACACTCATACCTAGGGACAATTTAGTACGGCCGAGTCACCTGACCTCCATGTCTTTGGACTGTGGGAGGAAACCCACACAGACACGGGGGGGGACACACGACCCCCAAGGTTGGACTATCCCGGGGCTCGAACCCAGGACCTTCTTGCTGTGAGGCGACCGCGCTAACCACCGCGCCGTATCCACACGCCCTGTAATTATACTTATTCCCCCGTCTAACTGACAAACAGCGAGCATTCACCATATTTCACTTTTCCGTGGTTTGTTTGTTTCACATGAAACCAACATTTGAGCAAAACAGCAAATAGTGACATACCATGTGTGCGTTACGCCGTCGACATGTGAGCTTCTTTGCTATGCAAATGACTGGTGACACACCATGCAGCTTGCATACATGTTACTTTCCTTGTTCTCTCTCTCTCTCTCTCTCTCTCTCTCTCTCGCCCTCTCTCTCTCTCGCCCTCTGTCTTGCTCTCTCTCTCTCTCTCTCTCTTCCTCCATCTCGCTCGCCCTTTCATCTTTTTTCACACGCTGCTCCCCTTCACACTTCCACAGACACAGACACAGCACACGGATGCAGATCTTGCAGCCATTTCTCATTGTTAGGGTGTGCCACATTGTGCTGCCTCTGTGATTGTGCGTGTGTGTGCGTGAGTGTGTGTCTGTGTGTGTGTGTGTAGATGTTTTGGATGCTTTGATACTGTTCCGGGAGATAGCGAGGGCTAAAAATAGCGAGCCATGATTTGTATTCTGACTCCAGTGTAAAGCCCCCCCCCCCCACCCCCCCGCCATCTTTGAAACACTGATACTTCCCAGGTCGCTCACGTCTTTATGCTGCCGGGGTTTGACCGCTCGCAATGACACGCGCCACTAACAGCCGTGTGCTTTACGCTGACATGTCACCACCGGCTTGTGGGCTCGAACGGACGTGCGGGGGAAGTGCTGCAGCATCCGGCAGGCTGTGTGGGGGGGGGGTTACTTTTTCTTTTTACTACCTTTGTTATTAACCCCCCATGGGGGCAGTTCTTTCTCTACATTTAACCCGTCCTAGCTGTGTAGCTTGCAGAGCCCGGGCACCGACTCCAGTTCTTTTCCCACTGCCTTGCTCAGGGGCACAGACAGGAAGCAGTATTGCGCACGGGGAGAACATCCAGACTCCACACAGACACTGTTACTGTTAACAGAACTGCCCAACACACTAGTGACTATCTGCTAATATTTGTACTCAGTTGCACCCGGCCAACTACCCCGCTCTCCCGAGCCGCCCCGGTCGCTGCTCCACCCGCCTCTGCCGATCCGGGGGAGGGCTGCAGACTACCACGTGCCTCCTCCCATACATGTGGAGTCGCCAGCCGCTTCTTTTCACCTGACAGTGAGGAGTTTCACCAGGGGGACGTAGGGCGTGGGAGGATCACACTATTCCCCCCAGTTCCCCCTCCCCCCCCCCGACTGACCAGAGGAGGCGCTAGTGCAGCGACCAGGACACACACCCAGATCCGGCTTCCAACCCGCAAACTGCACCCCGGGTAAAACTTGGCATTAGATTTTCATGGATCTTACTTCAGGTTTCTTTACATGGCGTTAATTACGCAGTCATGTGAAGAAACCGCCCACCTGTCTTGCCCTGTATGTGGGCTATACCACTCACCATAAGAACGAATGCCCATATAATTACTGACTAAACCTCCTTATTCTGCTTTAATTTTACTCTATAATTATCCAGTACTTCCGGTAAACCTACTACAACTTGTCATTAGATTGATTTTACTTTACTGTGTGTGTGTGTGTGTGTGGTGTGTGTATATATATATATATATATATATAGATATATATACACACCACAATTGCTTTACTTCTTCATATTTGCTTTATGAGCTGCTCTGCTGTGTCAGTACCCTCATTCTATTCAACAGTCAGCTGTGGGAATGCATTTTATGACGGTAATACTATTTATATTGTGTAAATGGGGTCTCCCTCTGCAAAACATAAGTAGGACCACTAACAGTGTCTGATTGTCTGCTGCATTCAGACAATCAGAGTCTGCTGAGTTCCTCCAATCCAATCTTAAAACTCATCTTTTTTGCCTTAGTCTACAATCAGTTGCCTTTAAGTGAGTACTTCACAACCTGTACTGCATGGGCGGGCCGGTTTCTGTCTCAGTGAATTTACCAACCACTGTTCTGCCAACCAGATTATGGAGTATAGATTATTGAGTATAGATTATACAGTATAGATTATAGAGTATATATTATATAGTATAGATTATAGAGTATAGATTATGCAGTATAGATTATAAATTATTGAGTATAGATTATGGAGTATAGATTATGGAGTATAGATTATACAGTATAGATTATACAGTATAGATTATTGAGTATAGATTATATATTATTGAGTATAGATTATAGAGTAGAGTATAGATTATACAGTATAGATTATAGAGTACTGCAAACTGTTCTCTTCTCTCATGCCTTTTCTCTCTGTCTGAATGATGTCTTCTGCTTTCTCTTCTTCTGTTGAAGGGTGTGACGTGAGTCTCCCTCGTGTGCACGTGCAGTCTGTCCTCCTCCAGGTCTCCATGGTGACCGTGGTCGCCACCTGGACACTGCTTAGCATCCTCCTCATCACATTTTCCTTTTACACATCTTATACATCCATGTAAGTTTGTTGTCCTGTTTCAGTGTTATATCCTTCTCTCTCTCAGACGTGTGACTGATGGTTTTTTTCTGTCTCCATGGCGACGGTGGTCGCGTGGCTCGGGCCCTGGGCTGTTCCGGTGGCGTCTGGACACTGCTTGGCCTCCTCCTCATCATATTCTTCATACGTTTTATAATTACATTATACCTGTGTTTTCCTCTTTCGGTGTTGTGTTGTTTAAATTGTGTAAACACAACATCACTGCGCGTTGTGCGTCTTGGGCGAGAGCGCCTCCTCCGCTGCTCCCCCTGAGCTTTCTTCCCGTCGTTCCTCCCTGCTACAGGGTTTTAGGCAGTTGTTCCTGATGCGACGCGAGGGTCTAGAGCCAGGACGCGTGTTGCTGTGAAGCCCCTGAGGCACATCTGTAGTGGGGGATGTTGGGCTGCACAATGACGAAACAACGTGCGTCACACCTCCCCGATCACACCTCCCCCTGATCACACCTCCCCGATCACACCTCCCCTGATCACACCTCCCCGATCACACCTCCCCGATCACACCTCTCCAATCACACCTCCCCGATCACACCTCCCCCGATCACACCTCCCCCGATCACATCTCCCCGATCACACCTCCCCGATCACACCTCCCCAATCACACCTCCCCGATCACACCTCCCCGATCACACCTCTCCGATCACACCTCCCCGATCACACCTCCCCGATCACACCTCCCCGATCACACCTCCCCGATCACACCTCCCCCGATCACACCTCCCCGATCACACCTCTCCGATCACACCTCCCCGATCACACCTCTCCGATCACACCTCCCCCGATCACACCTCCCCGATCACACCTCCCCGATCACACCTCCCGATCACACCTCTCCGATCACACCTCTCCGATCACACCTCCCCCGATCACACCTCCCCGATCACACCTCCCCGATCACACATCCCCGATCACACCTCCCCCTGATCACACCTCCCCCGATCACACCTCCCTGATCACACATCCCTGATCACACCTCCCCGATCACACCTCCCCGATCACACCTCCCCGATCACACCTCCCCCGATCCCCACCTCCCCCGATCCCACCTCCCCGATCACACCTCCCCGATCACACCTCCCCGATCACACCTCCCTGATCACACCTCCCCGATCACACCTCCAGCTCCAGACAAGACGCTGTCGGGAACACCTCCGACAAATAATTGATATCAAACTTGGCGATGAGATTTTAACTTGAGTAAAATCAATTCTGTAGTTTATGAAAGAGAAGAATGCATGCCCTTGAACACACACACTACACACACACACACACAAATACACATAAACGCACACAAATACACTGTGATCCCACTCGGGCTGAGCAAAGGAACAGTGGCCTGGGGAGACAGGGCATTAATCCTGCTAACAAACTGTGTGTCAGCTAGCAGGGCAGGCACACACACACACACACACACACACACACACACACACACACACACACACACACACACACACACACACACACACACTCTCTCTCTCTCTCTCTCCTGGGCCAGGGGCTCTTTGCAGTTTTGCAGAGTTCCAGGCGAGGGAAGCAAGCAATGCCTCTGACCGGTATCAGGGTTGTGGAGTCAACACTTTGTGTGTGTGTGTGTGTGTGTGTGTGTGAGAGAGAGAGAGAGAGAGAGAGACAGCGAGAGAGAGAGAGAGAGAGAGAGAGAGAGAGAGAGAGAGAGAGAGAGAGAGAGAGAGAGAGAGAGAGAGAGAGAGAGAGAGAGAGAGAGAGAGAGAGAGAGAGAGAGTGACGGGGGAAGAGAGATTGAGAGAGAGGGAGGGGGAGAGAGCAAGACAGAGAGACAGAGAGGGGGGAGAGAGAGTGAGACAAAGTAACAGGGGGGGAGAGACAGAGAAGGGGGAGAGGAAGGGAGAGAGAGGGGGACAGAGACAGAGGGGGGAGAGAGAGTGAGACAAAGTAAGAGAGGGGGGAGGGGGAGAGAGAGAGAAAGACAGAGACGGGGGAGAGGGGAGGAGAGAGAGAGAGAGAGAAGGGGGGGCGGGGAGAGAGCCAGAGGGGGGGAGAGGAGGAGAGAGAGGGAGAGTGAGAGAGAGAGGAATCGAAAGAGGTTAAATCTTGAGGATATTAATTGTTTTTTAGTTCTACGTTTAAATCGTTTGTGGGTTGGTGTGTTTATAAACCTTCCTGTGTGTGTGTGTGTGTGCGTGCCTGTGTGTGTGTGTGTGTGCGTGCCTGTGTGTGTGTGTGTGTGTGTGTGTGTGTGTGTGTGTGTGTGTGTGTGTGGTAGCAGTCCATAACTAGGGCAACAGCCTTAATTCCCTTGAAGACAGATGACCCAGGCTTCGCAACACAAACAAAGTCTGTGTGTGTTAACAGCCAGCTCACACACACACACACAGACACACACAGACACACACAGCGTTCAGGTCTGTGTTCAGGTCTGTGTTCAGGTCTGTCCTCCCCCGGTCATGCATGTGTAGTGCCGTATCGGCAGACCGGCTCCGGGCTGTGTTTGTGCCTGTTTTGAAGTTCCGATCCATGGCTTTCGTCAGGGAGAGAAAGCGTTTTGAGGAATAATTGGGGCTTTGGGACGGCGCGGTGTTGTTATTTAATTGTCACCAGCAGAAATTCCACGGCCCGTGTGCAACATCCTGTGTGTGTGTGTCCGTGCATTAGTGTACCAGGTCTCAATTCACCGAGGAAGTTTGGACGAACACACAAAAGGAAGCAGCATCATTACCGGTATAAGAACTTGACCCGGCAAAAGAAAAGCCTGTTACGGTGTTCTGGGTCAAAGCTGTGGCTAAATTGGGACTCACAGGGCCCTGGACTCACAGTCACGCTAAAGAGAGGAATTTGTGTGGGGAAGTGCATCATCCTTGTGTGGTAGCCTACAGAGATACTGCCTCGCGGTTTCCCATCCAACCTTCCAGAAGGCGTCTGCACAGTCAAAGCATCTCTTGTGTGCTTTCTTAGATTTGGCTGACAGACTGCGAGACGACCGCCACTGTAAGCAAGTTCTGCATAACCTTCAAGAGCCTGAACGGGACATACCACAATGTGTGCATACTATTTTCTGTGTATCTACTCTGGTTGTGTGTACCAGAGACCGATTTCATGATGATCCCCCCCCCCCCTTTTCTACTCAATTGTACTTGGCCAATTACCCAAATCTTCCGAGCCGTCCCGGTAACTGCGCCACCCCCCTCTGCCGATCCGGGGGAGCGGTGTCGTAGTGGGGGGGGGGGAGGGGGAAGGACCTACCAGGGCCCAGAAAGGGGGGGGGGGCTCGGGAAGCCTGGGATTAAAAGTTTGTTTCGGTTTGCAAATTTTTATTTCTAACTAATTAGTGTCATAACGTCAGTTAGAATTGGCTTGATGCATCGGTTGAGGGACTTAAAGAAAATAGTGGAGGCTCTCTGAGGCCCCTCTCAGCCCTGTCTGAGGCCCCTCTCAACCTTTACAAAAGGTGCAAAATGGTTTAGTCTGCCCCTCACGAGCATCTCTCAGTGCAGTTCATCTAGTCCTGTCGCAAGTGACTGCTGATACAAGCACAGAGTCATGTCTTTCCCAAAGAAAGCAAAATCTGGGTGCCAGAAAAGAAAAGGGAAAAAAGGAAAGGGAGAGAAGGCAAGATGAGGGAAAACAACTGTTGGGTAATTTCTTCCAAAAGAAATGTGAGCTAGGAGCTTTTAAAAGAAAGGTGGCTAGCTAACTCCACAGCTAGGTAGCAGCTAGCTAGCTAGCTCTTAACTCCTACTACCTGAACATAGTAGCAGTTAGCTAGCTAGCTAGTACTGTAACACACGCAGCGTCATACATTTATCAGCGTCATAGCTACAATGATGTGAAAGTGATGCGGGAGAGACAAAAGAGGAAAGGGGCCCACAGAGACTGCTTATGTATAGGGCCCAGAGTTTTGTGCTACACCCCTGCCAGGGACGGCTGCAGACTACCACATGCCTCCTCCGATACATGTGGAGTTGCCAGCCGCTTCTTTTCACCTGACAGTGAGGAGTTTCGCCAGGGGGAAGTAGCATGTGGGAGGCTCACAGTTCCCCCTCCCCCCTGAACAGGCGCCCTGACCGACCTGAGAGAGGCACTAGTGCAGCGACCAGAACGCATGTCTACATCCGGCTTCCCACCTGCAGAGACAGCCAATTGCGTCTGTAGGGACGCCCAACCAAGCCGGAGGTAACACGGGGATTCGAACTGTCGTAGGCAACGGAACAGACCGCCACGCTACCCAGACGCTGTAGATTTCGTGACTATTAACAAGAATTGGTCACTAACCTGGACTTGTTTGGTGTTTGTTTTCAAGTTTAGAACTGATATTGATTAACACCTTGAACTTTGTCAATATGAATACTTGGTTTTCAGGGGATGATGCATCAGTACTGCTACAGACTACAGAAGAATGAGGATGAAAGAAATGGAGAGCTAAGCCTCAGAATGAAAACACCCCCCCCCCTCCAAAAAGAGAGAGTGTAAAAAGGGAAAACAAACTACTGAAACTTCAGCAGCGAATACTGTTTGATTCATCACACCTGCATGAGTCATCATTACAAACATTCACAAAGACATCCACGTCATCATCCAGAACTGCTGTGTGTCATGTGACGACAACTTTCGAATCCCTGTGTTACCTCCGGTTTGGTCGGGCGTCCCTACAAACACAATTGGCCATGTCTGCGGGTGGGAAGCCAGATGTGGGTATTTAAGTCCTGGTTGCTTAGCGCCTCCCCTGGTTGGTCGGAGTGCCTGTTCGGGGGGGGGGGGGAATGGCGTAATCCTCCCACGTGCTACGTCCCCCTGGTGAAACTCCTCACTGTCAGGTGAAAAGAAACGGCTGGTGACGCCACATGTATCGGAGCAGGCATGTGGTGGCCTGCAGCCCTCCCCGGATTGGCAGAGGGGGTGGAGCAGTGACCGGGAGGGCTCAGAAGAGTGGGGTAATTGGCCAAGTACAATTGGGGAGAAAAGGGAGGGGGGGTAGTTAAATATACACGTTGCACCTTTGAACGCCAGGTATTTCTAGTAGTAACACAAGCTAACTTTTAGAGATTCAACAAACTTCTTACAATCATCACAAAAGCCCTTTCCAGATATACATACATGCAGTAACATGACAGTAATGACTTTTAGTTTTCCATTCACACACACAGCTTCCATCGGTAAGATGGGAGGATGGCGTTTGCTCACATGTGACATGAGAGTCTTCTGTCTCATTACAGGTTCCCTATGTCACCAAATACAACAGCATGTCTACTACTATGTAGTCATCATCTTGGCTCTCTTGATTTTCCACACTATTGTACCACAAGGCGGACCACTGATTTCCTCCTCAGTGCCGACCACAAGTAGCTCCCTTCTTTCCAGGATGGCCTTTTTCTACAGACATTTCATATGCGCGCCTGCATTTACTGGTTTACGGATAAATCTCACACTTTGGTAAATGTCTGCCGTGAAAAAGGCACATTTGACAAGTGCTGTTAAAACTTTCATTGACTGGGTATGTTTCCATAAATGTTACTCCGTCTTAATTCGGCGGATTGCTGGTACAACATTTATGGAGTATCGACTCCAGTTTGCGTTCACACATGAGCTCGAATATGTAAAATTGCCAGACAAATTATTGATTAGTCTTCATATGTGAATTAGGTCTACGTTTTGAAGACAGGGAGAACTCTTCAGTTGAAATCTTTGCAAATAAATCTCCATGACCCAGAGGAATTTAAATGGGGGTTTTCTGTCTCAATGAATTTACCAACCACTGTTCTGCCGACAAGATTATCGAGTATAGATTACAGAGTATAGATTATGACGAATCGATGACTTAATTGATTATGGCTAATGACTACTGCAAACTGTTCTCTTCCCTAACATGTCTTTTCTCTCTCTCTGAATGATGTCGTCTCCTTTCTCTTTCTCTGTGTCTGAATGGTGTCATGTGAGTCTCTCTTGCATGCATGTGCGGTCGGTTCTCCTCCCAGGTCTCCGTGGTGATGGTGGTCGCCATTTGGATGCTGCCTGCCCTTCCACTCCTCACCTAAGTTTTTCTTTTACTACATGACTGAATTGAATTGAATGATGATGCTGGTCGCGTGGCTTGGGTCCTGGACTGCTCGGTTGGCATCTGGACACTGCTTGGCATCCTGTGCATCTTGTTCTTCATAAATGTTATGTCCATTATAATTCTGTTATCCTCTTTCAATGTTGTATTATGTAAATTGTGTGAACACAACATCCATTGCACGCTGTCCGTCTTGGGAGAGAGATCCCCCCTCTGTTGCTCTCCCTGAGGTTTCTTCCTATATTTTCTCCCTGTTAAAGGGTTTTTTTAGGGAGTTGTTCCTTATCCGATGAGAGGGTCTAAGGACAGGATGTTGTGTTGCTGTTAAGCCCACTGAGGCAAATTTGTAATTTGTGATATTGGGCTATACAAATAAAACTGATTTGATTTAGTACTGGTAGAAAGATTGATGCAACAGCCAAAATCAGGGATCAGGAATCAGGACTACTTTGTTGTTTCATTTCATGTACCTGTGTACACGAAATGAAACAAAATATCGTCTCCCCCAGCCAACAGCAGTGCAACACAACGACAAAAACACATATCCAAAAATTACAGGAACAGAACACATAGTGTATCAAACTACAAAAAAACATTCACTGTCCAAGAGAATGAAAGCAGGTTGACTGTCAGAACTGCCGGTCTGCATGGGCTAGCAGTTAGCTTAGCCTGCCCCGCTTCTGTGTCCTGTCAGACCGCCCTTGGTGTTTTCTCCTCAGGCGCAACTCCGGGCAGGGCCGTGGTCCTCGGGCCCACCGGACGCAGCAGACCAAGCTCCCCCAGCTGATCCAATGCCAGCTCTCCCTGCTAGACACCTTCGACACACTTCCTCGCACGCCACACAACGACACTGAAAACACAGTCAAGGCTAGGCGGCGCTGCCGCCAGACCGCCCTTGGTGTTGTCAGAACTGCCGGTCCGCATGAGCTAGTAGCTAGCCTAGCCTGCCCTGCCTCCACATCCCATCAGACCGCCCCTGGAGCTTACTCTTCGGGCACAGTTCCGGGCAGGGCCGCGGTCCCTGGGCCCACAGGATGCAGCAGACCAAGCTCTCCCAGTCGATCCAGCGCCAGCTCTTCCGGCCATCAAATGAGGGAAACTTAGACGCAGACGTGGAGAAAGACACTGCATGGACAGTACTGGGTGAGGCCACCGCAACCGTAAGTTCGCACACCATCTTCCCACACCGGTACTGTGGGAAGATGGTGTGGGAAAATGGCGGTGATGGTGGATGGTGTAAGATGGCTTTCTTGCAAAGAAAGCCACTTCATTTTGTCATTGTATTCTTACAAAGAATTTGTTCTCTGCATGTAACCCATCCTATTGGATAGGAGCAGTGGGCAGCTGCAGCACCTTTTTTCCTGCCTTGCTAAGGAGCGCAGGAGTATTAACCCTAACATGCATATCTTTTTCATGGTGGGAGGAAACTGGAGCACCCAGAGGAAACCCACACAGACACGGGGAGAACATGCAAACTCCAAACACATAGGACCTGGGTCGGTCTGGGGTTCAAACCCAGGACCTTCTTGCTGTGAGGCAACAGTGCAAACCACTGGGTCGCCGTGCTGCCTAATAAGAACCAAGAAACATATAGCTCGTCTGCATTAGTTTACATAAAATTTACAAGTGTTAGAAGACAGAAAGGCCTCATCCAGCTGAGGAAAATGCAACCAGCCGCAGCTGTATGTTCCCTGAGAGGTATAGATTCCCTCTGCGTTTATCATGATGGAGTATTAACACTAATGTAATCCTATGGATAAGATTGAATTGTTGGATTAGATCAGATCAGACCAGATTGGATTCCTAAAGAGGGGGGAGTAGCAGACTTTTATAAGCGAACATAAAGAGAATGAGAATGCTTATACCATCCATCCATCCATCCATCCACCCATGATCCAAACTGCTTATCCTGCTCTCAGGGTCGTGGGGATGCTGGAGCCTATCCCAGCAGTCACTGGGTGGCAGGCGGAGAGATACCCTGGACAGACCACCAGGCCATCACAGGGCCGACACACACACACACACTCCTAGGACAATTTAGTAAGGCCGATTCACCTGACCTCCATGTCTTTGGACTGCGGGAGGAAACCGGAGCACCCGGAGGAAACCCACACAGACACGGGGAGAACATGCAAACTCCACACAGAGGATGACCCCCAAGGCTGGACTACCCCGGGGCTCGAACCCAGGCCCTTCTTGCTGTGAGGCGACTGCACTAACCACTGTGCCACCGTGCTGCCATAATACTATTAAGCTGGCTGTCTCACAGGTCTCAGACATTTTAAATCTGTAATCTAACGACTTCAGTATACAGATAGGAGTCTGTGGGGGCATCAGCTGAACCCTTGGTTTGAATTCAGAGATTTCTGCTCAACATTAGAAATCAGCCTCAGTGACTCCATTGCCGACGTAGTCAAGAAAAGACGCAGTGTGACAATTTTTCATAACTGTTTCCAGAAGTTACCACTTAGCGCGAGTATCCTGGCGTGATCTCGGCTTTCATCTCCAGTGAGTCAGTAACATCTGGCCAAAGAGTAATTTCCGGTGTCAGACATTTCACGTTCGTATTCTCAAAGGAGGCAGATGACAGCGTTTCCCCCTAGGCCTAAATAATCAGACAAGTTCGGGAACACTTCACTTCTTAAAAAAAAAAAAGTGCAGCGTGAAAAGATGCACTTAAAATGATGAAATGTGAACTGTGAGAGGGAGCAGTCATCAATAATGGCCTATCGCTGTGGGAGTCGGTGATTGAATACATCACAACCCATTGGCTGTGACTGGACTCGAGGGGACGTGTCGGGCTTAGACTCAAACATGTATTCGGTCAAGATAAGATAGCGCTCCAGGCACCGAGAGAGAGAGAGAGAGAGAGAGGGAGAGAGAGAGAGAGATGCCAGTTCCTAAGTATTGGTTCTTTAATGCTACTTATTGAGCTATATTTTAAGAAGACATACCACAATCCCAAGCCTGCTGCAAGTCATCTCACGTGCTGCAGGAACATTAGGGCGCAGCCCCACACCCTGACTTCTTCTCCCGGCACGTCGACTAGATCTGAGCCTTTTGCTGCTCCTGTAGAGTTCACTCCCGGCTGATTCTACATTAACATAGACCAAATAATGTAAGGTGACCAGAATTGTTTTCTTTTTTTGAGCAAATCCGGAGACATTTTGTGGCTTCACACCCACCAAATATTTACCTCCGGCTTGGTCGGGCGTCCCTACAGACACAATTGCCCGTGTCTGGGGGTGGGAAGCCGGATGTGGCTATCTGTCCTGGTCGCTGCACTAGCGCCTCCTCTGGTCAGTCGGGGCGCCTGTTCGGGGAGGGGGGACTGGGGGGAATAGCGTGATCCTCCCACGTGCTACGTCCCCCTGGCGAAATTCTTCACTGTCAGGTGAAAAGAAGCGGCTGGCGACTTCACATGTATGGGAGGAGGCATGTGGTAGTCTGCAGCCCTCCCCGGATGGGCAGAGGGGGTGGAGCAGAGGCCGGGACGGCTCGGAGGAGTGGGGTAATTGGCCAAGTACAACTGGGGAGAAACAGCGGGAAAATATTAAGAAATTGAAAAAATTATATATATATATATATATATATATATATATATATATATATATATATATATATATATATATGTGTGTGTGTGTGTGTGTGTGTGTGTTTCTTTTTTCATTAGCTGTCAACAAGTGAGCTAATTAACAATCCTCTCGATGTTGTTCATTGATGCAATACTCCTCTTTTCAGTCTTCACTCGTGCCTACTAATGACCAAATGACACAGACGAGGCACGTCAGCATTAAATATTGTTTTCAGCAACAGTAAACACAGTGTTTTGGAATACAGTTACGTTATTTCATGTTTTGCATTAACTCAAAGAACATTTTTAATTCATTTATTGTTTAATAAATAATATAAAATTGTATTTATTTTTCAGATTGTATAATATATAAAATGACAAATAATGATCTATAATATCTTTTTTATATTACTTTGTAATAATTAATGTATCACTATTTAAATAAAAAAAAAACAAATGAATATTTGATCACAAAAAAGAAAATAAATGTGCATTATGAACATGCTGTGAGTGACCTGGCCTCCTGCTGGGACCCACTTGTGGGTCCACACCAGTCTCAAACCCCTGCATCGGGTTCCAGAGGGACCAGAGCTGCTAAACCGGGGCTGCGCTCACGCCACAAGCTCGGCTTATTGTGATATGGGCAAAGGAGCCCTCGGCAGTCACAGCAGTGGATAAAAAGTGTTTCTCCACCCAAACCCAACATCAGACGTCAAGCTAAGTCCTCTGGAAGACTCTCGACACCAGTAAAGCATCATGAAGCGCAGATGGAGGGCTGACAGCTGTCTGTCACTGTAAATCTGTTTTACTGGATGAACCAATTATGTGGCCTAAGTACATGACACATCCCGCCCAGCGTCTGCTAGATGTCAATTTCACACACACACACACACACACACACACACACGCACACGCACACACCGTTCGTCTGAGTTTACAGGATCTGTACCGTGGTGGGATTAGTGGGATTAAGGGTGGTCTTTCTTCTCCGTTGTCAGTTAAATAAAACTTCATTGCAGTAGTTCTTCTCTGGCAGAACTCCACTTCCCCTGAAGACTACACGTCTTTTTTGGGAAACTGGGCTCTATATATTATTTTACTCTCTGAGTGTGCATCAGTGACATGTTTCTTAATCCAGAAATAAATACAGAATATCTCTGCTGTCATCAGGAGACGTCGTCCCACCGTGCCTTCACAGAGGAGTCGTCAGCTGAAATGCCACCATGGAGGGAAAATGTCTTTATCTGGCCAATTACCCCACTCTTCTGAGCCCGTCCCGGTCTCTGCTCCACCCCCTCTGCTGATCCGGGGAGGGCTGCAGACTAGCACATGCCTCCTCCCATACACGTGGAGTCGCCGGCCGCTTCTTTTCACCTGACAGCGAGGAGTTTCACCAGGGGGACGTAGCGCGTGGGAGGATCACGCCATCCCCCCCCAAGTTCCTCCTCCCCCCTGAACAGGCGCCCCGACCGACCAGAGGAGGCGCTAGTGCAGCAACCAGGACACATACTCTCATCCGGCTTCCCACCCACAGACACGGCCTGTGTCTGTAGAGACGCCCGACCAAGCCGGAGGTAACACAGGGATTTGAACCAGCGATCGCTGTGTTGGTAGGCAACGGAATAGACCGCCGCCACGCCACCCGGATGTCCGAAAATGTCCTTTTTAAAGACTAATCCCATTGTTATTTACTTCATCAACATGCCATTTAGTAAATCCTCAAAACCATAGCACTGTAGGAAACTGCAATGCCCAGAAGATGAAAAACAACCATAATGAGTACTTCTATATATTTGATTTAAAGGATAATCCATTTTTTTTACAACCTGGATCTTATATGTACAGATTTCTGCCATCATGTGCATCAGTCATAATATCATCAAATAGACGAAAGCGTGAGACGACTACAAACCCTATTTTCCACGAGCACTATCATTAACTGTCAGTTTGTTTACATTCATGGTAAAGTCTACCTGGTTCTCAACGCAACAAATCCCCCAATCCAAATCTCCTGCGTGACCCCAACATGCCACTGCCACGCGGAAGATGGATGACGTGAGACATGAAAATCATCCGATAGCCTTTTTTGCATCGTATCGCATCCATTCAAACTCAAACCAGCCAACCTGACCGCAGCAGAAAACAATGTGAGCAAAGTGCAGAAGTACATAATTAAGGTACGCTGCTGTCTAACCTCGGAAATAAACCGCCACTTACCCAGTGACAGCATAATTGGCTCTCCTTTATGCCAGCATCTCACACACACACACACACACACACACAGGGTGCCGATGGAAACTGTAAAATCCACTACGGTTTCCTGAGAAACAGGAAATAAGCCAAAAGAACAAGAAGAACAAGAAGAAGAAGAAGAAGAACAAGAAGACAACGATGATGACACGGAGCAGCTTATTCCTCAATACAGTCATTTCACACGTAATACATTTTGCTGATGGTCTTTCATGGAGCACTCCTCAGTCAGTCTACGTGAAGAGCAACTTTACAACGCTTGATTTCATCACTACGAGCAACATATAGGGAAGCATTTAAAGTACCCCCCCCACACACACACACACACTCACTCAAAAATGTGTTTTTCTTATGTTTGTGTCCCCTAAAATGTCTGACCTTGACCATACTTACTTGTCTGTGGGCAAATTTTGTGACTAAAGCGGTGTTTTCACATCCCTCTACCGGAGGAGCGGCCTGTGCACTTCCCTAAAATCTGAGATTCAAACGTACCCCAGGTAAGCTAGATTTGGTACGTCACAAATCCAAAAAGCCAATCGCTGTCTAATATGCAAATGCAGGGTGGGCAAGGAAACCTGAAACCTCCTGCGCAGAGCGGACTTGTCAGTCCAGACAGCAGAGAGCAAGCGTTTCTGCCTAACGGCACAGCCGAGTGTTTGTCTTTACATGGAGGACACCTTGTCAGGGCTGGCGAGCGGGGCCAAGGTCATTCTAACACTAGCAAAACATCATTAGCCGATTGATAACGTAGTCTGATAAGCCCACTTGTATGTGACCGCGGCAAGTCTGCTGCCACGAGGGGGTTTGGTCAGAGGGATGAAGGCAAATATCAGCAGTCACTTACGTCACAGACGCAGAGTAGACATGGCCGGCCACAGATCTGGGAATGTTTGCAATCACAGCATTGTAAGATGGCGACAGCGTAAACCAGCGGTGATTCCGTATACGGCGAGCGTGTCGGACAAGCCGAGACTCATATTTTCCAAAGACCACGTCTCAACCGCTTTCGAGCCCCAAAACACGCGGCGCCAGAAGTTGGTCCACCCCAAGGATCGGGTCCCTTGACACAAACAGGGCAATATAGTGTACGGTGTTGAGTGCCAGGAGGATTGCCATAACTTGTACATTGGGGAGACTAAACAGACGCTGGCCAGAGGATGGCACAACATAGGAGAGCTAATGTGTCAGGCCAAGACTCCGCAGGCTACACCCACCTCCAGGCCAGTGGCCACTCTTTCAAGGATGAGGATGAGCACATCCTTGATAGGGAGGAACACTGGTTTGAATGAGGAGTCAAAGAGGCCATCTATGTGAAGAGGGAACGACCATCCCTGACCCGAGGGAGGCTAAGAGTACATCTGTCACCATCTTACAATGCTGTGACTGCAAACATTCCCAAATCCTCTGAATAGTACACATGGCCCCCGAAACTTTAGTTAACAGCCACACCCATATTTGCATATGAAACTGATTGTTGGTTTGGGTTGTTATGCAGCCGTATTGTTTATAAGGGTGGGGACACCTGCAGTCAGGTGAGACTGAAGAGGTCACTTAGATGAGTGATGAAACGTATCTGTCAATAAACGTGTCCAGATGAACTGATTCAGCTTTCTTTCAATCCCAGGTGGTTCCTGTACTCCGCCATCTTACACGCCGATTGCATGTACATGTACAAGTTTAAGACAATCCTCGCTGACATGACTCCAAATGTCTTTCTGCATGCTAAATAATCCAGGTAAGGAAATCACAGAAAGGTGAATCAGTTCATCGGGACACAACACTTAGAGGGAGAAACGTTTCATCACTCATCCAAGTGACTTTGTCAGTTGCTTTCAAACCCCAAAACGTGCTGCGCCAGAAATTGGTCCACCCGAAGGATCAGGTCCCCCAGCAAAAACAGAGCAATATAATGTATACTGTTGAGTGCCGATAGGATTGCCGCGTCTTGTTCATCGGGGAAACCAAACAGACACTGGCCATGTCAAACCGGCAACAGAAGGCCGGTTTCACCTCCTAAGCCAAACGCTAGTTTTCTGAAGCGTACGGTAGAACATAGAGCAATGAAAGCATGGAATTCCTTACCACTGCCAATGACTAAACCCACACAGAAATCAATATTTAAGAAGCAAATAAAGACACACCGTGGAATATTATATTTGTAGGATACAAAATACATGGTCATACATACACATATTACACACCCACACATACAGGACAGGGTAAGGTGTGTTTCGAACTGAATTCTACAGCCTGGATGGTCTCAACAGTTTGTACACTGGAATGATTTATGTAGTATGTCTCTTTGCTGTTGGATGATGACTTATGTGTACTGTAAAGTTTAATGTAGGTTTTTGCTATCTTTTGTTTGTTTTGTTTTTGTTTTTCTCTGTCCTGTTTTTAAATGTATGTTTTAAATGTATTGTTTTTATGTGGACCCCAGTAAGATTAGCGGTGCTTTAGGGCACAGCTAATGGGGATCCTGATAAATAAACAAACAAACAGACACTGGCCAATAAGATGGTACAGCACAGAAGAGCTAACACGTCAGGCCAGGACTCCGCAGTCTACACCCATCTACAGGCCAGTTGCCACTCTTTCAAGGATGAGGATGTGCACACCCTTGATAAGAAGGAATGCTGGTTTGAACGGGGGGGTCAAAGAGACCATCTATGTGATGAGGGAACGACCATCCCTGAACCGAGGCGGGGGCCTGAAAGTACATCTGTCACCATCTTACAATGCTGTGATAGCAATGATTCCCCAATCCTCTGTGAATAGTATACATGGCCATTGTAACTCTAGTTAAGGGGCACAGCAATTTGAATATAAAACCAATAGTTGGTTCCGGTCGTCATGCAACTGTGCTGTTTTTATAAGGTTGGGGGGGATACCTGCAGTCAGTTGAGACTGACGAAGTTACCTGGATGAGTGATGAAACATTTCTCCAACTAAACGTTGTGTTCAGATGAGCTGATTCATCTTTCTTTTATACCCTTGATTTGGTTTTAGCTAAAGGGATAGCTGTTTCTGATTTGACTGTCTTGCCAACCACATCCTGTGTCAGATCATTTTCTCATTAAATTTGAAGGATCATTGGCCTGTCCTGTTGATGTCGGCACATATGTAACCGCCACTCGCTACATGGGTTCATCCACTGTAGCGGCATTTGGCCAGCAGCTGCCTGAAGTCTTGGCTCCTTTCAGTGTAGAGACTGACTCTGTTGAAAATTTCAAGAGTAACTTAAATGCGACCTTCTCTAGTCTCCTGGATTCAGCTGCACCTCTCACTACCAGAGCTGGGCGACTAAAGAGGCATACACACTGGTTTAACAATGAGACAGCTGCTCTTATGCGGGCCTGCAGGAGACTGGAACATAAATGGCAAAAATCAATACTGGAACTTTTTTTTTTTTTTTTTAGCAATCTTGACACGAGTCTTCTTCTTTCAGCTTGTTCCCCGTTTCTCAGGGGTCACTACAGCGGATTTACAGTTTCCGTTGGTACCCTGTGAGGGCACAGCACCAATGGCGGCCGTTGTTATCCTGGCCTAAGCTGATTCCATACGGAGCCTCGAATGATTTGGTATGGTCTTGCCAAGCCGCATAATGATTTGGCAAACTTTCACATCGGATGCCCTTCTTGACACAACCATTAACCTTATGGATGGGGCCACAGTTAAAACGCTGGATATCATCCCAGTATTTATGGACTTGCACCCATGCCTGTCACTGGTATTTTGGCATGAGTGTTTGTGGAAATACAAGCATGCTTTATTTGCTGCAAAAACAGCGTATCTCTCTTGCTTAATCAATATTAATAAACATAATTAGCTGCTCATCATTCACAGCCCATGAGTCTCTAGATTTTTTTTTTTTTGCAATAAGGTTGATGAGAATAAAAACTTCAACCCCAGTTACTCCTGCAGATCTCGTCTTACCAAATTCATATCTATACAATGAGTCACAGATAGTCCCTGTTATACCTTTTGAGACTATCTCTCTTGATATTTTGACTAAGCTTGTCGGCTTGTAAACTAGCTACTTGTCTACTTGACCCCTTACCACCAAAACTTTTTTAAGACATCTGGCCTTTTCTGGGACCTAAAATGCCATATATTTTTAAGTTATCAGTTACTACTTGCATTGTTCCCAGCAGTTTTAAGATAGCTATGGTCAAACCTCTATTTATGAAACCACACTTTGATCCAGGGTCTCTTTATAACTATCAACCAGTCACTAATCTTCAATTTTTTTTTCAAAGTTCTGGAGAGAGATGTGTATTAACAACTTTCGACTCATATAGAAGAAAACTATATTAAACTTTTCAATCAGCTTTCAGGGCCTGTCACTTCATTGAAACTGCTCTGACCAGAGTGGTAAATGATCTTCTACTTGCTATGGACTCTGATTCCACCTCTGTGCTTCTACTACTAGACCTCAGTGCAGCCTTTGACAGTTGATCACTGTATACTATTAGATGGATGAATTGTAATTTTGGTGTATCTCGTCTAGCTCTCTCTGGGCTTAACTTAGTACTTATCTGGAAGAACACATTATATCTACTATAATATTACATTGATATTCTCTGATGTTAAATATGGCGTACCTCAGGGCTCGGTTCTTGGCCCTATACTTTTCTCTCTTTATATTTCGCCTCTTGGCCAAATCATATGCAGTCATGGAATAAATATCCATTGCTATGTGGATGATGCTCAGCTGTATGTGCCTATAAGGGCTGATGATTGTACTCGAATTATTAATTTAAAGGCCTACTTGGCTGCTGTGAAAAATTGGATGTCTCTAAATTTCCTGGTTTTAAATTCAGACAATACCGATATGCTGGTGGTTGGCCCTCCTAGACATAAACGCCAATTTGATCAAGTAACAGTTATGCTCAACAACTCTGTGATTTCACAAAGTGTGGCAGCCAAAGATCTTGGTGTTGCATTTGATCCCAGCCTTTCCTTTGATAAGCACATTAAAGAAATCACCAAGACTGCCTTTTCCCCTTATATAACATAGCTAAAATTCAGTCTTTCCTGTCCATTGTTGATGCAGAGACACTAATACATGCATTCGTTTCATCCAGACTTGATTGCTTAATGTTATGTTTTCAGGTCTGCCACATTAGTACGAAAAGTCTTCAGATGGTTCAAAATGCTGCAGCTAGAATCCTAAAACATAATTTGACCATATTACACCAATTCTTGCCTCCCTTCATTGGCTTCCTACCCATGATAGATCAAACTTCAAGGTGCTTGTGCTGATTTATAGAATCCTAAATGGGCTTGCCCCAACATATCTGTCTTAACTCTTTAAACCATACATTCCATCTCAAGCTCTCAGCTCTCAAAATACAGGGCTCCTGTGTGTACCCAAAGTTAAAAACAAGTCAGCAGGTGGCAGGGCCTTTTCCTACCGGGCCCCCTTCTTATGGAATAACCTGCCTGCTGCTGTCAGACAATCGGAGTCCTTTAAATCCAAAATTTAAACTTATCTTTTTGTCTTAAACCATAATTAGCTGCCTTTAAGCTGAGTGCTTCATGACATGTACTGCATGGTGGGTCAGATTCTGTCTCAATGAATTCACCAAGCTCTGTACTGCTAATGAGATTATAGAGTACATATTATTGATTATTGCAATCTGTTCTCTCTCATGTCTTTCTCTCTCTGAATGTCTCTTCCTGTATTCTCTCATATATGGGAATGATGTGATGCGAGTCTCGACTGTGCATAAATGTAGTCTGTCCTCCTACAAGGTTTCCATGGTAATGGTGGCCGCCACCTGGACGCTGCTTGGCATCCTTCTCATCACACGCTATATATCTTATGAATCCATATAATGCCATTATCCTGTTCCAATGTTACATATTTCTCTCTCTCTGATTTGTGACAGATGTCTTTTCTTGTCTCGTCTCCTGTATATGTGAATGGTTTGATGCGAGTTTCCCCTCTGTGCAAGTGTAGTCTGTCCTCCTGCCAGGACTACATGGTGATGGTGGTCATGTGGCTCAGGTCTTGGGCTGTTCCGATGTCATCTGGACACTGCTTGGTGTCGTCCTCATCATATTCTTCATATATCTTATAATTCCATTATAATTTGTTATCCTCTTTCAGTGTTGTATTCTGTAAATTGTGTTCTATTCTGTATATACAACATCCATTGCACGTCCGTTCGCCTTGGGAGAGAGATCCCTCCTCTATGGCTGTCCCTGAGGTTTCTTCCAATTTTTCTCCCTATTAAAATTTCTTTTTTAGGGAGTTGTTCCTTATCCGATATGAGGGTCCAGGGACAGGATGTTATACTGCTGTAAAGCCCCCTGAGGTAAATTTGTAATTTGTGATATTGGTCTATACAAATAAATAAAATTGACTTGACTTGTAGGGCTAGCCCGCTGGCTGGTACAGCCAAAAATAGCTGTATTACCGAGAGATATAAATGTTTTTGTTTCCTATTTCAAACTTCAATATTGTAAAATATTCTACAGGCCCGTTGTCTCGACCCATGTGCCATGTTGAGCCATGCTCATGCACGTTTTCAGAACCAGTCACACAGGAAAAAAAAAATATTCAAATACAACAGCTCCCAAAATTCTTCGTTAACTTTCTGTCACATGCTTATGATGCATGTCAATTAGTCTCACAGGGACAGATGTGAGAACACTACTTCATGAAGAAAACACACACACATACACACACACACACACACACACACACACACACACACACACACACCTATATATATACTTATTTACATCTGGCCTAGCGAGACTACACATCAATGTATTAAAGCACACTCTATGCAGGACATCACGACTGCTTTAGCACTGTTAGATTAGATGGTTAAGTTCAGGTATAAGGTTAGAAATGGTTATGTTTTGGGGCATCCAGGTGGCGTGGCAGTCTATTCCGTTGCCTACCAACATGGAGATCTCAGGTTAGAATCCCCATGTTACCTCCAGCTTGGTCGGGCGTCCCTGCAGACGAACTTGGGCCTGTCTGTGGGTGGGAAGCCGGATGTGGGTATGTGTCCTGGTTGTTGCATTAGCGCCTCCTCTGGTCGGTCGAGGTGCCTGTTCAGGGGGGATAGCGCGTTCCTCTCATGTGCTATGTCCCCCTGGTGAAACTCCTCACTGTCAGGTGAAAAGAAGCAGCTGGTGACTCCCCATGTATGGGAGGAGGCATGTGGTAGTCTGCAGCCCTCCCCGCATCGGCAGAGGGGGTGGAGAAAAGCAGCGAGCGGGACAACTCGGAAGAGTAGGGTAATTGTACAACTGGGGAGAAAAAGGGGTGAAAATCCAAAAGAAGTATAGATTAGGTATTAGATTGGAGATGGTTAAGTTTAAGTATAAGGTTAGAAATGGTTATGTTTAGTTAGAAGTGGTTAAATTTAGGTTTTGGTTTGGCGTGCTTAAGGTCAGGGTAAAGGTCTTGTAGGTCAGTCATTATAATCCACATTGTGTTAATAGGGTTGTGAGACTGGGTTGGGTTTTCATGCCATCACTCCACCAGCAGATTTCACCAATTCGTTCCCTGCTTCTTATCTTCATCCTTCATCCATCTATCAATCCAACCATCTATCACTTTTATCAGTTGTTTGAGCACATGGCTGCATTGTACTGCCTCTAACATCCATCCATCCATCTGTCAATCGATCCAACAATCTGACACTACTATTAGTTGTTTGAATTTGAATGGCTGCATTATACTGCCTCTAATCTTCTTCCCTCCATCTATCAATCAACCATCCATCACTTTTATCAGATGTCTGAGTTTATGGCTGCATTGTACTGCCTCTAATCTTCATCCATCCATCCATCGATCCCTCCATCCATCACTTTTATCAGTTGTTTGAGTTCATGGCTTCATTATACTGCTTCTAATCTGAGCCCATAAATTCGACACAACATCTGAGGCAATCACTTTCACCTCCGCCACTCTCTCATTGCGTTGACTCTGGTTTACGTCAGGGTGTAAATCTTGGATTATCATTTTTCTCTTTTACCTTTCCTCCAACCATTTCTTTTTTCTTTTACTCTCGTCCTGCCCATTAGTCTCTTTTCCCCTAATCCTTTTCTACCCCCCTCCTTCCTTCCTTCCTTTACCCTTTTCTCACTCTGTCAGATGAGTGCTTCGTCTCCTTTCCACTTCTTCCTCTTTCTCCACTTATACCCCACCTTTCTTGCTTTCCATCATCCTTTATTGATCCACCCCACCCGTCTGTGTCCGAGCAGGCATTTTACTATGTTTCACATCTTTCTTCCCTCCCTCAATGCCTCTTTCTATAATTTTCCATCTTTCAAACTGGTTTCAACATGGCGCTACATGTTAGCGCCATGTTGTCTAGTTCAGAATATATCCAACTAAATATAGCCCACTTTTACACCGAACTGTTTAATCATTTACTTACCAAAAGACTTTCACTGTCTAGGATACACAACATAAGTTTTATATACTGTGCTTGAATATTTTGCTTTTGGTCGCGTGTGTGTGTGCGTGTGTGTGTGGTGGGGGGTTAGAAGAAGAGAGAAAACCACTTTGTATTCTTACAATGAATTGTACTGGTTACAATGAATGTGTTCTCTGTATTTAACCCATCCGATTGTATAGGAGCAGGGGGCAGCTGTAGCGCCCGGGGACCAACTCCAGTTCTTCTTTCCACTGCCTTGCTCAGGGGCACAGACAGGAGTATTAGCCCTAACATGCATGTCTTTCTGATGGTGGGAGGAAACCGGTGCACCCGGCAGAAACCCACGCAGACACGGCCAGAACATGCAAACTCCACACAGAGGATGACCTGGGACGGCCTTGGGTTCGAACCCAGCACCTTGTTGCTGTGGGGCGACAGCGCTAACCACTGGGCCACCGTGCCACCCATTTAGGTGTGTGGTTGTGTATCTGTCCACAGCTAATACTACTGCGCCTATTAGCCTAATATTTTTTGTGCTCACTTATGACTGTATGATGAACATCTCGTGGTTGTGGTGATTCAAAACCTTTGAAAAACATTTGTTCTTGCTACCACTGCTCCCTCTCTTCATGCACTCTCTAGCTTGCTTGACCAATGCTGCTCTGTCTCTGCCCGATCTAAGTCAACTGTGCGCATGTGTGACTCACATCAACATTTGACTTCGGTCGAGCAGCAATAGTGTCAAAACATTATGTATTCAAAAATCAAAAACCAAAAACAAAGTTATGAAGGAAAAACTTCTCTGGTTTGCAGTCAAAATGGGAAGTGTTGCATATTCTCGTTGCTGCCTGATCTGAGTCAACCATAGTTGTGAGTCATACATGTGTGAGCATAATAAACGGTTTACCCAATTTTATTCATTCATTCATCTTCAGCTGTTTCTCCGGGCTTGGGTCGTGGTGGTAGCAAGCTAAGTAGGGCACTCCAGACGCCCCTCTCCCCAGCAACGCCCTCTACCTCCTCCTGGGGGATCCCAAGGCGTTCCTAGGCCAGACTGGACATGTAGTCACATGTATTCATGAGACACTGAAGAGGTGTGTCAGCCAAGACAGCCCAACAATGTCCAGAGCCTTTAGCACCTCAGGGCGGATCTGATCTACACCCGGCGCCTTGCCACCGAGGAGCTTCTTAACTACCTCAGAGACCTATGCCAGGGATATGGGTGGGGCTTCCCCTGAGTCTTCAGACTCTCCACTGAGGACGTGTTAGCTGTACCCAGCTTTATCATATTATGAAAATAACAACAGGGTTAGGGTTAGATGAAAATGGTCGCATAGGAAACGTTTTCTTTTTGGAAAGTACCAGATCATATTAGACTTGGGTCCGCCTGGGAGGTTGTGCATCCACAGACTGACAGGCAAAGAGTCTTTATTAGATAGATATTTTAGCTCAAGCGTTCCATATAATTTTTTTTCTTCCATATTCCCCATTCAGTCAACTTGGGTGCCGTGCAAAAGTCTTAAAATGGCAGGAAAAAACACTTTTCTTTCCGTCCATGTGTGGGTGTATCTGTCCACTGCTAATCTCACATACTACTGGCATTTCAGCCTAATAATTTTGTGCGGAGTTGTGACTACGAGATCAAGGACCTCTTGTGGAAGAAGTAGTAGTAGCAGTAGTAGCAGCAGCAGCAGCATGAGGATTCAAGTATGGATGAACATGAGAGGGAGGGAGTAACTGCCAAAAAGGCTAAAGATTTATACAAAAATCTGTCAGTGCAGCCAGAAATTGGTGCACCCCAAGGATTGGGTTCCCCAGCACAAACAGAGCAACATTGTTACACTGGTACACTGTTAAGTACCGTGACTTGTACATTGGGGAAACCAAATAGATGCTGGCCAAGAGGATAGCACAACACAGAAGAGGTAATGCGTCAGGCCAGGACCCCGCAGTCTACATCCATCTACAGGCCAGTGGCCACTCTTTCAAGGATGAGGATGTGCACATCCTTAATAGGGAGGAACGCTGATTTGAACGGGGAGTCAAAGAGGCCATCTATGTGAAGAGGGAACGACCACCCTGAACTGAGGGGGGGGGCATAAGAGTACATCTGTCACCATCTTACAATGCTGTGCATGCAACTATTCTCCAATCCTCTGTGAATAGTACACGTGGCCATTGTAACTCTAGTTGGTGGTCATACCTATTTGTGTATGAAACCAATTGTTTTCGGTCTCTATGCAACTGTGCGGTTTATAAGGTCGGGGGATTTCTGGAGTCAGTTGAGACTGATGAGGTCACTAGGATGAGGGATGAAACATTTCTCCCACTAATCATTGTGTCCAGTTGAACCAATTCACCTTTCTGTAATTTCCTACCTGGATTATTGAGCATGTATACAAAGACATATGTCAGTGAGTATATCACTCTGTAGTTTAACATAACTATGATTTCATCCTTTGACAGCCTGAGATAAGTCTTATAGTGTGCCTGAAATATTTGCCACTACCTAATGCACATTGTTGTTGTTTTTTTTTTCATTTTCATTACTATTACTCAGTTGTGGAACTGTGAGAACCTTCTCTGAAGCAGTTCTGTGAAAGAGGTTCACCTCCTTTCCACTCAACCCCCAACTCCTGAAGGACCTGGGAGTGCTGGAACGTGAATCTCGGCTTGACGTCACTCCAGGGACAGGTAGCGATTAGGAACAGTTTCCAACTGACGACAACAAAAACAACTGCCAAGATATACTTTGAGTGTTATGAAGTATTGCATGGTTTAGATAACTTAAAAATGTTCAGTTAGCGACAATGTTGTTTTATTTTACTGTGGCAAGTCTAGGGGCCCTTTTGCCTCAGTCTAACTTGAAGGAGGATAGGGTGAGAGATGAACTCGTTGACTACCAGGTGACAGATAGCAAGCAACTCCCCCAAGAAGACAGAACTGACAGATTCTGGGGCCTTGCAGGACTTGAGGTTCAGTGAGCTGACAAGATTTATGAAGGCTTTATTATGCATTCCACACACAGCAATACCAGTTCTGAGAGGGCTTTTAGTATGGTGTGAAAGATTGTTACAGAAAACAGAATGGCATTGGACAACAGTACTGTTTGTACTTTACTGTCATGCAAAATCAACCACACTGCAAGCTCACAAATACACTCCTTCTCAGAAGGCGTTGAGGAATGGAAAGTCTGCAACCTATTTCCTTACCTGGATTATTCAGCGTGCATAAAGACGTCTGCCACCTATGCGTACAACAAGTCCCTTGCGGATGCAAGAGACCCCCACGATGAAGAAAATGGTATCCCCCATCCATTCTCTCACTCACCCTATCACTCCCATCCATTTTCATAATCACGCTCCCCTACCAACTGGCCTACTGCTAAGCCCCGCCCCCTTAGTTACTGTTGCTAACTCGGACAAGCTACCCGGGCTGACTAGAGAATTACAATGGCACAACTATATCCCAAGAGGCTATACATAACTTTTGGAGACAGAAAGACCTGATTTCATCTAGAAGCCTATGCTATGGAGGGATATGTACAACATTTAAAACTAGATATGGTGGGTGACAAGCATAAATTGGAGGCGAGTTTACAGATCACAATGCAAGAAGGAAAAGCCTCATGTCACGGTCATCACAGTTGCAGATAACATCATCCAGGACCAGCGTTGTTCGTGCACCGCAGGGTAAGATAAATTAATTTACCTTCAATTGACTAACGTTAATCCTGGAGAGGCACTGAGATGTACGTATATATTAGTTTATTTTATTAACTAGCTAGGATTACCCTGTACCTGTATGACAGTGTCCTTACATGCTTACGTTGAGTTGACTGTGTGGTCTGCCACACAGCTTAATCCACCGGAGACATTTGTCTCTGTCTTGTTTTGGTTTGGGAAATGGGATAAAGATACCTCATTGCCTATCATCTCAGGATACCTCGCATCAGTGTTGCATGTACCCCATGCACATCATTTGACCATTTTTGTTCAACTTATATCCATAAAACATCACACGACTTCTGACGCAACTCTGATGCTACTTAATGGAGTCGTTCGCTCTAGATGTCCGAGCGAGCTCCCGCATGCATTTGGTACTACACTGCCATTGGCTCGTCTGCGTTCGAGGGGCGGGACTGAGCGATAGGTCAATTGTCTCACCTACCAGTAGCCTCTCTCAAAGTCACAACTGATGCATAATGTGTAAGTGATGTGAACATATTCTCGTTGAAGTAACACGTAAGAAGAAGTACCTTCTAAGTGCTGATTTTTATGCCCTTTTGGGTTTTTAATTTATATAACGCAGGGATGTTCACAGCATTTCAATTTTAACCAAGTATCTGATTCTGACCCCCTTATTGTAGAGGAACTAGTCAAGTCAATGTTATTTGTACAGCCCAATATCACAAATTTGCCTCAAGGGGCTTTACAGCAACACAAAGTCCTGTCCTTAGACCCTCGCATCGGATAAGGAATAACTCCCTAAAAAAAAACCTGTAAGAGAAAAAAACTAGCTAACTCAATTCTTGCTGTGAGGAGACAGCGCTAACCACTGGGCCACCGCGCCGCCTGCACCACGGGAGGCTGCGTTAACCAGTCAACTACAGGGTCCGACCCCTTTACCTGCACAGTGCAGATTTACACTATTAGTTTGTAGTCAAAGGGCAAAATAATTGAGATGGAATCATTTTTTTTCCCACTATTGAAAAAATAATGGTTTCCATGTGCCAAAAAATACAGCACATCAAGCCAATTTCCTTTTATTTATGACATGTTACTTTTGATATTGGATATTGGCCTTGAGTAAAATCTCCAATACTGACGCTCCATTTTAGCCTGGTATCGGTCTGATACTGCAGTATGAGTATCAGTGCATGCCTGATAATTATGGAATAATTAACCAAAGAGTTTGGTGTAAAAGTGTGGTACATTTAGCCAGATGTTTTCCGAGATGGATGAAAGCTAATGTGCAGGTGCCGTGTTGAAAGTAGGTCTATAGTGCTCAACTGGCTGGTACGCCGCACGTGAACATCTGTATCTTGTTCACAGGAGAACCGGGACTTTTTCTCGCCATTTCCCATAAACTCCTTGTAAAGGTAGCCTGCATGTCCCCGCCATCTTCTCTAACGGTCTTACTTGCTCAGTCCACAGAGAATCATTTCAAAGTCAGACCAAGATTTCAGTCCCCAAAATGCACCGCCTTGCATAGTCTGACGCTCTGTTACTGACCATTTTTACAGAACCCCCTGACGAAATGTCATTCTGAGTTTGCATTCATCTTTTTTAAAAATAGTCAATATTCTTAATTTTATCCATTTAATGTTTAATCTAAATAATTTTACACATGACATTTCTCCTTTTAATTGCAGAAATATGTCATGAATATGAATATCAGTGATATCTCCTGCTATCTTTTATACGCCGAACACAACGGGGAACCTCGTATTTGTGGGTTCCAGTACACACCACAACACGCCAACATGGAGAGGACCTGCACACTAAAGCACTGCTCCATACGGCCACTGTCCTCTCCTTCTCTGTGCCATTCTTCCCCCGTTCCCACCCCCGAACCTTTCTTGTCACATTGGGATCAATCTATTTGCTTGAACACACACACACACACACACACACACACACACACACACACACACACACACACACACACACACACACCAATCCCTTCTCTAATCCGTAGTGCAGTCCTTCCTTCATCTCTCACACCAATACACCCGCCTTGATTGCTTTTTAGCCTCTCCCTCCCTCCCTTCCTCCCTCCCTCTCTCTCCCCCTCTCTCTCGTTACTAATCAGCTGTTTTATTTTACTCTGAAACCACTAAGCTCTCTACTTACCCCCATCTCTCGCACTGGTTTTTGGTCTGTCCCTGCCTCATACCTCCATCTCAACACCTTCCCAACACACGAGCGCGCACACACACACACACACACACACACACACACACACACACACACACACACACACACACCCGCACTCTGCAGCTCTTACTGACGGCTGGGTGAGGACCGTGGTGAGGCCTCTGACCCTCCATTGGTTTGGTAGGCTGGAATCTCATCCAATGAGCTGACGAGCTAACGACATCACCGGCGGTTTCACTAAACGCTACTGACAACAGCGAAACTGGTTTTCTACCTCGTGGGAAAACCACTCTTAAACCCCCCCCCCCCACACACACACACACACACCCCACAAACACACACATACACACAGAGCCAACCAGAACCTCACTACATTACAATATACAAACGTTGGGTCTCATCAAGGGAAAACTGAATTGAGACATCAGATTTTGGAGAAGTGTGTGTGTGTGTGTGTGTGTGTGTGTGTGTGTGTGTGTGTGTGTGTGTGTGTGTGTGTGTACGGAACAAACGTTGTCGAGGGAGGGGTGTAACAGGCATAAGAAAGGGGTTACATTTGCATAAGACGTGTGTTTTTGTCTGGGTCTCATGTGTGTGAGGGTTGTGTGACTGTGTGTGAGGGTTGTGTGACTGTGTGTGAGGGTTGTGTGACTGTGTGTGAGGGTTGTGTGACTGTGTGTGAGGGTTGTGTGACTGTGTGTGTGGCGGTGGTGCTTGTTCAGCATTAGTGACTGTCAGGTGCCTGCAGGGAGGTCCCAGGGCCCAAACCAAACACTCACCAGCTGCTGCGGAGACGCTTAGCTGTTTATAGCTTCAATCTGCTCTGTATGTGTGTGTGTGTGTGTGTGTGTGTGTGTGTGTTGTGCAACCAACAAGCAGTCGTTACAATAAAAAACTGCCTGTCTCGACATTAGAGAGACGATTGTAGACCACGTGTCGCACAATTCCAGTCATTTATCTGCTCAGCAAACAACAACATTCATTCTGTTATTTTTCACCGTGTGTTCAAGCCCCGATCTCAGAAGTGCTTTGGGCTACCCTCTGTTCACATATCAAGAGCGTGCTCCATGGATCTGTGTATTTTGTGGTACTGGGGACATTTCAAAATGGAAAGAGAATTTGACAAAAGGGCCGGCAACATTAAGGGAAAGCCATACGTGTCTTATTCCTGGTCTGGTATCTGAACTTTGAAGAAGGCTGAGGGCGTCCGGGTGGCGTGGGGGTCCATTCCATTGCCTACCAACACAGGGCTCGCCAGTTTGAATCCCTGTGTTGCCTCCGGCTTGGTCGGACGTCCCTACAGACACAACTGGCTGTGTCTGCGGGTGGGAAGCCGGATGTGGGTATGTGCCCTGGTTGCTGCACTAGCGCCTCCTCTGGTTGGTCGGGGCGCCTGTTCAGGGGGGAGGCAGAACTGGGCGGAACAGTGTGATCCTCCCACGTGCTAAGACCCCCTGGTGAAACTCCTCACTGTCAGGTGAAAAGAAGCGGCTGGCGACTCCACATGTATCGGAGGAGGCGTGTGGTACTCTGCAGCCCTCCCCAGATCGGCAGGGGGGTGGAGCAGTGGCTCCCCATGTCTTTCAGAGTTGAGTACAAGAGCTCCCTCCTCACCCACCAATGCATATATGGAAATGCCCCCTCCTACCTCAAGGAGCTACTTGCACCAAAGACCTGCACACGTACCATGGGGAAGCGGGCTTTCTCCTCAGCTGCCCCCAGGCTGTGGGATGCCCTCCCAGACCACCTCAGGGCACCACAGTCTGTGGAAACCTTCAAACAACACCTCAAAACCCATCTCTCCACCAAAGTCTTTTCCTAGCCAGGCCACCTCTTTTCTCGTGCCTTTTTTAAATGGTTTTGACCATGGACTCTGTTTCACGGACTATGATTATGGATTGTGGATGACTTTACTTTTGCCGCCTCTGTGATTGCGTTTAACTTGCACTGTGTACTTGTTGATGTATTTTATCCGTTGTTTTATAGCACTTTGAGGTTTCTCTGAGATGTAAAGTGCATTTACAAATAAAATGTATTATTATTAGCAGTGACCGGGACGGCTCAGAAGAGTGGGGTAATTGGTCAAGTACATCCATCCATCCTTTCATTATCCAAACCGCTTATCCTGCTCTCAGGGTGGCGGGGATGCTGGACCCTATCCCAGCAGTCATTGGGCGTCAGGTGGGGAGACACCCAGGACAGGCCGCCAGTCCATCACCGGGCCGACACACACACACCAAGGGACAATTTCGTACGGCCGATCCACCTGACCTACATGTGTTTGGACTGTGGGAGGAAACCGGAGCACCTGGAGGAAACCCACGCAGACACGGGGAGAACATACAAACTCTAAACAGAGGACGACCCGGGACGACCCCCAAGGTTGGACTACCCCAGGGCTCGAACCCAGGACCTTCCTGCTGTGAGGCGACCGCGCTAACCACTGCACCACCCTGGCCAAGTACAGTTGGGGTGAAAAAAGTGGCAAAAAAATCCCCCCAAAAAAGAAGGCTGAGCTGTATTTTGAGTTATAATGGATCGTGGAAGGTGGAAAAGGTTGCTCCAACACATCCAACTCAATTTGGTTAAGAATTTGTCAGAAAACAGGTTTTTCCACAAACACAGCCAACTTTCTGTAATGGCTTATTTTGCTTTTCGATATAGCTGATCATACAATACAGGCGGTGTCATTTTTACTGTTGGACGACTGCCCAAAAAAGTGACTTGACCAAAGCTAACGGTACTTCCTGTGCTGTTGTGATACTTGATCAAAGATGCTTTTTACACTCATCTGATAGCAGAAATAGAAAGATGGGTGAATGAAAACACTGTTGTGGGCATGTGGGTGGCATGGCGGTCTATATTCCGTTGCCTGCCAACACGGGGATCGCCTGTTCAAATCCCCGTGTTACCTCCAGCTTGGTTGGGCGTCCCTAGACACAACTGGCCGTGTCTGCGAGTGGGAAGCCGGTTGTGGGTGTGTGTCCTGGTCGCTGCACTAGCGCCTCCTCTGGTCAGTCAGGGCACCTGTTCGGGGGGGGGTAGCGTGATCCTCCCAGGTGCTACGTCCCCCTGGTGAAACTCCTCACTGTCAGGTGAAAAGGAGCGGCTGGCGACTCCACATGTATGGGAGGAGGCATGTGGTAGCCTGCAGCCCTCCCCGGGTCGGCAGAGGGGGTGGAGCAGCGACCGGGACGGTCGGAAGAACGGGGTAATTGGCCAGACTAAACTGAGGAGAAAAAGGGAGGAGGAAAAAAAAGTAAGCAAGCTAGGTCAATGAAAACACCGTTGTGTGATCGGCTGTAGTAAAACACAAGATAAGTGCCAGAGTGGGAAGTGACAGAAAGTTGGCTTCTGGAAATTTGCTGTCAGTGCAGCAAACCGATCTTTACCCTGCCAAGGCGAAGCGGAAATTGGTCGGCCATGTCTGTGAGAAGGGTCTATTGAGCGTAGATCCAAACGTCCCAGTGAACTGGGCGTCGTGTGTTCGGGAAAATATGCAGCTGGTGACACAAGCTGTCACAATGGGGCTATTAAGACGTGGCGCTGATAGGCAGTGTGACATGGGATGTCACCATCTCGGCCCACCAAGTGACACGTCGATGTTCCGAGGGTGCGGAGATCAAAAGGAGATGGAATTGGGAACAATCTGCATGTTTGGACATAGACTAGCGTGCCCTCTCTCCCTCTCCATTAGTCTCACACACACACACACACGCACACACACATGCACGCACACACTTTCAGGATGCTTCTCTGGTAGCATGCCTTCTCTCTCATTCAGTTGCTATGGGAACAACTCTTCTCGCTCTCTCTCTCTCTCAAACCAGGTTTCCATTGACTTATCCCACACATGTGCATCTATTCAGCCACCTCGTCTGAGAGACCACATTAACTGTGTGTGTCAGTCCACATTAAAAGGACTGACACAGACCACCCAAATAAGCCACACCAAAAAAGACGTGAAGTTTACTAATTCATAAAAAGGACAATAAAAGACAAACACACTGACAAAAAATATCTGTGCGATATTTTCACAGTGCCTTGAAATGAAGGTGAAAATAGTCATTCAAATAACACTAACAGATGCTAAAAATTAACAGCAGATACAATGGATAAAGCAGAGGTAATGTACAAATATAATAAGTCATAAAAAGAAAAACAACAGAAGTGCAATATGAATATATATAACCGGAGTCTATATTACTGCAGCGAATTCGGGGGGCAGCTGGGAACCGCCGCAGCCGGGACGCAAACCCGGGTCTCCCGCACCACGGGCGACTAGGTTAACCAGTTGACAAAAGGGTCCGACCCGTTGGCCAACGGGCTTCCGAAGGCCTCAAGGTCTCACCGTCCCACTTCTGACGCCAGTGTGGCGAACTCAGGAGCAGCCGGGATGTGAACCTGGGTTGCCCGCACCATAGGCGACTGCACTAACCAATCAACTAAAGGGTCCAACCCATTGGCCAACGGGCTTCCGAAGGCCTCAAGGTCTCACCGTCCCACTTCTGACGCCAGTGTGGCGAACTTAGGAGCAGCCGGGATGTGAACCTGGGTCGCCCGCACCATAGGCGACTGCACTAACCAATCAACTAAAGGGTCCGACCCGTTGGCCAACGGGCTTCCGAAGGCCTCAAGGTCTCACCGTCCCACTTCTGACGCCAGTGTGGCGAACTCAGGAGCAGCCGGGATGTGAACCTGGGTCGCCCGCACCATAGGCGACTGCACTAACCAATCAACTAAAGGGTCCAACCCGTTGGCCAACGGGCTTCCGAAGGCCTCAAGGTCTCACCGTCCCACTTCTGACGCCAGTGTGGCGAACTCAGGAGCAGCCGGGATGTGAACCTGGGTTGCCCGCACCATAGGCGACTGCACTAACCAATCAACTAAAGGGTCCGACCCGTTGGCCAACGGGCTTCCGAAGGCCTCAAGGTCTCACCGTCCCACTTCTGACGCCAGTGTGGCGAACTCAGGAGCAGCCGGGATGTGAACCTGGGTCGCCCGCACCATAGGCGACTGCACTAACCAATCAACTAAAGGGTCCGACCCGTTGGCCAACGGGCTTCCGAAGGCCTCAAGGTCTCACCGTCCCACTTCTGACGCCAGTGTGGCGAACTCAGGAGCAGCCGGGATGTGAACCTGGGTTGTCCACACCATAGGCGACTGCACTAACCAATCAACTAAAGGGTCCGACCCGTTGGCCAACGGGCTTCCGAAGGCCTCAAGGTCTCACCGTCCCACTTCTGACGCCAGTGTGGCGAACTCAGGAGCAGTCGGGATGTGAACCTGGGTCGCCTGCACCATAGGCGACTGCACTAACCAATCAGCTAAAGGGTCCGACCCGTTGGCCAACGGGCTTCCGAAGGCCTCAAGGTCTCACCGTCCCACTTCTGACGCCAGTGTGGCGAATTCAGGAGCAGCCGGGATGTGAACCTGGGTTGCCCGCACCATAGGCGACTGCACTAACCAATCAACTAAAGGGTCCAACCCGTTGGCCAACGGGCTTCCGAAGGCCTCAAGGTCTCACCGTCCCACTTCTGACGCCAGTGTGGCGAATTCAGGAGCAGCCGGGATGTGAACCTGGGTCGCCCGCACCATAGGCGACTGCACTAACCAATCAACTAAAGGGTCCAACCCGTTAGCCAACGGGCTTCCGAAGGCCTCAAGGTCTCACCGTCCCACTTCTGACGCCAGTGTGGCGAATTCAGGAGCAGCCGGGATGTGAACCTGGGTCGCCCGCACCATAGGCGACTGCACTAACCAATCAACTAAAGGGTCCAACCCGTTAGCCAAGGGCTAGCGAGTCTAGTCATCCGTGGTCGTTACTCTCCATCTCTCCCTCGGGAGGCGCGTGCCCATGCTTCGCGTCCCGGCTGCGGCGGTTCCCGGCTGCCCCCTGAATTCACTACAGTGGTGTCAGAATGTGGGATGGTGAGACCATGAGGCCATCGGAAGCACGTGCACCCAGAGGTGTGAGGGAGCCGGTATGCTGAAGGGCGGGGACGCGCTTCCCGGAGGAGGGGGGCTAGTGTAACGAGCATGAACGAGTAGACTCGCTAACCGGTTGGCTAACAGGTCGGACCTTTTAGTCGACCGGTTAGCGTAGTCACCCGTGGTGCGGGCGACCGGGGTTCACCTCGTTTCATCACTCAACTAAGTGATGAAACGTATCTGTCGGTAAACGTTGCATCCAGATGAGCCGACTCGACCTTCTTTGATTTTCTCACCTGGGTTATTGAGCATGCATCAAGACACCTGTATAGTGACACTAAATACACAAGTCATTGCCCTGGCACACGGGGGCGATGTTATTGAACCCGAATGCACAAGCCATCCATCCATTATCCAAGCCGCTTATCCCAATCGGGGTCGCAGGATGCTGGAGCCTATCCCAGCAGTCATTGGGCGGCAGGCGGAGAGAGATATAAAACTTCCTGAAATGTTCTCTGGTGCCCCTAGTTGTCCCCCCCCCCCCCGATGGGGCCTCCCTATTTCATCAATATGTCAAAGAAAGGGTGGGAGGCTTTGCCTACAAAGGTCAGCGGCTTAGCTTGTCATTCTTTCCTCCACTCCTGGCATCATTGTGACTTGTTTGAGAGCGCCGCCTGTCACAGCCTCCCTGGTTATCATCGATATCTTTCCCCGCCACCAGACGTCAACCATGTTGACACAAAGCAGCACGAAAGAATCCTCTGGGAGATAACTGAAGACCAGTAACATTTCTTAAAAATACATTTGTTGGCTTTCCGTTTGCAAATCACATCAAACTATACAGTGAACAACAATTCTATAAAACACAGCAAACATTTTCCACCCTGTTCTCCCTCCCATCGCCCCATCCCTATCAGCCCAGTACAGACCAAGTTTTTTGTTATTTTTGTTATTTTAAATAAAGGAATTGGGACGGCACGGTGGCACAGTGGTTAGCACGGTCGCCTCACAGCAAGAAGGTCCTGGGTTTGAACCCCGGGGTAGTCCAACCTTGGGGGTCTTCCTCTGTGTGGAGTTTGCATGTTCTCCCCGTGTCTGCGTGGGTTTCCTCCGGGGGCTCCGGTTTCCTCCCACAGTCCAAAGACATGTAGGTCAGGTGACTCGGCCATACTAAATTAACCCTAGATGTGTGTGTGTGTGTGTGTGTGTGTGTGTGTGTGTGTGTGTGTGTGTGTGTGCCCTGTGATGGCTTGGCGGCCTGTCCAGGGTCTCTCCCCGCCTGCTGCCCAATGACTGCTGGGATAGGCTCCAGCATCCCCATGACCCCGAGAGAAGGATAAGCAGTTTGCATAATGGATGGATGGATGGATGGATAAAGGAATCAGATAAATAAACAAATAAAGGGTGTTCCTTAGATCAATGCTACCCAGTGCTCTCCCATAGCTTGGTCCTGCTGAAGCAGCTTACCAACATTAACACTATGCCTGAAGAGGTACATTAAAGGCGGCCAGATATCACCAAACCTATTTTGTTTACATCTAACAATATACGCTATCTTTTCCATTGACATGTTTGACGCCATTTCTTTGATCCACTCCAGATTCTTGGCCAATTAACATTTTTCTGATTTAGAGCAATTATACGTTTAGCTTGTAAGGGAGGGTTGATAGGACATATAGCCAGAATAAAACGCTTAGGATCCAGTAGTAATTTCCTGATCAATCATATTAATAATATCTTTCCAAAAGGATTTCACTTTCACACATCCCCATATACAGTGGTATAGTGTCCCTCTTGCCTCATTACGCCTGATACAGGTATCAGGAACATTATCATTAAACTTGTGCAATTTAACAGGCGTTGTGTACGTGTGCCGAGTCAGCTGACCAACATGTCTTTGGACTGTGGGAGGAAACCCATGCAGACACGGGGAGAACATGCAAACTCCACACAGAGGATGACCCGGGACGACCCCCAAGTTTGGACTACCCTGGGGCTCGAACCCAGGACCTTCTTGCTGTGAGGTGACCGCGCTAACCACTCAGGTGAATCGGCCATACTAAATTGTCCCTAGGTATGAATGTGTGTGTATGTCAGTCCCGTGTGATGGCCTGGCGGCCTGTCCAGGGTGCCTTCCCGCCTGCCGCCCAATGACTGCTGGGATAGGCTCCAGCATCCCCGCGACCCCGAGAGCAGGATAACCGGTTCGGATAATGGATGGATGTATGTGCGCATCAGCCATTTATACTGTATAAGATTCAAGCTACTGTAATGTGTTGGCCTCTGAGCCTTCTTACATGTCTCACTCCAGTCTTTACGTCATCATGTAAACCGTCCTTCCATGATCTCAGTTTTGATTCTGAGTATTCATCAGACCCCGATTCAAAAAAGCCATACAAAGATGAAATTAAACCTTGATCATAACAATGTCATATGATTGCTGCCCCTACAGGGGAAATGACAGCTATATCTATTGAATGCCCAGAAACTTGAATCAGTTCATCTGGACACAACATTCATTGAGAAACCTTTCATCACTCATCTAAGTGACCTCTTTTGCCATAACTGACTGCAGGTACCCCCGCCCTTATAAACAATACACTTGCATAATGACCGAAACCAACGACCAGTTTCATATGCAAATTACCGTGACCCTTAACTAGAGTTTCAATGGCCATGTGTACTATTCACAGAGGATTGGGGAACGTTTGCAATCACAGCATTGCAAGATGGTACTCTTCGGCCTCCCCCCCTCGGTTCAGGGATGGTCGTTCCCTCTTCACATAGATGGCCTCTTTTACTCTCCGTTCAAACCAGCGTTCCTCCCTATCAAGGGTGTGCACATCCTCATCCTTGAAAGAGTGGCCGCTGGTCTGTAGATGGTGTGGACTGAGGAGTCCTGGCCTGACGCGTTAGCTCTCCTGTGGTGTGTCATCCTCTTGGCAAGCGTCTGTTTGGTTTCCCCGATGTACAAGTCATGGTAATCCTCTTGCCACCTAACAGCGTACACTATGTTGCGCTGTTTGTGCCGGGGGACCTGATCCTTAGAGTGAACCAACTTCTGGCGCAGTGTGTTTTGGGGTTTGAAATCAACTGAGACGCGGTGTTTGGAAAACACGCGGCCCAACTGTTCCGACACTCCCGCCACATACGGAATCGCCACTGGTTTACGCTTAGGCAGCTGTTGTCCTTCTCTTGTCTTCTCCTCTCCTCTACTCTCTTCGATTGGCTGGTGCACTGTTTGAGCATCTTCCTGGTTTTGACAAACACCCAGTTAGGATAACCACACTTAACCAGGGCCTGTTTAATGTGGGATTTCTCCCCTTCCCCGGCCGCTGTGTCGGTGGGGATGTTGTCAGCTCGGTGTTACAGCGTCCTGATGACTCCTAGTTTGTGCTCCAGTGGACGATGAGAGTCAAACCTTAAGTGCTGATCAGTATGTGTTGGTTTATGGTAAACATCAACAATCCCCCATCACCAACTGCAATTTCACAGTGTAAGAAGGCTAACCTGTCATTTTTCACATCCTCCCTGGTGAATTTAATGTGGTGTCCACAGAGTTAATGTGGTCGGTGAAATGTGGTACGTCCTGAGTTGTGTCGTCCACAAATCTGAACCAATGGCTAGGTGGTGTCCCTGGATAGGACATCAGAGCCCTCTTTTCCACTTCCTCCATATAGGGTCTCATGGGGATTACCAAGCTAGCCGCAAAGTCATGTAATGTATTCAAATCACAACCTGCCAGATGGGTATATGTTTTGTGTCGCTGTTTGTCTGTCTGTCTATTTGTCCGTCAACAACTCTACGGTCATTTGATTGCAGCAAATGACCTGCAGTTTTCAGGGAAGGTGGCCAGTTGTGCTATAGATCATCAGCATTAAATTTGGATGCAACTGGGTCAACGTCACAGAAGGTCGAAATCACTTTTCAGCCTTTGTCAAATAAATGTTTTTTTTATAGTTTCTGTCAAAAAGGAGGGAGGGAGCCTGGCTTTTGGGTGGAGGCAAAAAAGAACAATAAAATAATGTCTTGATGCATGCTCCATAATCCAGGTAAGAAAATCAAAGAAGGTTGAATCAGTTCATCTGGATACAACGTTTACTGAATAAACATTGTATCCAGATTGTAATGACCTACTTTTCACTCTCACAGATGATAACACCGTTTCTGAATTAGCCGTGGAACTTCGGCATGTTTATTTCGCTCCATGCATAACGTGCACATAATCCGACTGACCCTCGTCTACCTTCCCACTCCCGTGGCTGCTCTGTTTACTATCCCATAATTCCCTGTGTCCTTAAAGGTGTATTCCCCTAATACTGAACATCACACAGATGAACTGATTCAACCTTCTTTGAACAATAAAAGAAGGCAGAGATTCAGTTGCAGTACAGGATGGTGTAGTTTCGTGTGTAAATAAAACGTTGTTTTCCTTGTGCACGTTAGTGTCATTCTTGCACAATCTTTACCTCTGAAAATATTTTTTGATGCTTAAGCAGTCATAAACCTTCAAGGAAAAATGTCAGGGAAACTCATGTCAGGTAAAAATCAATAAGCTATGGTGACGGTGGTCTTCACCTGAATTCACCCGGTCAGTTTATGCCTGGAATGAGCAGGTGGTCTTAATACTCTGTGCAGTCTGGTGAGAAAATTAATTCCTGGTAAAATGTGTCTGCACCTGCCATCTTTTTCAAGAATTCACTCATGTCAAGGTGTCATTGCATCTGAGAAGATTATGTTTAGTATACATTTTGCTTTAACAGTCTCTTCTTCTGCGTGATTGCGGTTTCTAAATGCCACGTATTGATACGCAAATGTCTTCCTGCTGAGTAAAACAGCGCCCCATTATGACTGTAAATGCATTGGATGTCCCTTTCAAATTAGTTTCAAGATCAATGTCATAAAAAAATTTTTTTTTTAAAGTCCAAAAAACAATAATCAAGAAAATATTAAGATTCAGGGAGATGGAGAATTAAAACATCTCCGCCACTTTTGTTGGTACCATCCTGTTTTCTGAGGATAAGCGGTCTGGATAATGGATGGATGGATTGGATTGTGTCATCACAAATATTTTCATAATGATTTATTTATGAGATGGTGTTTCACATCTTGCCTCCAAGAGCCACTTTATGGAGATTGTGTCCAGACATGCCTCCAAGCAACACTTAAAAAACACAATTGAGGAAGTGACAGGCGCTGTAGCTCAGCACACAGAGTCAGGAGGACTTCAGCTTCAAATAAAACAGGATCAGTTTTCCATGGCAACGTCGCTCAATGCTAAATCCTCTATACTGGCTAAGATATTTGACACTGGACATATCTTTGTCATACTGTACATATCTTTGTCCACCTGTACACCTTTATTATACACACATACACATCAATGGTGTGTATATATTTACTTACTGTATATATTTACTCATATACTTATATACTGTCCTTGCACTGCATACATACTGTGGCGAGGCAACATGGAAGACTGAGTCGAGAGACATAATAATAACCCCCCTCCCCCAATGTCGCGACTGGCGACATTAGTCTGAGTCATAGAGAGAGACCCTCTCCTGCAGAAGAACAACGAGCCATGTGTGTTGTGAATAAACGCAATGGTGTGATGTTGAATAATGATGATTACTTGTGGATAAATGCAATGGTGTGATGTTTAATAATGATGATTACAACGTATTGATTGGAATAAGGGATATAAGGATAGATTAATAATTGGGAAATCATATGCATAAGGAACAAGGCTTGTTACAAGGACATGAGGGGCTATAGGGGCAGTGGAAAAGTATTGAGTATGTCAGCAGACAGAGGAATGCAGAGTAAGTTATAGGAAGAGAAGAGGGGGGCAAGAACAGGATAACATGTCCAAAGAGGATTGTGTCTATCTCCAGAGAAGGTAAAACAGTGAGGGTCGCTAACCTTAGCGGCTCTAAATGGTAAAAGAAAATAATAAGGGTGCTGTGGCCTTGGGGGAGTAGGGACCGGATGTGCTGTGATCTGTGGTTTCAGAAACAGGAGCAGGAGGTCACAGCAGCTCTAGAAGAAGACTGCTTGGAGTCCGGACATCATTGAGGCAGAGATGGAGTCAGATCAACGGACCAATCACAAAGAAGACCACACATTCATGTTTAGTCAACACTTTGTATAGTATAAAGACTGGGTCAGGGAAAGGAGAGAGAGTCAGACTTCGTGAACTGACACAATCTGTTGCTTGTCAGGGATAGGAAGATCTAGACCCAGAGCTCTGTACGCTTTATCCATTTACTGCTAAATAAAACGGATGGTTTTGAGACCGAACATCTTCTCCTAATGCTTTATCAACAAACACGCAGGACTACGCTCTGACATAGATGAAAAGGAGTTGGCAGAGTGAGCAGCAGTCCAACAGTGTTCACATTACCACTCGCCCCGGTTTTATTGGAGGATAACCTAGTCATGGACCACGAGCGGGACACCATTTCAAATTGGTCCCTTGCTCACTGACTTTGAACCGACTACTTGACTTTCGGAGCCACTTTTACGAACATTATGACATTACAGCTATCCCATTAAGAGAATGAAGAATAGGTCCTATCATTTTAGAATTTAAAAAGCAATGTCAAACGCACCACTGCCCTTTAAATACTTAACCGCCCCCGTCTGTCGTTGTGCTGGATGAAGGCCCCAGCGATCCCCGACAGCAGTCCCCTTTCCAGCTTTCGCTGGCATTCCCCCGAATTGTTTTTTTTTTTTTACTTTTTGACGTTTCAAAACAGCTGAAACAAAACAAAAATTGGGTACCCCAATAAATAATTAAATGAACTGTAACGCTCTATATATACACTACCGTTCAAAAGTTTGGGATCACCCAAACAATTTCGTGTTTTCCATGAAAAGTCACACTTATTCACCACCATATGTTGTGAAATGAATAGAAAATAGAGTCAAGACATTGACAAGGTTAGAAATAATGATTTTTATTTGAAATAAGATTTTTTTTACATCAAACTTTGCTTTCGTTAAAGAATCCTCCATTTGCAGCAATTACAGCATTGCAGACCTTTGGCATTCTAGCTGTTAATTTGTTGAGGTAATCTGGAGAAATTGCACCCCACGCTTCCAGAAGCAGCTCCCACAAGTTGGATTGGTTGGATGGGCACTTCTTTGAGCAGATTGAGTTTCTGGAGCATCACATTTGTGGGGTCAATTAAACGCTCAAAATGGCCAGAAAAAGAGAACTTTCATCTGAAACTCGACAGTCTATTCTTGTTCTTAGAAATGAAGGCTATTCCATGCGAGAAATTGCTAAGAAATTGAAGATTTCCTACACCGGTGTGTACTACTCCCTTCAGAGGACAGCACAAACAGGCTCTAACAGGTACTATTTAATGAAGATGCCAGTTGGGGACCTGTGAGGCGTCTGTTTCTCAAACTAGAGACTCTAATGTACTTATCTTCTTGCTCAGTTGTGCAACGCGGCCTCCCACTTCTTTTTCTACTCTGGTTACAGCCTGTTTGTGCTGTCCTCTGAAGGGAGTAGTACACACCGGTGTAGGAAATCTTCAATTTCTTAGCAATTTCTCGCATGGAATAGCCTTCATTTCTAAGAACAAGAATAGACTGTCGAGTTTCAGATGAAAGTTCTCTTTTTCTGGCCATTTTGAGCGTTTAATTGACCCCACAAATGTGATGCTCCAGAAACTCAATCTGCTCAAAGAAGTGCCCATCCAACCAATCCAACTTGTGGGAGCTGCTTCTGGAAGCGTGGGGTGCAATTTCTCCAGATTACCTCAACAAATTAACAGCTAGAATGCCAAAGGTCTGCAATGCTGTAATTGCTGCAAATGGAGGATTCTTTGACGAAAGCAAAGTTTGATGTAAAAAAAATCTTATTTCAAATACAAATCATTATTTCTAACCTTGTCAATGTCTTGACTCTATTTTCTATTCATTTCACAACATATGGTGGTGAATAAGTGTGACTTTTCATGGAAAACACAAAATTGTTTGGGTGATCCCAAACTTTTGAACGGTAGTGTATATATATATATATATATATATATATATATATATATATATATATATATATATATATAAAAAAGAAGTTCTCTGATACTCAACAGCAGAGGTAGGTGATGGGGGCCAACTCATCTTCAGTGTCCAAGGAGAATGATGCAGCTGCTCGGCTCCCGTCCCATCCATCAGCTAGCAGGAAGATACGGCAGCGAGCGGTGACCTGTTGGCAAGAAAGGCCAGAAGCTCTGAACAGTGACCGTAACTCAATCCCAACTCAGTAGCTGCATTTAAAATGTTTTTGAGTTAGCTGCCACTCTTCAAACATGGACTACTTGTTTTGAGTGCTGGCTGGTCAGCTATTAGCCATGAATTAGCGATTAGCCAATGATTAGCAATTAGCCAGCGATTAGCCATTAGCCAGCGATTAGCTCTCTGGCTTCGTAAAAGGAACATTTACTCATACACAAGAAAGTAACGTCTTTTCACAAAACAGATACAGGTGCAGCACATGTGCTCACCTAGCAGGAAACCATGGCAGCGGGCGGTGACTTGACAGTAAAAAAAGGCTGGAGGACAAGCGCCCTTCAGCCATTTCCTCAAGCGAACCCTCCCGCTCGCGAAATCACGACTCCTACTATGGCAGCGCCACGACCTCTGATTGGCTAGTACTCGTTGCCTCCGTTAGTTAAGGTTAGGGTTAGGGTTAGCCAATCACAGACAGAGTAGGGCGGGTCTTGGCGCGGCCATAGTAGGATTCGTAAATTCGCCCCCCCCGCTCCGCAGCCGTAAAGCTGTGCTCACGGTCGTGACTCTAACGTTTCGTCAACTAACCAGGTAACCGCTGCGTTACAATGACTGGTTAACGTCTCCTGCAAGCCACGTGGTCTGCACACAAAGACCAGGCGACCGGATCTCTTTCTCATTTCTTCAACGTCGACGCAAGTGACGTTGTTGCAATTCACGTTTAAGGTGGATTGCGCATGCGCCGCGCTCTTCCTCGCGCTAACCCTTCTCTTTTCCACCCATCCATCATCCAAACCGCTCATCCTGCTCTCGGGTCGCGGGGATGCTGGAGCCTAGCCCAGCAGCCACTGGGCGGCGGGCGGGGAGGCACCCTGGACAGGCCGCCAGGCCATCACACAGCCCCCCCCCCCCCCACACTATATATATATATATGCACTAGACTATAGTACAATGTAGCGGTTTGGTTATGCACCCGTCTAAATCTCCCTCCTCTTCATCCTGCCAGCTAACCGCCTTCCCCCTGCCCCTAACCCCCCCCCACTCCAACTCCCTCCCCCCAAATGCTCAGAATCATCTGAAATGCCGAGAAAAGTGGTTTTTAGCCATTTTTAGAAAATGCATATTTTGCATAATTATTCATAATTATTATAATTATATTTTAATGTTCTGCTACTTTTCTGGTCCTCTCTGGAACAATACCTACCACCTCCAAAAAAAAATTAGGATCATAAGTGCATTTTTGCAAAAATGCATATATTTTGCGTAATGCCAAAACATTTCTAAGTCCCAGAAATTTTTTTTATATAGGTGAAAAAATCAAAGATGCTCAGAATCACCTGAAATGCCGAGAAAACTGGTTTTTTAAGCCATTTTAAGAAAAATGCATATTTTGCACATTTATGCATAATTATGCATAATTTTAATTTTCTGGGATTTTTCCCGTACTCTCTGAGACAATACCTACCACCTCCAACAAGAATTAGGATCATAAGTGCTTTAGTTTTCGGTCCCGCTATCTACACTAACACCACACACACACACACACACATTCCGAAAATATATGAGTAGATGGCCTCGTTACCTCATACCACCTTTTGTACCTTGATCGTCACATTGCTGCTTAATTATTGATTGCAGCTGATCAGTTTGTCGGGTTTCTTTCTAATGAGGTGTTCTAGTGAGTGGTCGTCCTGCCTGTTTGTGACGTTACTCACCGAGGCCATCCTCTGCCAAGCAAAGCACTCCAGTGGGTGCAGCATTGATTATTCCTTCAACTTGAATTATATTAAATCAGTTATAACCACTGAACACCAAAACTAATGGTTAGTAATATGAGACTGATTCAGGGGACTGATTTGGTCATTCTGTCAATTTTAGTACTTTAATTATAAAATATCAAACACCAAAATTAATGGCTAATAAACTCTTGACAACCATGTTGCAACTACAAGGGTTATCCTTATTTCCTGAAAACCTCATCAAACACAAAGCAACATTTTGCATTAACACACACACACACACACACACACACACACACACACACACACACACACACACACACACACACAATAATTTGTATAACATTTTCTCAGATATGGTTGATTTTCCCTGTCACTTTGCAGGATTCTTTCTTAATTAACTAAAAAGGTGTAGCTTATAAAAAAAGCTATGTTGAGTGTAGTTGTGTAACACACAGCATCATGTTCACCAAGGTTTCTTCCCTGGAATCAAGGGTAGGTTTTACCTAAATATGGATTTTAAAGTTTTCTTTTCCCAGATCATATGGCTGGGGAATATCATTATGCCAAATGTCATAATTATGTCAACTGTCCCTTCAGCTTGGTAGTGGCTGGGAGTTCTGGCGCCGGATCGGCTGGGAGAGCTTGGTCTGCTGCGTCATGTGATCCCGGGACCACGGCCCTGCCTGGAGCTGCGCCCCTAGAGGAAACACCGAGGGTGGTCTGACAGGACACGGAAGCGGGGCAGGCTAAGCTAACTGCTAGCCCATGCAGAGCGGTTCCGATAACACCGAGGGCGGCCTGGCGGCGGCCTCGCCTAGCCTTGACTGTGTTTTTAGTGTCGTCGTGTGGAGTGCGGGGAGGTGTGTCGAAGGTTTCTGGCTTGGAGAGCTGGCGGCTGGGGGAGCCTGGTTTGCTGCGTCCTGTGGGCCCATGGACCAGGGCCCTGACCAGAGCTGTGCCCCTCGAGGAAACACCGTGGGCGGTCTGACAGGACGCGGAAGCGGGGCGGGCTAAGCTAGCTGCTAGCCCATGCAGACCCACAGTCATCCTGGCTGGCGTTCGGTCTCCTGGACAGTGTTTCTGATTCTGATGTGTGTGTGTGTGTGTGTGTGTGTGTGTGTGTGTGTGTGTGTGTGTGTGTGTGTGTGTTCTGTGTTGTGTTCTTATGATTTGGTGCCATTCGTCATGAGGACAACTGAACTTAGTCATGTAAACACGTGTAATTCTCGATTCAGAAGCTGGATTTTTTTTCAGGAAGCCACTCATGTTTCAGGAGCGTCCCAGGAGACGGTGGGTGGTGACAGGGCGGACAGGACAGGGTTGTGCCCAAAAGGCCAGTGACCCACTGCTCAGCTGGCTTAGCCACAGCCAATCAGGTGCTGTTTTGCTCGATGTCTTTACTAACGTCCACTCGAGGCTACGTCATCCGTCCTTTCCGTTTCCAACTCAGTTCGCAGCAGTTAACGTTGGCGCTACAGGCGTTCACCGTGACGCCACTTCCCTTATGAGTCCGTGTGAGCAGCTTGTTAACTGGCAGACCCTTAATTGGCTTCTTGTAAATCAAGTGTTAATTGGCAGGTGGCTGATTGGCTGTTTTAAATTGACTGCTGCAAATTGGCTGTTGTTGCCCATCTGTGGACTGTACCAAAACTTGGCCTGGCTTTGAATAAACTTGTTTTTCCTGCATTGCCTCCCCCCCCCCCATTAAATCTATCATCCTCTCTCTAATTCACCGGTATTTTTGTTCATTATTGTAAAATGAGACATCCGAATAAATGGATGATGGATTTGTACCCCTAATTCTCTTACTCCATCAGCGCCTCTCTATTCAGTCCTACACGCCACAACGCTGCACGTGTCCCTGTCTCGGGAGGTAGTGCCTGACAACAGCTAATTATTCTAGGTCTTATGTTCTTTTTATTATCATCCTATAGAGGGAAAAAACCCATTTTGTTTGGCATTCACGAGAGGAAGCGCATAAGTAACAGCTGTTTTTCACTTTACACATATGTACAAAATCTAGCCTAGTCTTATAAAGTCAACACGGCGGCTGCTGAAAAGCGAAGCGGCTGAAATGTGTGTATCTCTGGCCCTAGTTTCTGACACTTAACTACGGATGAGTTTTCTGCTGCAGGGTGAGGGGATGCAGGGTCCCTCCTTTGGGTTTTTATCGGAAAGTCGGGCGTCAGAACAGGTGCTGAACGGAATGAGGCCGCCATCAAGTCTGGCATAGTTTGTTCTCAGTGAGGGTACATGATGTTCTCTTACAGTGTATTCACCTCTGTCTGTGTGTGTGTGTGTGTGTGTGTGTGTGTGTGCGTGTGTGTGAGAGTGTGTGTGTGTGTGTGTGTGTGTTGGGGGAGGTAGTTGAAAATATAAAGATGTGTCCGGGTGGCGTAGCGGTCTATGTCGTTGCCTACCAACACAGGGATCGGCGGTTCGAATCCCCGTGTTACCTCCGGCTTGGTCGGGCATCCCTACAGACACAATTGGCCGTGTCTGCGGGTGGGAAGCCAGATGTGGCTATGTGTCCTTGTCACCGCATTAGCGCCTCCTCTGGTCGGTCAGGGGCACCTGTTTTGGGGGGAGGGGGGAATAGCGTGATCCTCCCACGCGCTACGACCCCTGGCGAAACTCCTCACTTGTCAGGTGAAAAGGAGCAGCTGGCGACTCCACATGTGGTAGTCTGCAGACGGGGTGGAGCAACGACCAGGATGGCTCGGAAGAGAGGGGTAACTGGCCGGATAAAACTGGGGAGAAAAAGGAGGGAACCCCCCCCCCAAAAAAAAGACATGCATGTTAGGGTTAATACTCCTGCCTGTACACCTGACCAAGGTAACAGAAAGAACTGGAGTTGGTCCCCAGGCGCTGCAGCTGCCCACTGCTCCTATGCAATAGGATGGGGTAATTGGGGTAGATGGCTGGATACAACTGGGGAGAAAAAGGGGGGAAAAATCCAAAAGAAACAAGAAAAACATCCTTTATATTGTGTATTTTGCTCATCGTGTCTGTTGTGATCTGTCGGTGTGCAGGACAGATATATCGAGACGTAAACATTATGGCCGTTTCTGTTTAACCACTGGCAAAGCGACCACGGCTGCAGAGTGGTATTCAAGACGAGTCAGACCAGGGTGTTACCAAAAGTTTACACGCTACACAAGTAGGGGTCGACCGATATGGTTTCAGGGCCGATACCGATATCGGTTATCGGTAAGTTATGGAGGCCGATAACCGATATTTGGGGCCGATATTCGGTTGCAGTAAATGTAAAAAAAAAAAATATTTGTGCCAAAATTTACAGCAACACAAACCCCAACACAAGGCTGACTGTAAATGAACATATGTTTGATTGAATTTTGTGTGAAACAGAAAATATTTGAAAAAATAAAGTGCGTGATGCTCAAGGCACTAGATAACAATCTGAGTGGAATTATCTTTTAATTAAAAATAAATAACTTCCAAAACATGAAAATGGAATTAATTAAACGGCAGGAAGTAAACTTTGATCAAACTGAATAATTATAATATTAAAATAATTCCACATAAATTTGACTGAACTGAATGGAACAGTGTACATTAGTGTCATTATGTTGCCTTTCTCTCATCTTTAAAGGGATAGTTCGGGTTTTTTGAAGAGGGGTTACATGAGGTACTCACCAATAATCAGTGTATATTCCCTGCAGTAGATGGGAGTCTGTGCGCTCCCAGTTTGGAGATTCAGCAGGAGTAGCCGGCACGGAAGTTGAGGAATGGGACACAGACCAACCCCCCCCCCCCCCCATGTGTGTTTTTTTCTTTTTTTCACGATTCAGTTATATGTGAATTTGGAGCATTCATCGACAGCCCTACCAGTTTACCAAAGAGTTGTCCTTCGCTTTCTCCATTTATGGAAGTTTTTGACAGTTTTTAAAAGCAACTGTCAATAATGTCTTTTGAAGGAACGATGTTGCCGATGCTGTGAAGGTTTAAAGACTCCTGCAAAATTTAGAAATGCCTTGAAAACTGTTCGTGTCAGTTCCAGCTCTATAACCCTGCTCCTGTGCAGCGAAATTTACTTGCCGCATTTACTGGAGTGTGTAATAGAGCCGACTCCTAATAATGCGGTAGTCGTGCTTTTGAACACACACCCTGACCACTCCTGCTCGCCGTTTTTCTAGAAGTTTCCCCTTTCTCCTCTTTTCACATCTCTCCTCTTCATGCGATCGTTTCAAAACCTTTTTTTTCCTGTATGTAAGGAAACAATAAACATTTTCAATATGTGATTTAAAACAATATATCGGCCTGGCTGATAAAAAATATGCCGATAACGACAATATGAAAATTGACAGATATCTAAACCGATAATCGGCCAGACCGATAATCGGCCAGACCGATAATCGGTCGATCCCCATACACAAGTACATGCATGCCAGGTTAATAAAGCACGTCTGTTCTTCACTCAGCAGTCGAATGAATAAAATACAGTTAAAGTAACATGAATGTGTTGATTCAACCCCACACATAAATCTTAACATCTTAGCGAGAGATCCTTTGAAAATTCCTATAATTACCTCTTCCCACTGAGAACTCGACAGGATGTTGTGAACTTTAATGTGGTGTTGCACTCTGCAGAAGCTCTACCTGCAGCTCAACACTGCTAAAATAAAACGGTTCCAATATTACAGAGTAGATGTCATTAAAGATTAATAAGGGAAATAGCCACACCATTAGCAGGGTAAAGGCCGTCCACACAGAATAGAATAGAATAGAATAGAATAGAATAGAATAGAATAGAATGTAGTCCTATCACCCCCAGTTCAAAAATTACTTTTGGCCCATGGGACATCAACAAACAACACATGGCATACTTAAAAAACGTGAAATAAGCACCAGAATGTAGGTCATCCCAGTCCTCTGCTAAGCACTGTGCTTGTACAGTATGGTGATTTTAAAAAAAAAATATATATATATATATACTATGTTAAGCCCCATGGGGAAATTCACGCTCAGCATTTAACCCATCCTATAGCTGTGTAGCTAGGAGCAGTGGGCAGCCGCCGTGCAGCACCCGGGGACCAACTCCAGCTCTTCTTTCCATTGCCTTGCCCAGGGGCACAGACAGGAGTATTAACCCTAACGCGCATGTCTTTTTGAAGGTGGGGGAAACCGGAGCATCTGGAGGAAACCCACCGCAGAGACAGGGAGAACATGCAAATCCACACAGAGGATGACCTGGGATGAGCCCCAAGGTGTGACAACCCCGGGGTTCGAATCCAGGACCCTCTTGCTGTGAGGCGACAGTGCTAGCCGCCGGGCCAGTTCAGGAGTTCAGAGGCTAATTTTGCTTTTGCATTTAATTGCAATAGACATTCTTGGCCACCCTTGACACTTCACTGTGAGTCTCTTGCTAGAATCAAAACCTAATTGGCAGATGACTAATCATATATCAATGTATGTCTTGCCTGTGTTACTTCTACCTAAAGATCACAAGAGGAGATTTGTTCACTGTCAGATAAGAACAATGTCTCCTAAACGCCCCCCCCCCATATCGCAGACCTTTTGACCTCCAGGTCCCTCAGGTGGGCTGACTTGGGACTCCTGGTTCCTCCCGCGATCTAAACTTAAGCTCAGCAGTGACGGGCCGCCACGGCAAGGACATTAGTGAATCGAGTGACTGTAAAACAGAAAACACTTTAAGGTGGTCTGAAGAAGGCGAGCTACCCCCACCCATCATCATCACATTCTACAGCGGCACCATAGACAGCATTCTGACCAGCTATATCGCTGTCTGGCATGGGAACTGCGAGGCCTCCGACCGCACATCCCGACAGCGGATAGTGAAGACAGCTGGGAAGATCATAGGAACTGCTCTCCCATCCACCCAGGCCATCGTCCCACATCCACTTCACTCTCCTACCCTCTGGCAGGAGGTACCGCAGCAGCCATGCTGCCTCCTCCAGACTATGCGATAGTTTCATTCCTCAGGCTGTGAGGTTCCTCGACAGCCCGGACACTTAGACCTTCCACAAAATGACTTCTTGACCTTCTTACTCCCTGTCCGTGTCAGTAGTGCTTGTGATGTTTAGGTCTGTGAAGGAATTTTTGTTTTTAATGCACTTTTTGTTTTTAATATTTACTGCACGTTATCTATTTTTACGTGGCACTGTGGTCCATGTGAAACGTAATTTCGTCCACTTGTATGTATGAGATATGCATATGAGGCAATGACAAATAGAAGTCTGTGAATGTTCTCATTCATCCAGGTCACGGTTATCCAAAGGCGTTGAATCAAGTGCAACTGGACTTGGTATAGTATATACCAAGTCCAGTTGCACTTGATTCAACTCCTTTGGATGACAAATAGAAGCAGTCTAAGTCCAAGTCTAGCTGACTGCTGAGGGTTTCAGTCCTAGCGTATGGACGAGAAAGAAAACTTCCGAAATTCAGGACAAGTGTAGGATTAAAACACCACCGCCCCAATCATCACGGACAAGACCATTAGAACGGGAACTGGGCATATCTGCATCACCGCTAAACGGAGAGGGGCAATGTTCTTTGTCGAAGCCGGAATGAAACGGCGACGGCAGGTTTTGTAATACCTTTGCCTTTGATGCATAAAAATAACCCCGTATCACACTACAAAGTCCCACATCTGAACTGAGTCTCAGAGTCCCCGTTAACATTTATAGTCCTTTCATCTCATTTTCACCCCTCTCCCTCTCTTATCTCGAGCCCCCTTTTTGATATTAGAAACATTGTAAATTGCTTACTTTATCAGTCTTTGAAGGAGAACAAAGTCAGACAAAAAAAAAAAATAACACATAATAGAAAGATGAATACGCCTTCTGAGTGATTCCAGCGATCCTCTTCTCCACATTAGCCTCGTCGTATAGAAGCTCCTCTAAGCTGAATTATGGGCTATCGCAGTACAAAATGGCATATTATGAGACAAGAATACTGTGCCTCAAAGTACAGATAACAGACTGCTCTGTGTGCCGTCCACGCTTCTGTCTGTTTGAATCCGGGCCTTTATCGATCAGTGCTATGAATAACAACAACAGATCAAAATAAGCAAGACAAACAGATTCAAATGGATGCACATGAATTATGTTTCCGCCCAACTTTCACAAAGATTTCATGTGAATGATTCCATCCATTATCCAAGCCGCTTCTCCCAACTGGAGTCGCGGGATGCTGGAGCCTATCCCAGCAGTCATTGGGCGGCAGGCGGGAAGACACCCCGGACAGGCCGTCGGGCCATCACAGGGCCCACACATTCACACCTAGGGACAATTTAGTACGGCCGATCCCCTGACCTACATGTCTCTGGACTGTGGGAGGAAACCCACCCAGACACGGGGAGAACACGCAAACTCCACACAGAGGACGACCCGGGATGACCCCCAAGGTTGGACCACCCCGGGGTTTGAACGCAGGGCATTCTTGCTGAGGCGACCATGCTAACCACTGTGCCACCCTAATTTAATCTTACAAAAACTGATCATGTGAATTAAAGTGTATTTCTGTCAGATCTGTTTAAACGCATGAAATCGGGAACACAGGCCTACATGTCCTACATGTCATATGTATGTATACTTCAACACCTGCCAGAAAGATGGACCAGTTACGAACGAGTCTGGATGGCGTGGCGGTCTATTCCGTTGCCTACCAATACGGGGATCTCCGGTTCGAATCCCCGTGTGCCTTCCGGCTTGGTCGGGCGTCCCTACAGGTACAATTGGCCATGTCTGCGGGTGGGAAGCCGGATGTATAGGTATGTGTCCTGGTCGCTGCACTAGCGCCTCCTCTGGTCAGTCAGGGCGCCTGTTCAGGGGGGAAGGGGAACTGGGGGGGAGTAGCGTGATCCTCCCACATGCTACACCCCCCTGGTGAAACTCCTCACTGTCAGGTGAAAAGAAGCGGCTGGTGCTCCACATGTATGGGAGGAGGCATGTGGTAGTCTGCAGCCCTCCCCGGATCGGCAAAGGAGGCGGAGTAGCGACTGGGACAGAAGAGTGGGGTAATTGGCCGTATACAATTGGGGAGAAAAAAGGGGGAAATCCCCCCTGAAAAAAAAGATGTTGAGATGGCGATATTAAAAACATTTTATTTATTTTTGGGGGGCAAAAAAATTTCCTTTGCAATTTTTCGCTCTTTTTTTTTTGTCAAATAAAATGTTTACTCACCTTAAGCAAGCATACAAATGTTAACATGACTTTTGGGAATTTTATATGATCTTTGTCAATTTCATCAAACTTTTTTTTTACCAGAAAGACAGAATTTGCATAAAACCACATTGGTGGAAATGTAGTTATTGTAAGGTAGCATTTATACAGCCCTCTGTGAATAGTACACATGTCCATTGTAACTCTAGTTAACGGTCACAACGTGTATTTGCATATAAAACTGATTGTTGGTTTGGGTCGTTATGCCACACTGTATTGTTAATAAGGGTGGGGACACCTGCAGTCAGTTGAGACTGAAGAGGTCACTTAGATGAGCGATGAAGCGAATCTGTCAGTAAATGTGGTGTCCAGATGACCTGATTCACCTTTCTGTGATTTCTTACCTGGATTACTGAGCAGGCATCAAGACACCGATACTGCCCGTTTGCCAGCATCTCCCATTCTGGCATCATTCACCGTTACTGCCACATAAATTCCCAGGGACTGTGGTCGGGAGCCAAGATGTTAGCCAAGCCAGCCAAAAGCTGTTATTTATATATATATATATACACACACACACACACACACACACACATATATATATATATATAAAATAAGTCTTAGGAGTAGTTGAGGGGGGCATTTCATTCGTTTCAATCAGTACAATGCAGTAAAGCCTTGTGATATTTACTAGTACACTAGTCAACCGTATCGTACTCTCACCTCCTGCGAAGTCAATGGCTTTCCTGCCCCCGATCGCTCAGACTTCACCAGCAGAGCCATCACGGACAAAGCACTTCATATAATACTTGACCCCAGACGCCTCTTCAGTTCACCCATCCGACTGCAGGTGCAGGCCCATAACCTGCAGAAAAGCCTGGTTTGACAGTTGTTGCCCCCCCCCCAACTGCCACAGCAGCTTTAAACAGAGTAGCTGAAAGTCTTTGTAACTGTGTACCCACGTCCCCCATGTCCCCCTGAACGTCATGTCCTTATAGTACTAGTATACTTAATGTACTGTAGTATCTAGTTGTATATGTGTACTAGTGTGTTTAGATGTATGTATATAAATATGCATCTATACATCCATCCATCCATCACTCCATCCCTCCATCTAGCCATCCATTCTTCTATCTATCATCCATCCATTTATCCCTCCCTCCCTCCATCCATCCATCTATCCCACCATTCTGCTATCTATCTATCCATCCATCCATCCATCCCTCCCTCATTTTTCTATATCTATCAATCAATCCATCCATCCCTCCCCCCATTCTTCTATCTATCCATCCATCCAATCCATCCATCCATCCAGCCCCCCCCCCTCCATCTATCCATCTATCCCTACTCAGGAAAGCTGAACCATTAAACAGAGAACCTTTAGAGGGAAAACTACATTCTTTTTCTTAAGCCGTCAACATATGATCAGCACTCGCCAGTTAAGAACAACTCGTGCTGACAGCGAAACCTTTGCTCAAAGATGACAGTAGCCCAAATTGCCAGTTGTAGTTAACTACATTGATAACAAAAAAACAACCCAAATCTGGTGGTTGAGATGTTACCATGCAACAGCTTTTTCCTTGTAAATCGTGGTATATTTCAAATTAACTTACAACTTGGGAATGAGGTTCTCCTTCATAGTTGAACCAGAGCTGTTGAACTCCTGTCACACGAAACTGTAATCTGATTGGATGCACTTTAAAATGTCCACAGCAAACAGGGCTTTAAGCTCCAGTAGTTTGAACTTTGAGTGCAGTGACAAAGGTGATAAATGTGAGCAGCTCGTGACACCCAACCCAGATAGCAAAACTGCTGTGGCCCGGACCCGTCCCACACCCGCCACTTCATCCGTCCCACATACCGCCTGGAATGATGGCACTTGGGCGGTCCGCTCCTGTTTGCCAGATCTGGGCCAGAACCAAGCCATAGCAATGCCGCATGTGCCACATATTAGCCAAAGGTGGCCCATATTTGTTTAGTGATATTTGGGCCATATTCACCATTTACCACACGGGCCACTTCAGGGTCACATCCAGATCACATGTTGCCCAGAGCACCGCACCTTTGCCAAAAAAAGGCCTACATTTGATTTGGCATATTTGGGCCATATTTGCTGTTATACACGTGGGCCACTGCAGGCTCACATCCATTTTGTCAGGGCCAGAAGAAGGCCGCCAGTGCCGCATCATTGCCTGAAGTGGCCCACATCCGGATGCTGTCTGGGAAGGTTGTGATGCTGCCAGGTTTGGCGATACCGTTCTCACGGATGGAGAAAAACAGCCAACACATGGCTGTTTTTCTGCTCGCCATGTGTTGAAGGTGTTAATGCTCCACCCACGCTGAAACAGTACACCGCAGCAAATGCCCTGTAAAAAAAAAAGAGTAAATAACCATCTGTACCCCTTGTCATAAACAGTGAGAGGTGGATGAATTCCTTCTACCTGGACACCTGCCTGTGGACTGATGAAAGGAGTGATGGACTACACCATCCAACAAAGACTTTTTTTTTCATTGCAGCCATTAAGACTGAAATTCTGAGACGGTACTGTCCTCTTTTCACCTGATCTGGTCACTACTCATCTTGCTTCTCCCATTTCTTCCGTTTCTGTGTTGTTGTTTCTGCTGTTTTGACTAACAGGAAGTGAATATCGAGCAGCTTCTTGGGAAAACAAGTAGGTCTGCAAGTCTTTGTGCAACGTGCGAGTACCCACGTTTTCTGATGCCAGTAGTCTTGCACACTTGTGTGTTTCGACGTGTTGCGTTGTTAAGACTTACAACAGCGTGGCGTGTTCGTGTCTGCAAGCACTTTACAGCCAGGCATCTGTGCTTTTCTGTCTCTGTGAATGAATGAATGAATGAATGAATGAACACACCTACCTGTGTACTCGAGCCCACTTGTCGCTGTGTGTAAAGATCATGGCGGCTCCTCGGGTTGGTTGATGCAGACTTTGCGGAGAGTTTCAGATGAATCATCTCAGTCTGCCCTGACGTCGCCGGCCCCGGGACGCTCGTCAGCGGAGCTTGTAAACAAACAAAAACAGGCAGGGAGGGGAAGCCACCTAGTGGGCTTCTCCCCCGTCCTCCTTCTCTTTATCGCTTCACATTCCTCTGACCCCCAACATCCCCTCCGCTCCTCCCAGATGTTGCGTTATAATTAATCATGATCCGTCACCGTGATGGATGGTGATGTAAAATTCCCATCATCGTGTGTTTTTACCCGTCATGTATGTTTTTATGTTTACCAATGTCACGTTTTACATGGCATTTGTGTTTGTGTGGAACATAATGCTCAATGTCAAGACCACCATAGGCTTTAAATGGGCTGTGCTTGACAAAAATGTCAAGAGTTATGGAAAAATAGGAAAATGGCAGTCACCTCATTTTGGAATTTCTTGTGTCCTTAGGAAATATTGAACGCCATTTTTAATATAGGTCAAAATAACTCTCTACTACGTAGGCTATGTTTTGATAATGCTTAGTAGACTAACAAGCCGTTAAACTGGAATATAAGGTGAATATTGAAATTCCTGTAACATAACCATAGCAAATATAGCAACACATTTGATATTCACGTTATATTCAAGTTTAACAAACAATTACAATTGATTCCATTGACGCAAAGGATTCAGAATAATTCTGTTCGGTACAGTGTGATTTGTGAATTTATCCCATACAGGGTTTATAGATTATATTTCACAGCATATTATAATGACAAGGAAACAAATGAGAGAAATAGAAAAGCCCCTATTTTACTCATATATTACTCAGTAATTATCATAGTTAATTTACATCTATTTTACTTGTCTATGACCCAGCTATTTCTGTTTATTGAAAGTATTGTAATATTAAGGGTTATCTGATTCCTTATGTTGATTCTGTCAAAATAATGGATGGCATTTCAAATTATCCATTAATGTGTTTAAAATTCAGTAAATGATGGAAGACTTTCGGTTCACGCTACCCCGGCTCCTCCTGCTCCATTTTCCTTCTCACTCTTCATCTTGTCTCTTCATCTTTCCCCAGCCTTCATCGACACATCAGTGCAGAAGTGCGGTATCTCGGGAATGCCAGGATGCTTTTGGAGCACACTGGTGTGGTAACACAGCTGATCAGAGAAGCCAGAGAGAACAAGGACACTCTGTTCAGGAATCAGACAAAATTAAGGAATCAGGTTAGTGCTGTGGCGCAATATGGCGAATGCTTACGGCTTCATACCAGACAACCTGGTGCAGCTCACACTGACAAAACGTCATGTCCCCAGCAGAATCAGAGACCTCATCAGTGAATACTACAGCCTACTTCAGGATGAGAGCCTCTTCATGAGCAATTACATCAGGCTGGCATAAGATCCATGTCGGGATAATCACAGGGTGCAATATCTCAGTGATCCAGCTCTCTCTGGCCATGTGCATGCTCACAAAGTCTACGGAGCCAAAATGCAGCAAGCCCAAGACAAAATCTGCAGAATGCCAGCCACCCATTCAGGCATTTATGGATAACCTAAAGAGCCAGTCCCAGGCTTTAGGTGGATCATGCAGGGGCTCGAGAAGCTGATCATGTGGGACCAGATGTGCTTCAGGCCAGCCAAGTCAAGGTCGATGGTGCTGAGAAGAGGAATGGTGATTGACAAGTTGCGGTTTAACATTGCCAGCACAACCATTCCAACCATCATTGAGAAGCCTGTCAAGAGCTTAGGCAAAGTGTTTGACAGCACCTTGAGCGAGACAGCATCCATCCCCTCTCCCTGCACTGAGTTGGACCACTGGCTGAAAGCAGTGAACTGGTCTGGCCTGCTCAGGAAGTTTAAGGTGTGGCTGTACCAGCATGGCATTCTTACCAGGATCTTGTGGCCGCTCCTCATCTACGAAGTGCCGATCTCAACATTGGAGACTTTGAAGAGGAAGGTCAGCAGCCACCTCAGAAGATCACTGGGACTTCCCAAGAGTCTGAGCAGCATTGCTCTCTATGGACACAGCAACAAGCTTCAACTGCCACTCAATTCCTTCGAAGTGGCGTTCAAGGTAACAAGAGTCAGAGAAGTGTTGCAATACAGAGGGTCAAGTGATCCGAAGGTGGCCAAAGCTGGGACTGGGGTGAAGACTGGCAGGAAGTGGAGTACAGAGGAAGCTGTTCTACAAGCAGAATCGAGGCTGTCACAACAGGTTTGTGGGAGTGGTGACTCAAGGCAAAGCTGGACTGGGATCCCATTCAACTCCCCAAATCAACACCACCAAAGAGGAGGAAAAGCATTGCCTAGTCCAAGAGGAAGTGAGAGCAGCAGTCAAGGACGACAGGATGGTGGGAATGAGGCAACAAGGTGCCTGAATGAGATGGAAGAATGCAATATAGAGGAAGGTGACATGGGCTGAGCTGAGCTGTGGAAAGCTGAGCTACACAAGTTCCTCATCCAGGCAGTGTATGATGTGCTTCCCAGTCCACCGAACCTAAGTGTGGAAACACCAGGGCGTCCACTGTGGTCCAAACATAGAACCCTGGAGCACATCCTGAGCTGCTGCTCAAAGGCACTGGGGGCTGGATGATACTGATGGAAGCACAATCAGGTCACTAAGGTTACTGCTGAAGCCATCAGTGCAGGAGTTGAGCGGGTCAAGTGTGTCCACCCCTCCAAGCATGTCATTATCTTCATCAGAGCTGGGGAGCAGCCAAGACATCTGCAGGCTTCCTGGCCTCTGCGAAGGACTGCTAACTGTTAGTGGATCTTGAGCGGCGACTGAATTCCTCAACCACATCATCACCACCACCTTGAGACCAGATATCATTCTCCTGTCTGAGTCCAATAGACAAACAGTCCTGTGCACGGCCCAGTGAGCTGCCCACTCTGCATGAGCTCTACACTCAGCGGTGCCTCAGGAAGTCCCTGAGGTTATCAAGGACCCAGCACACCCACACAATAGCCTGTTCTCCCTGATGCCCTCAAGGCGGAGATACAGGACTCTCGAGACACGCACCAGCAGACTGAGCAACAGCTTTTTTCTCAGGCCATAAGACTTAATAAATAACACACACACACACACACACACACACACACACACAAGTGCAATCTAACCATCCGTGCAATATACCTTGTGCTTTTATATTCTGTTTTTATATTTATATGCCTTATATATTTTTTATATACCTTTTATTATATCTCTTTATATTATTTGATCTTTTATCTTAGCTCTATCTTTTCTGTAAAGGAGCCTCCCAGTCAAAGAATTTCACGCAAGTGTACTCATGCAACCAGAGTGACAATAAACATTTTGAATCTTGAATATTGCTGGAGCTAACGGTCCCCTGGGAAGACCACTTGGAAGAGGCCTTTGAAAGGAAGCTTGCCAAGTACAAGGGACTGGTCAGCGACTGTCACCGAGCCGGTTGGAGAGCAAAGCGTCTCCTTATAGAGCTTGGATGCAGGAGCTTTGAAGCCCGATCCATGTTCAGAGCCTTCAGGCGTCCTGAGCATTGAGGGAGCGAGGAAGGGAAGAGCAATCCACAACACCATCGAAGTGGTGAAAAGAGCCTTAAGATGGCTGTGGCTCAAGAGAGGACAGCCATAGGGGCCAAAGTAGCTAGCTAGACATCTGGACACAAGCTGGGATCTGATGAGCCTCAGCTGGGTGACCTGGAGGTGGGTGTATGATGTTGCAAGACTTGAAACACCTAATGACTCCAGGAACATCACTGAAGATGTGTCCAGAAGCATCAGCAGATGTACTTGCATAGTGCCCGCTTGATGTTGCTCCAGCTGTCTCCACCTTCCTGCTCCCCCCCCCCCATCCACCGCTTGCCCTTAACAGTCTTCAATATAAAAGTGAAGATGAAGGTGGAGGAATATGGTGAATAAGAAGAAAGAAAGAAGCCAGGTGCAGGATGGAGACAAAAGTAGGAGGCAGTTTTAAAATGTCTGTGTCAAACATGGGGAGAGAGAGATATGAGGAAAACCAGAGATACAGACTAATAAACAAAACAAGAACAAGGCAGAGAAAATGTACTACTCTTTTAAAAAAACAAACTGTCAATGCAAATTGCATCATGTTTTTTCTTGTTTCCTTTCTATTCTATTCTATTTTATGCTTTCTATATATAGTTTAATATTATGTCTATGCAAGTATGTGTGTTATTCATGGATGCAACAGAAAAAGAGAAAAGTCAAACCGAAAACCTCCTGCATTTCTAATTCCAGTATTGGCCTCTATTATATACTTATTTTAAATGCTGTAATGTGATTTGTGTGTGTATGTGTGTTAAATTTATATTGACCAATGTTGATATTATGGCCAGTATCGATGGGTTTTCTCAGCAAGACGACATGTAGACATGTCCACAAAACAATTATTTAAAGTGGTTTTCCTTAATTTCTTCAGATTTGGTGGATTTGGCCTCTGGTGGTCACAATGGTTTGTTTTCATACTACAATTCCCAGAGATCCATTTGAAACAAACAAGATCCTGAACCAGAGAGTGCTCACATGCAGTCACAGTTTTTCACAGTTACAGATTTTGCCATAACACTGGTGTAATAATCTCATGATAGCGCGCATATTTTGGAGAAAGATTGACCTGCGATGTCATCCAACATGGTAATATTGAGGAACACATCAAGCCAACATGTCAGATATTTAACTAAACCTAATTAACTGGGCATCCGGGTGGCGTGGCGGTTTATTTCGTTGCCTACCAACACAGGGATCGCCAGTTTGGACCCGTGTTACCTCCGGCTTGGTTGGGCATCCCTACAGACACAATTGGCCTTGTCTTTGGGTGGGAAGCCGGATGTGGGTATGTGTCCTGGTCGCTGCACTAGCGCCTCCTCTGGTCGGTCGGGGTGCCTGTTCAGTGGGGAGGGGGAACTGGGGGGGAATAGAGTGATCCTCTCACGTGCTACGTGCCCCTGGTGAAACTCCTCACTGTCAGGTGAAAAGAAGTGGCTGGCAATGCCACATGTATCGGAGGAGGCATGTGGTAGTTTGCAGCCCTGCCCGGATTGGCAGAGGGGGTGGAGCAGTGACTGGGATGGCGGGATGGGGTGATTGGGGGAGAAAAGGGGGGGGGACCCTAATTAACCAATGGATAACGGTTAGCTTTAGCTTTGCATTTTAGCAATTAGCATTTGCTCATCTGCATTTCGTTTGTGGTAAACTCGATGCATTTCCTGGCGCACATCTGAATGCATGGTGGGGATGGTGGATGCCTCAAGCACCAATAAAAAATAGCATGTAGAGATGCAATTACAGAATGCTAATACATTGAAGGGCAAACCTGTGAAAATACCAGCGGTAAAACGTATCAAACATGGCAACTGATAACAGAAAAAAATGAAGTATTACGTATTTAAGGTTTAATTCCACTTTAAATTCCTGACAGTGTGAATGGTGTATATGTTTCTCCATGAAGAGTGATTTAACCTGCTGCTTTCAGCCCCTGGGAGGAGGGATCGTGGGACTTTGTGTTGAAGATCTCAGAAAAGGGAACGAGCACTGTGGGGCTTCAGCTAAACCGCTTCATCGATGAAGGCTTACAAAAGTCCAGATTCACACCCTCGACCGGACTGCATGAGCCTTGTGGCGGAGACTTTTAAATATTTGTAAAGGTGTATTTTCCATGGTGGATGGGGGGAGACGGAGGAAAGAGAGACAGAGTACACAGCAGATGGAGAGAAATAGAGAGGGGGGATCTTTTCAGGGTCAGCAGCAGCAGAAAAGATCAGAGGAGATTCAGAGAGGAACAGACGGGTAGAAATGGATCCCTGCTGGGACGTCTACTGGGATTCTGGGGTTTCCGCTAAATGGACAGCTGCACAGTCTTCCTTCTAGCCCATGAGGAACATCTTCACGTCACATCTTGACAGCATTGTTTTCCATCATGCCATTGTCAAACATTTGCATACAAAGGTATTTGCGGTTGCTGACATTTTGTCATTTAAATACAAGGTACATCAGCTCGTCTTGTGGGGCTACGAGATGTGACTACGCCACTTTGTGATGAGAACACACAGAGTTGTACATGTCTGGCTTCAGGAGACTACATGCCAGCATATCAAACCACATTACGTCAAATGGACGTGATATATTTCAGCATAATGCTGACTAAGAACGTAATGAGGACATCCACACAGATTACCCACTCAAGTACTCAAGTACTCAAGTACTACTACAATATTAGAGACGGTTAAAGTCAGGTGTTATATTACAGATGGTTTAGATCAGGTGTTATATTACAGATGGTTAAGTTTAGGTGTTATATTACAGATGGTTAAGTTCAGGTGTTATATTACAGATGGTTAAGTTCAGGTGTTATATTACAGATGGTTAAGTTCAGGTGTTATATTACAGATGGTTAAGTTTAGGTGTTATATTACAGATGGTTAAGATCAGGTGTTATATTACAGATGGTTAAGTTTAGGCGTTATATTACAGATGGTTAAGTTCAAGCGTTATATTAGAGATGGTTAAGTTCAGGTGTTATATTACAGATGGTTAAGTTCAGGTGTTATATTACAGATGGTTAAGTTCAGGTGTTATATTACAGATGGTTAAGTTCAGGTGTTATATTACAGATGGTTAAGTTCAGGTGTTATATTACAGATGGTTAAGTTCAGGCGTTATATTACAGATGGTTAAGTTCAGGTGTTATATTACAGATGGTTAAGTTTAGGTGTTATATTACAGATGGTTAAGTTCAGGTGTTATATTACAGATGGTTAAGTTCAGGTGTTATATTAGAGATGGTTAAGTTTAGGTGTTATATTAGAGATGGTTAAGTTCAGGCGTTATATTACAGATGGTTAAGTTCAGGCGTTATATTACAGATGGTTAAGTTCAGTTGTTATATTACAGATGGTTAAGTTCAGGTGTTATATTACAGATGGTTAAGTTTAGGTGTTATATTACAGATGGTTAAGTTTAGGTGTTATATTACAGATGGTTAAGATCAGGTGTTATATTACAGATGGTTAAGTTTAGGCTTTATATTACAGATGGTTAAGTTCAGGCGTTATATTACAGATGGTTAAGTTCAGGTGTTATATTACAGATGGTTAAGTTCAGGTGTTATATTACAGATGGTAAAGTTTAGGTGTTATATTACAGATGGTTAAGTTTAGGCGTTGTATTACAGATGGTTAAGTTCAGGTGTTATATTACAGATGGTTAAGTTCAGGTGTTATATTACAGATGGTTAAGTTTAGGCGTTATATTACAGATGGTTAAGTTTAGGTGTTATATTACAGATGGTTAAGTTTAGGTGTTATATTACAGATGGTTAAGTTCAGGTGTTATATTACAGATGGTAAAGTTCAGGTGTTATATTACAGATGGTTAAGTTTAGGTGTTATATTACAGATGGTTAAGTTCAGGTGTTATATTACAGATGGTTAAGTTCAGGTGTTATATTACAGATGGTTAAGTTCAGGTGTTATATTACAGATGGTTAAGTGTAGGTGTTATATTACAGATGGTTAAGTTTAGGTGTTATATTACAAATGGTAAAGTTCAGGTGTTATATTACAGATGGTTAAGTTTAGGTGTTATATTACAGATGGTTAAGTTTAGGTGTTATATTACAGATGGTTAAGTTCAGGTGTTATATTACAGATGGTTAAGTTCAGGTGTTATATTACAGATGGTTAAGTTCAGGTGTTATATTACAGATGGTTAAGTTCAGGTGTTATATTACAGATGGTAAAGTTCAGGTGTTATATTACAGATGGTTAAGTTCAGGTGTTATATTACAGATGGTAAAGTTCAGGCGTTATATTACAGATGGTTAAGTTCAGGCGTTATATTACAGATGGTTAAGTTCAGGTGTTATATTACAGATGGTTAAGTTCAGGCGTTATATTACAGATGGTTAAGTTCAGGTGTTATATTACAGATGGTAAAGTTCAGGTGTTATATTACTGATGGTTAAGTTTAGGCGTTATATTACAGATGGTTAAGTTCAGGCGTTATATTACAGATGGTTAAGTTCAGGTGTTATATTACAGATGGTTAAGTTTAGGCGTTATATTACAGATGGTTAAGTTTAGGTGTTATATTACAGATGGTTAAGTTTAGGTGTTATATTACAGATGGTTAAGATCAGGTGTTATATTACAGATGGTTAAGTTCAGGCGTTATATTACAGATGGTTAAGTTCAGGTGTTATATTACAGATGGTTAAGTTTAGGTGTTATATTACAGATGGTTAAGTTCAGGTGTTATATTACAGATGGTTAAGTTTAGGCGTTATATTACAGATGGTTAAGTTCAGGTGTTATATTACAGATGGTTAAGTTCAGGTGTTATATTACAGATGGTTAAGTTCAGGTGTTATATTACAGATGGTTAAGTTCAGGTGTTATATTACAGATGGTAAAGTTCAGGTGTTATATTACAGATGGTTAAGTTCAGGTGTTATATTACAGATGGTAAAGTTCAGGCGTTATATTACAGATGGTTAAGTTCAGGCGTTATATTACAGATGGTTAAGTTCAGGCGTTATATTACAGATGGTTAAGTTCAGGTGTTATATTACAGATGGTTAAGTTCAGGTGTTATATTACAGATGGTTAAGTTTAGGCGTTATATTACAGATGGTTAAGTTTAGGTGTTATATTACAGATGGTTAAGTTTAGGTGTTATATTACAGATGGTTAAGATCAGGTGTTATATTACAGATGGTTAAGTTCAGGCGTTATATTACAGATGGTTAAGTTCAGGTGTTATATTACAGATGGTTAAGTTCAGGTGTTATATTACAGATGGTTAAGTTTAGGTGTTATATTACAGATGGTTAAGTTCAGGTGTTATATTACAGATGGTTAAGTTTAGGTTTTATATTACAGATGGTTAAGATCAGGTGTTATATTACAGATGGTTAAGTTCAGGTGTTATATTACAGATGGTTAAGTTCAGGTGTTATATTACAGATGGTTTAGATCAGGTGTTATATTACAGATGGTTAAGTTTAGGTGTTATATTACAGATGGTTAAGTTCAGGTGTTATATTACAGATGGTTAAGTTCAGGTGTTATATTACAGATGGTTAAGTTCAGGCGTTATATTACAGATGGTTAGGTTTAGGTGTTATATTACAGATGGTTAAGTTCAGGCGTTATATTACAGATGGTTAAGTTCAGGTGTTATATTACAGATGGTTAAGTTTAGGCGTTATATTACAGATGGTTAAGTTCAGGTGTTATATTACAGATGGTTAAGTTCAGGCGTTATATTACAGATGGTTAAGTTCAGGTGTTATATTACAGATGGTTAAGTTCAGGTGTTATATTACAGATGGTTAAGTTCAGGTGTTATATTACAGATGGTTAAGTTCAGGTGTTATATTACAGATGGGTAAGTTCAGGTGTTATATTACAGATGGTTAAGTTCAGGCGTTATATTACAGATGGTTAAGTTTAGGTGTTATATTACAGATGGTTAAGTTCAGGCGTTATATTACAGATGGTTAAGTTCAGGTGTTATATTACAGATGGTTAAGTTCAGGTGTTATTTTACAGATGGTTAAGTTCAGGTGTTATATTAGAGATGGTTAAGTTTAGGTGTTATATTACAGATGGTTAAGTTTAGGTGTTATATTACAGATGGTTAAGTTCAGGTGTTATATTACTGATGGTTAAGTTCAGGTGTTATATTACAGATGGTTAAGTTCAGGTGTTATATTAGAGATGGTTAAGTTTAGGTGTTATATTACAGATGGTTAAGTTCAGGTGTTATATTACAGATGGTTAAGTTCAGGTGTTATATAAGAGATGGTTAAGTTCAGGTGTTATATTAGAGATGGTTAAGTTCAGGCGTTATATTACAGATGGTTAAGTTCAGGTGTTATATTACTGATGGTTAAGTTCAGGTGTTATATTACAGATGGTTAAGTTCAGGTGTTATATTACAGATGGTTAAGTTTGGGTCTGGGTTTGCTGTGGTTAAGGTTGGGGTAAGGATCTGGGTGGCTGGTTGATATGTGTTAATTATCTGTACTGAGTGTAAATCGAGGTGAAAGGTAGATCTGAGTGGATGTCCTCAATTACGTCCCCATTCATCGATATTAGCGAGAAACATATTTTGGGACCTGCAGATACGTTCCATAGGAACACGTTGTCTTTGAGTCTTGGCTGTCAGGTGATGGGCAGAAGAAAAAAAGCCACCATCAGTGACCTTAAAAACATGTATAATTGGGCGTCCGGGTGGCGTGGCGGTCTATTCCATTGCCTACCAGCACAGGGATCGCCGGTTCAAATCCCTGTGTTGCCTCCGGCTTGGTCGGGCGTCCCTACAGACACAATTGGCAGTGTCTGCGGGTGGGAAGCTGGATGTGGGTGTGTGTCCTGGTCGCTGCACTAGCGCCTCCTCTGGTTGGTCGGGGCATCTGTTCGGGGGGGACTGGGGGGAATAATTGTATAATTGTCCTTCCTCGTTGAAATCCATGAGCATCTGTTGATTATAATACAAAATGTCAGCAGTGGAGACAAGTGAAGTCCTCTCCGCCACAGAACATGCTCTGAGAGCTGCATTAAAAAACCAGAATGATGATGAGAGGAGGGGGGGGGGGGGGAGTAAGGAGAGACTGAATAGAAAAAAAGCACGAAAGCAAATTCGGCGGTGATATTATCCATGTTACACAAGAACATAAATCAGCAGCCTTTTTTTTACAACAACTTCCCCACGGATGACAAAATACAGAGAAAATCCTCCTGGATTTTAATCTGCAGGTCTGGAGCAAAACCACTCCAAGACCGAGAGGGGGGGAGAGAGAGAGAGAGAGAGAGAGAGAGAGAGAGAGAGAGAGAGAGAGAGAGAGAGAGAGAAAATCAGAAAAAGGAGATTTTTACCTTAATTTCATGCCTGCAGATTCTCCATAACTGGGGAGGCAGAATATTCAAAGTGTCCTGGGGGCTATGTTCACTCTTTCACTAGAAAACTGCACCTCTCTCCCTCTCTCTTTCTCTCTGTTCCTCTCTATCTCTCCTCCTTCCCCTCTCTTCCTCACCCCCCCACTACCTCCCTCTCACTCTCCCTGCCCTCTGTGTGTGTGTGTGTGTGTGTGTGTTAACAGTACACCTGGTTGTCAGTATTTAAATGGGTTGGCAGTGCTCTGTAAAGCCAGTGCTGCAGGGCTTCATAACGCTTCATAAAGTCGACATTGGCTGAGTCAGATCCATGAGAAAAGGACACTGATACCTCGGATGACCAAAGCTGGCCACAGAGTGTACAGCCCACATGAAGGGGTCCGCGGCCTCTACAGCCACGGCCTCAGTTTCCACGATGAAGCCAAGCCTTTCCTAAGACAGGCTGTATCTTCTGCAACCAAGTCAGATAACAAGATATTCATACACAATTTATCTGCGGGTCACAAAATGCATTGACTTTCAACTTTCGGTGATGTGCATATGACGCATGTAAACTAGTCATGACGACAAACACACACACACACACACACATATATATATATGTGTGTGTGTGTATATATATATATATATATATATATATATATATATATATAGAATCACGAGACCACATGTCAACACACCAAACCACCTTCTGTTACCTGCACATGATCATCTGCTTCAATACTACCAGGTAAGTTGGTCTCCGTGGTGACGGTGGTCGCCACCTGGATGCTGATTGGCATGCCCCCTCATCACATGTTCTTTGTATATATCTTATATCCATATGATTGTGTTATCCTGTTTCAATGTTACATCCTTCTCTCACGAAGACGCGTGACTAATGTTTTGGGTTTTTTTAACATGGTGATGCCGGTCATGTGGTTCGGGTCCTGGGCTGTCCCGGTGGCGTCTGGACACCGCGTGGCATCCTCCTCATCATATTCTTCATATATGTCGTAATTCCATTATAATTCTGTGATCCTCTTTCAACGCTGTATTGTGTAAATTGTGTACACACAACCTCGCTGCATGTCGTGCGTCTTGGGAGAGAGCTCCCTCCTCTGTTGCTCCCCCTGAGCTTTCCTCCCTGTTAAAGGTTTTTTTAGGGAGGTGTTCCTTATCCGGTGTGAGGGTCTAAGGACAGGATGTTGTGTTGCTGTAAAGCCCCCTGAGGCACATCTGTAATTTGTGACATTGGGCTGTACAACTACAACTGACCAGACTAGATTAGAGAGGGTCAAGTCTGGGTTCGGGGTGGTTAAGGTCAGGGTCAGGATCTAGGAAGTCGGGTCTTCAGTATCATAATTCATACTGAGTGTAAGTAAGCGGATGTCCTCAGCTAGTCCTTCTTCACTGGTGCGTTGGGGATCAGCGTATTTTCGGACTTGCTGGGATAGACTGCAGCATCCCGCGACCCTGAGTAAGGGCAAGCGGTTTGGAGAATGAACGAATGAATGAATATATATATATATATATATATATAATATATATCTTCTTCTTTCAGCTTTCTCCATTTTTCAGGGGTGGCCGCAGCAGATTTTACCGTTCCCATCAGGACCCTGTGAGGGCAAAGTACCAATACCGGCCGTTGTTAACCCAGGCCTCGACTGATCCGGTATGGTCTTGTCAATCCACATACTGATTTGGCAAACCTTTACGTCGGATGCCCTTCCTGACACACCGCTAGCCCTGTGGACGGGACCACAGGTAAAGTGCTGGATGCCATCCCAGCACTCATGGACTTGCGCCCATGCCCGTCGCCATTTTCTTTAAAGCATACGCCGCAGCCTTAATCAGAAACGCCAAGACGGCGTCATGGAATTTCTCCATCTGCTGTGGCGTCTCCGCCATCCAGGGGCCTGCCGAGCTCGGCCCTGGTGGGGAAGACATCGTTGTACTTTCTTCGTGGCAGTTGGTTAACCAACTAAAATAGCTAGTGTTGATGAACACTCAGGACCCTTGGGCTCAGGGGTATCCAGATTCTCTTTCTAAACCATCTCCAGAAAGGTGGTTTCACTAACCACGAGACCGTTCCAGTAGTAGCGTGAATGTGTATACGGAGTGTCTACCTGTGAGAATACGGGACTAATCTCAATAAATTACCATAGTGCCTCCGAGCAGCAGACAGGTTCTGCAGCCACCCACGGGCCCCGCAGTCATGTAGACCCCCCACGACAAAGAGAACAGCCGGAGCCCAAAGCAGCGCAACCCCAGAGGAACGCAGAGCCCACAGCGGGGCTTGCAGAACAACAGCGGTGCACGCCCCCGGGGAGCACCAACCAGTCCCCAAAAGCACAAGCCGAGCCTGCACCCCTGAGCCGCACCCCCGCCGCAAACCCCCTGGTGCAGGTACAGGGCGCACCCGCAGGCACGAGACCCGAGCTGCAGATGGCAAAAACAGACCGCAGGCACCCAGCGGGAAAGCAGGGGGGCTCCACGCCCATCCACACAAGACGTAAGGGTGAGGCCTGCTACACCACCACCGGCCACCGCAGTGCCTACTACAGCCCCCTGCTGGAACGCAGCAGGAAGGACACCACCCAGCACCGAGGACAGGGTGATCCACCTGTGCAGGGGGTTATTCTGGCTGCCCCCCGGCCAACCATCCACCCACGTCAACCCGGCGATAATCCATCCTGGTGGTCACAATGCTTACTGTGCGCTTGTGTCGGGTGTGGGGGTATAAGTCATCCAGCCTCATCGGGCCGAGCCACTCACACTCCTCCTGCCCAGCCGACCCTGACCCGGTAGCGGGTGTCGTTTGAAGCATGGTTTGTGTGAAAGTGTGTGTGTATTAAGCTGGTCTAACTAGGATTGAAATTTCGGTACATTGTTGAGGTGCAAGCGGGGGAAGGAGTGTCACAGGCAAGATCTCAACCACCTACCTTGCCTTCACCCAAATGTCCTTCATACCTAGGCCCTTCAAACTCACCTGTCCTTCAAACCCTAGCTCTACCCTTTGGTGTGTGTGCTGCATATGCATCCCAGAACTGGGAGGGAGGTGGAGGCACAGCAAGACCAACACAGTACTGCAGCCAGCCAGGAAGCGGTCAAGCAGACCCCCCCCCCCTCACCCCCGCCTGGCCTGCTGTTCATCCCTGGTACCAGAGGGCAAGTGGTGACTTGTCCTGCGCCTCCAGCAGGCCCCCAACCAGGACCCCGCTACCACACATGCAAGGACATGGATATGGCCCAAGGGTGATCACCACCCACGCAAACCCACCCCGGGTGCACCCAGCCAGGATGAAGTGCTCGCCCAGGGCCCAGGACCAGACAGCATAGCCCACCAACACCGACAAGACCTCTGCCACCTCACCCCCAGGGCGGGCTGCCCCACCGGCGCAAATGCCCACCAACCACAGGGCCCAACCCCGACCCAGCAACCCGCATCTGCCACCCCCCCAACCCGAGCCCCAAACCCAACCCGTACAAGCCCCTGTAAGTTGGCTACAAATATGCTGTATAATGAAGTCTGTGAGACTGGGATGATTTTCTGTTACTGGCTGAGACGACTGTATGTCAACGCCTGTATTAGAGACTGGTTTTGCGCTAATCCCCATATTTTAATCTCGGTTTTAATGGGCTTTCATTTCAGTCTATTTTGACTATTAGACTGAGTAAGTAGTTTATACCATGAAATTGGTGTATCAACATTAAGAGGCAAATTGAATTTGCGTTACTGCATTAAAGACGCACTATAAACACATTCATGCCTGCACTGCAGGATAGAAGCGGGTAAACTGAATCAGGACGCCTCGCTGATTGACATCATTACATTTCTCCTTTCACCAAGATGGAAGGATTTTCATATTTGGATGCTTTATGCAACTCGGTTTGCGTTGTGTAAACACCCACAGGCATCGAATTCAGCGGCGTTTAAATGAAAACGGTGTTCAGGTGACTTTGGAGGTTGTCGTGTTACCCTAGCAAGCTTAAGATGTTTACCTCGAGTCGGGCCTTGGGCAAAGGCTGAAAAATGCCTGCCATGGCCTTTGACCACCAGCTTACACCCCATTCTTCTACACACCAGAATTTCAAACCATTCATCTGCCGGTTCACCTCTCCATCTCTGCACCAGACCTACCATCATCCTGCCATTCATCCCTTGACCTACAGGTAACCGCTTCTTTATATTGTGATTCATTAACACGTTTACAAACCGGACTTTATCTCGCCTTCTAGTCATTTTACACGTCAGAGATGGGACGGAAGCTTTCATCCAGTCCTCCGTTGCTTTATCAATCCATTCATCCACACACCACACCTTCCAGCATGTCATAACCTGTTTGGAAGCAGCCGTCCTGTTGAAGTCGAGTCAATTTTATTTGTATAGCCCAATATCACAAATTACAAATGTGTCTCAGGGGGCTTTACAGCAACACAACGTCCTGTCCTTAGACCCTCACATTGGATAAGGAACAACTCCCTAAAAAACACCTTTAACAGGGAGGAAAAATAGGAAGAAACCTCAGGGAGAGCAACAGAGGAGGGATCTCTCTCCCAAGATGGACAACGTGCAATGGATGTTGTTTACACAATACAACATTGAAAGAGGATAACAGAATTATAAGATAAATGAATATGATGAGGAGGATGCCAAGCAGTGCCCATGAGCGAGTCGAAAGATTGCCACCAACTCCTGGTTGTTGTCCCATAGCTGACCCTGCTATCTGGGGATATATATAATTGGGTGGCACGGTGGCCCAATGGTTAGTGCTGTCGCCTCACAGCAAGAAGGTCCTGGGTTCAAGCCCCAGGGTTGTCCTTGGGGGTCATCTCAGGTCGTCCTCTGTGTGGAGTTTGCATGTTCTCCCCATGTCTGTGTGGGTTTCTCCGAGTGCTTCGGTCCTCCCCCCCCCCCACCATCAAAAAGGCATGCATGGTAGGGCTGATACTCCTGCCTGTGCCCCTGACCGAGGCATGGCAAGACGAACTGGGGGTGGTCCCCGGATCCTGCACGGTGGCCGCCTACTGCTCCTAGCTACACAGCTAGGATGGGTTACATGCAGAGCGTAATTTCCCCATGGGGATCAATAAAGTATCTCAAAATAAAAACAAAAACAAAAATATATATATAGGTTTTTTTCCCCATTTTCTTACATTAACTCTACTCATTCACCAGACACTTCTGTCCAAAGAACAAGAGTCAGTAATTAGCAGATAACTTAGAATATAATTCTAATTACCAACTGGCATCATAGAGAACAGCATAATAATAATTTTATAGTTGTATTACATCAAGTAGTAATAATAGTGGTACATTTACTACATAGTAATAAATTCACACATACAATTTGAAGTAGCAGAAGTAAAACATGTTTTACGGTAATCATACTGATACTGTGCGAAGTAACAGAAGAGGTACATTTGCTACATTGCAATCATACTGATACTGTATGAAGTAACAGAAGAGGTACATTTGCTACATTGTAATCATACTGATACTGTATGAAGTAACAAAAGAGGTACATTTGCTACATTGTAATCATACTGATACTGTATGAAGTAACAGAAGAGGTACATTTGCTACACTGTAATCATACTGATACTGTACAAAGTAACAGAAGAGGTACATTTGCTACATTGTAATCATACTGATACTGTACAAAGTAACAGAAGAGGTACATTTTCTACATTGTAATCATACTGATACTGTATGAAGTAACAAAAGAGGTACATTTGCTACATTGTAATCATACTGATACTGTATGAAGTAACAGAAGAGGTACATTTGCTACATTGTAATCATACTGATACTGTATGAAGTAACAGAAGAGGTACATTTGCTACATTGTAATCATACCACATCAATACTATTTGAAGTATCAGTAGTAGTGCCTTTATAACCACATTTGCTGTTCTGTGTTGCAATGTGCTGCAAACATAATTGACGGTCTTTAATTTATGTTACATTTAGAGACAGAAAGTGTTGGATCAGGAATGAGACTTGGAGAGAGAAAAAGAGGGATGATGCGATGGAAAGATTACAAAAAACATCAATTGGGGCATCCATTTTTCAGAACAGGAAGATTAGATAATCTCTCACTTTATTTTCTCTCCTCCTCTCTGCTTGTTACTCCCTCTCTCTCTCTCTCTCTCTCTCTCTCTCTCTCTCTCTCTCTCTCTCTCTCTCTCTCTCTCTCTCTCTCTCTCTCTCTATCTAGCTAGCTAGCTCTGTCTATCTATCATCTCTCTCTCTCTCTCTCACTAGCTCTGTCTCTTTCTGAGTCTGACTTAAACATATCAACATAACGGCGTAATTCAATTCAATTTGAATTATTCTACGAGCATGACAGTTGAAAATGACTTTTGCTAAAGCATCAAAACAAAAGGCGTCAATAGATTTTTTTCCCCCAGCGTGCATGAGCACCTCCCTCACGTGCACGCTCCTCCGTCAGGCCTGTCCTCTTCTCTGGTGGAAACAGATAGATTGCTCCTGGTAGTGCAGATTGGTTTTTAATGCAACAGGAGTGGGACGTGCCAAGAGATTAAAGGGCCATTTTACTGAAAAACAAAGCCGTATTAAACCGCGACTTCCCTCTGCTGTGACAGTGAGAAATGGTTTCCATCTATCTTTCACGGGAAAACGCAGCCCCACCAACAGATTACGTTAATGTTTTATCTGTCTTCCTCTTTGGCTATGTCACACTCTCTTTCCCCGTCCCTTCCCATTCTCTCTCTCTCTCTCTCTCGTGAGAGGCATCTCTCTTCCGTTCTGACAAGACTTTGCCATCTTGTTTTGCGTCCGACCCACCATGCCAAAACGATATCTGAACTAGCCAAGTGGCGGTGGTTTTATCTTGCCAGACACGTCCACAAACTAAAACATAAATAAGTTATGGAAATAAAAGGGCAGATCAGTCTTCGGATGAGGTGAGATTTTTTTTATTCCTATTAAAGTGAGGGTAGGCAGTTTATTTTTTGAGCCGTTTTGGTAATATTTGGTGATAATATCTTTACGTACCTCCAGTGATCAATAAATCACATGCTCTTAGAGAGAAGTCTGGTCTCTGTGACCGCCCTAGGCCATGTAATAAGCCTGAATCTGACAACCAGTTAGGACGGAGAAATCCCAACCTGCCTGTCAGTCATGTTCCACGCACACGGTGCATGGTGCCGGCACCTGCAGTACTCTGTAATGTGATGCAGTAATGCAGTAATGCAGCAATGCAGTTGGTGCATGGTGCCGGCACCTGCAGTACTCTGTAATGTGACGCAGTAACACAGTGATGCAACTGGTGCATGGCACATGCGCCTGCAGTACTCTGTAATGTGACGTAGTAATGCAGTAATGCTGCTGCTACTGGTGCTGGTTGGCAAGCAGGTTATCTGTAGCTGTGTTCATATCGCAACTGGAAAGTGGTAGTCATAGCACTACCATAGGAGAAGACGAAGCCTACCCTCTTTTCGGTGCAAGTTCGTGTTAAAATTGGAACAGGAAGGGGGCGTCCGGGTGGCGTGGCGGTTTATTCCGTTGCCTACCAACACGAGGATCACTGGTTCGAATCCCCGTGTTACCTCTGGCTTGGTCGGGCGTCCCTACAGACACAATTAGCCGTGACTGCGAGTGGGAAGCCGGATGTGGGTATGTGTCCTGGTCGCTGCACTAGTGCCTCCTCTGGACGGTTGGGGCTCCTGTTTGGGAGAACTGGGGGTAATAGCGTGATCCTCCCACGCACTACTTCCCCCTGGTGAAACTCCTCACTGTCAGGTGAAAAGAAGTGGCTGGCGACTCCACATGTATCGGAGGAGGCATGTGGTAGTCTGCAGCCCTCCCCGGATCGGCAGAGGGGGTGGAGAAGCGACTGGGACGGCTCGGAAGAGTGGGATAATTGGCCAGATACAATTGGGGCAGAAAAGGGGGTAAAAAAAAAAAAAATAGAACAGGGTTAATTAAAGTTAGTATATATCGTTTATACGCTAAGCTAAAATGCTAATAGATACATTATTGAATGGTTACATGTATTGGACTGCATCATAAATGTATGGTTTACTTCAATTCAGTTCAATCTAATTCCACTTATTGTCATTAAAAACAACGTGCAGGCGCATGTTAAAAATGAAATGAGGGCTGTGGCTTCACCAAACAGTGCAGGACAGACATACACAAACACAGCAAACACAGTATAAGATACACACACATGAAGACCAAAAGCTAAAGATAAGTTAAAAAAGAACATGAGTACAAAATATTTAAAAATATCCACAGACATTCAGTGGGTGGCCAGGTTCAGGTGGGCAACAGCTTGTGGAAAGAAGCTGTTTTTGAGCCTGGTAGTGTGGGCTCTGAGGCTCCTGTAGCGCCTCCCAGAGTGCAGGGGGGAGAACAGTCCATGGTTGGGTTGGGTGGGATCTCTGCTGATGCCGAGACCCCTTTGAAGGCAGCGTTTGTGATAAATGTCTTTTACGGCTGGGAGCTGGGTACCGGGGATATGCTGGGCCGCCTTGACGACCCGCTGCAGAGCTTTCTGGTCTACTGAGGTGCAGTTGCCGTACCACACTGAGATGCAGCTGGTCAGGATGCTCTCTATGGTGCAGTGGTAGAAGTTGGTGAGAATTTTGGGGGATAGACGGGCGCTCCTCAGCCTCCTCAGGAAATGCAGGCGTTGTTGGGCCTTTTTCACAAGGGCCTGGGTGTTTAATGTCCAGGAAAGGTCCTTGCTGATGTGGACTCCAAGGAATTTAAAGCTGGAGACACGCTCCACTTCCACCCCATTGATGTGTATGGGGGAGTGGCTGCAGCTTCTAGACCTCTTGAAGTCCATAATCAGCTCCTTCGTCTTCATTACATTACAGTGCAATGCAGGCACTGAGGGCGTGCACATGCAATATGACTGACAGGCAGGTTGGGACGCCGCCTCATAGAGAAAAGTCCAGATTCAGGTTGATGACATGGCCTAGGCCCTAGGGCGATCACAGAGACAGGACTATTTTCTCAGAGCATTTCATTTATTGATATATATCTGAATGTAAAGAAATTTTCTCCAAATATTACCATAATGATAAATGCCAAAATTCTGAAAATAAATATCCTACCTTAGCTTTAAAGAATAGCTCTGACATCTTATTTCACATTACGGGACATAAAACTATTCCGGTCAGCCTAGCTTTGAACGAGGCTAACAAACAGCAAGGCTCCGCACACAACGCAAAGGAGAGGGGAAATCGTGAGATTCTGCAGGACTTGATACATGCTATTTAGGGAAACAGGAATCTGCCTTCAGGGGAAACCAGGAAAGCACCGGCCAATCAAACCGGGGAAACTATGCTGAGCTCTTAAATAGAGTTGGGCATTGTTTGGATTTTAACGATTCTGATTCCAACAGCTGTGCAATGGCCCTGTGATGGCCTGGCGGCCTGTCCGGGGTGTCTCCCCGCCTGCCACCCTGTGACTGCTGGGATAAGCTCCAGCATCCCCGCACCCTGAGAGCAGGATAAGCGGTTCAGAGAATGGATGGATGGATGAATTCAGCTTTTCGATTCCGGTTCTTAACGATTCTCCATTCCGGTTCTTTGAGAGGCGGGGTCAAAACAGGTGACGTGCTTATTTCACATAAGAAAAATGTATTTAAAAAAAAAGTGTATACAAGCCATTTTGTCTTAAGAATGGGTCATTCATGGGAACGTTTCATCTTATATTTACATTCACAACATCTGTCTTCATACATGAAGATGAAGACATAAAGACACAGTCACACCCCGGTCCCGACTACCAGGTATTAAACTCCTTCAATCAGAAACAGTTCTTGTTTAGAAAGCGAGCATATCTGCCTTCTCAGACTGTATACGCCAGTGTTCAGCACAGAAAAAACACATTTCAGTATTTGCATATAGTTCATAGAAATTCACTCATGTATAAGTTGTTTGCTGTCTCGCTGTTGTGAATAAGACAAACGTTATTAATGTTCACCTACCCAACTGCGGCGAGGTGCTGCTTGCTGTTGCTCAGGGAGGCTGTAGAGGATGCCGAGGCAGGAGATGGAGACCGGCGCAACGTGTCCAACACGGTACAGTGATTAATCTGTACAACGTGTCGGCCAAAGTGTCTGGCCATATTTGTTGTGCGTCCTCCCTTGCACGAAATAATTTTGCCACAGGCGCTGCACTGTGCCAACCCTTCATTTGAAGCCACACTTTCGACCGCCGCTTGCTCTGCTCCATGATGGCGCACATTTAACTTGTGGAGGCGGAAACTGCGGAAGCTGCACGCCGCCACCACGGAAACTGAAACTAACTTTAGCGCGAGTGAAATTTACTTAGGAACCGATAGGCAGAATCCAAATTTGAATTTCTTAACGATTCCTTTGGAATCGGAATTTTGGAACCGGTCCTCGATGCCCAACCCTACTCTTAAACCTCATTGTGGAGAAAGACCAGTGGTTGGCGATGCATCATGAAGTTTCCTCAGTGTTTTCTGGAACGTCGGTGTTCTTCTTTTCAGGTCATGTTTCAACAATATTTACAAATAGTATCTCATAACTGCTGTTTGTGGTGACCGCAATGCATCCACAATGGTTTGGGAGCTCTAAAGAAAGGCAGTGGTGTTACTTAGTCATTTCCTAGCTTTCGAAAACCATGTAAAACAAGAAAAAAAGTACTTCATATATACTTTGACAATATTTTTGTTTAGGTTTTCATTTGGGGTGTGGCTCAGCCAGGGGGGCACAATATTCTAGAGTTCTGTGGCAGTTGGAAGAGTGAACGAGGATCAGATTGTTATAGAACAGAGAGCACAAAAGGATGTAATTTGGATTTGTGAATGCCCACTGCCTACGCAGTCCCTGACCTCACCGCACCTCACTGGTGTACAGGCCAAGTCCACATCACTCTTCATCCCCATCCCCTCCTTCAGCGCTCGCCAGCGGGTGAAAGCCAACCCCAGAATCACTCCATTTCATCACTGAAGTTTACGGCTGAAAAGTCAGGATAAGACGAACTGCAAAATGAAGTGCCAATGAAGGCTTTTCTACCACCGAAAAAGAAGAAATAAATCCTGGGGCTCCGGTGACACCAGAAAATGGCAGAGTGGATTTTTATTTATTTACTTATTTATTTTTGCATGTCCTTGCATAACCAGAATCTTGGCAACCAAAAACACTAAACACTATTACAATTAATCCATTATCTTAACCGCTTATCCTGCTCTCGGGGTCACGGGGATGCTGGAGCCTATCCCAGCAGTCATTGGGTGGCAGGCGGGGAGACACCCTGGACAGGCCACCAGGCCATCGATGACCATCAATATTTACAGCATCTATTCCTGCTTCATGACTGACTGCTGACCATTCTGCACATCTTTTGTGTTTCAGTTTATATCCTGGCATAACACGTATAAGATAAAAAAAATATATATAAAATTGGACAATGTGACACAGCTAAGATGTTACCTTCCTCTGTTTTGGATTCTCCCTAGTGACAAACTTGTCAGAGGTCAATACATTTTGCTATTGGTCGACAGCATAAAGCCACGTATCAGTCAACCACGGTTTAACTCTACATGAAGTCATTAGTGTATTTACTTCACCGCCCGAAGTGAATCCACCAACACAGGTGATCACATCCAAATGAAACGATTTAGGTGCAAAATGTTGGCATCAAAACTGCTGCCGACCAAGGTTGGACTCTCTCTCTCTCTCTCTCTCTCTCTCTCTCTCTCTCTCTCTCTCTCTCTCTCTCTCTCTCTCTCTCTCTCTCTCTCCACACTGTATGCCGGGAGGTTGTGTGTATGAGCGTGAGTGAGGGTGTTGAATGAGCGCGAGTGTTTTTTTTTTTTGGATAATTCACTGTTTTTCTGCTGCTTCTCACTTCTCTTCTCTACGTGGTAAGGTGAGAGGAGTTTACTTTTACTTGGCTGCTGGTGGGTGGAAAGTGACTGGAGTAGCTGGGCGGAGTTTGGTGGTGTGCAGTATGGCGTCCCTCCCTGGTGAGGGTTCGCCTCCCCTGTCTGTCAGACACGGGGTTAGAGTCGTGGCTGACTCGCGCTACACTGTGGAACAGGTTCTCCTGGCTGCAGGAGAACAGGTCGGCTATGAGAACATCACATACGGCTCTCGGATGAATAAAGCCGTGGTGGCTTTTGTCCTAGAGGAGCACTTGGTCTACCTGTTGGTTGAGAGAGTTCTGGTGCTAGACAATCTGTTTATAGCTGTCTCGCCGTTATTTGTGCCATCGACACGTATTACTGTGTCCGGTGTACCTCCGTTTATCCCAAACGAGCTCCTTGAAAGAGAACTGAGTCGTTTCGGAACGTTTGCTAGTGGGTTCTTAGCAGTTCTGCTGGGTTGTGATGACACTAGACTACGGCATGTTAACTCCCTGGGGAGACAGGCGTTCATGTATTTAAATGATTCTTTGCAACATCTAGATGTGTCAAATATGAAAACCGTTTCTACATTGTGTATGCACGTTCTGGCAGTATGAAATGTTTTGAGTGTGCCGATGTCGGCCACAAATGTTCATCCTGCCCGCACAGCGAGCCCACAGCAGGTGGTAGTTCAGGTGACCCACAGCCTGGAGGTGAAGCTGAGAGCAGTGACCGCTCTCTGAGCAAAAACTGGGAGGGTTTAGTTGAAAAGATCAGTGCCCAATTGTCTAAATGGACTTGGATCCAGCCTTGGTTGTCTTATAGGGGGAGAGTCTTGATTGTTAATAACTTGACGGCCTCGATGTTCTGGCACTGGTTTACAGTTGTAGATCCTCCAGACATGCTCATAAGAGAAGCACAGAAGAGGCTGGTGAACTTCTTCTGGGGAGGCTTTCACTGGACCAAATCTGCTGTATTGTTCCTACCAGTATTAGAAAGAGGCCTGGGCCTGATTGACCTCTGCAGTTGTATTACAGCTTTTCACCTTCAAACTGTGTAGCGACTCTTAAATCATAAACAACAGCTTTGGAGTGAAACAGCATCTGTGTTGCTTTGTAGGATTATGAACCGGAATTATGACAAGCACTTGGTTCTTTCTGGAACTAGCTGGCATGGAGTTCACTATGACACCTCTCTATCAGGCTGTCCTCCAAGCTTGGGCAACAGTCTTAAACACCAAGAGAGACTACTCCCAGATCTATGACAGTGTGGGGGAGGAACCACTGCTCTATAACCTACTGATATAGTGCAGGAAGTGTGGAGAGGATCAGCCAGTTATGCGGCCTGTTTTTCCATTTGTGCTGCAGTGGAGGACCAGGAGGAAGTGGACGGGACCATTCTGTCTTTTAAAACACCAGAACTACAGGGCTTCTCAAGAATATCAAAGAAGGCCTTGTATGCAGTCACTGTGAAGGTTCTCAACAGAACATCACTAGCCGGTGCACAGGAGTGTAGGTGGTTGAGTGTGTTGACACCAGGTTCATCTCCCAAAGGCAGTTGGAGGTCCCTGTCCAAATCCCCCATAGAGAAATGCACTGTGGATCTACAGTGGAGGGTGGTACATGGGGCTGTGGCTATGAACATACATGTGGCAAATACAGATCCTAGAGCAGGGAGTCACTGTTCTTTCTGTAATGTTGAAGAAACTCTACTGTATTTATAGTTCAGCTGTCCCCGAATGAGCCCTCTTTTCTCTGTGCTGAAGCAGCGGCTTAGAGGTTTAGGAGAGGTTTTCAAAGACAGCTTGTTTGCCTTTGGTCCTAAGTACATGACAGTACATATACAGTGCAGACATATCACCTTGGTCAATTTTCTGATAGGTCAGGCAAAAATGAGCATTTGGCTTAGTAGAAGAAACAAAATGAAAGGCACAGGGTCCACAGATGCTACACTCATGTTCAGGGGTCTAGTGGCTGCTCGGCTGAAAGCTGAGTTCACATATTTCAAAATGATTTCAAACTTGGAAGAATTTGTTTCTCTTTGGGGACATAGAGATGTTCTATGCACTGTAGAAAACCAATTACTTGTTCTTAACTTCTGAAAAAGGTAAGGTCTGTATCTTTGTGTTTGCTGTGTATGGGGATTGTTGTTCAATATGTATAGGAATATCTGTGTTAATTCTACTGTTTTTTAATGTGAATGAAAAATGGACAATTAAAGACTTAAAGTTCAAGATCTCTCTCTCTCCTTTTGTCATGCAGCAGGCTGATTGGCTGTACTTCAAATGAGCAGCACTCAGGCCCAACGGCAAGAACACAAACACCCGAGGGGAGCTTTAAAAACCTGCGGCTACCCCAGTTGGACCTTTGTGAAAACTGCAACACGTTCCAAAAAGACCAACCGGGTGAGCAATGAGGAGGAAAGGAACAGAAGGAATAGCACAGTCATCTCGTATGTTTCTGGGGTCTCCGAGAAACTCAGGAACATTTTTAACAAACACCACATCCCGGTATACTTCAAACCCAGCAACCGACTCCGACAAAGACTGGTTCATCCCAAAGACCGTGTACCACACACCCAAAAAAGCATTCTGGTGCATGCTGTACAATGCAATGAGGATTGCACTGACCTATACATAGGAGAAACCAAACAACCACTACACAAACAGATGGCCCAACACAGAAGGCCAAACTCCTCAGGACAAGACTCAGCAGTTTATCTACACCTAAAGGAGAAGACACACTCCTTCGAGGACAGCAACGTGCACATTTTGGACAGGGAAGATAGATGGTTTGAAAGAGGGGTGAAGGAAGCCATCTATGCGAAACTGGAAAAACCATCCCTCAACAGAGGAGGAGGTCTGCAACACCACCTATCTCCCACTTATAATGCCGTCCTTTCATCTCTACCCAGGAAACTCAAGAAGCCTAGCCTCCAAGAACAACAGTCGGTCACTAACGGCTCCAACGACTCATGACCACTGAATGGAGCACTAACGAAGTCGAAACTAACAACCCCAACAACCGTCTCTGCTTAACATCAGATCACAAAGAGCCATGCACATCAATACCTCTGATAACGACGGGCGTTGCTAACATCAGAACACAAAGAGCCATGGACATCAATAGCTCTGATAACGACTCCAAAGAGGATAAATATCTGAGTTTCATCACCAGCCACTCAGACTAGCTTGGTCTAGTCAGAAAGGCACGAACTGATGAAGCCTCTTGGATGAGAGGCGCAACGTCTTCACGGATATATACGAAGTCCAGTTGCACTTGATTCAATTTCCTTTGGATAACCATGACCTGGATGAATGAGAACATTCACAGACATGTCTACAGGCCAGTGGCCACTCTTTCAAGAAAAAGGACATGCACATCCTTGATAGGGAAGAATGCTGGTTTGAACGGGGAGTCTAAGAGGCCATCTTTGTGAAGAGGGAACGACTGTCCCCGAACTGGGGGGGGGGGGTGCTAAGAGTACATCTGTCACTACCTTAAAATGCTGTGATTGCAACTATTCCCCAGTCCTCTATGAATAGTACACGTCCATTGAAACTAGTTAATGGTCACGTCTATTTGCATATGAAACTGATCGTTGGTTTCGGCCGTTATGCCACTGTATTATTATAAGAGTGGGGACACCTGCAGTCAGTCGAGACTGAAGAGGTCACTTAGAGTGATGAAACGTTTCTTGCTCAATGGCAAAGGTAGTGATATTCAAGAGAGAGAGACACACAGAGAGAGAGAGAGAGAGAGAGAGAGAGAGAGAGAGAGAGAGAGAGAGAGAGAGAGAGAGAGAAGAGGCTGACAAGTGAAATGAGGTAAAAGCCCTACTGTGAGAGGAAAGAAGGTGCCAGCATGCCATTTCCGCTTCCTTTGTGCTGACGCAACTCAAAAAGCCCCCATAGTTCAAAAGACAGCATTTAGTTTTTTAAACTCTGCTGCTTTAGATTTGTCTGTGTGCAGTAAGTGATCTCACACAGAACAAGCCAGAGCAACTGATCACAGACGACGAGAAAGAGGGACATAGAGATTAAGTGTGTTTGGTAGGAAAGCTCTTGCAGCCATTAACATCTGATGAGGCCTCAAATCAAAGATAAAGTGGCTTTAATGCACACAGAGACATGAGGTGGGGTACGCTTAAACAAACTACCGCCGAAAGAACCAAAGGGAATGTTGTAGAGAGAGACCAAAGAGTGGAGACCAGATAGATGGATAGATAGATAGGTCATACACTGTTACACCAATGATTTTCAATGATTTATCTGACTTCTCCATAACTTTTCATGATCAAAAAAAATACAAAAACCAAATGCAAAACCAAAACTAGTGGGTCAAAGCAAAACATATCACCCTGCAGTGCAAATACAACATACAAGAACAAAAAGGAACAGCCCTGAGGTCCAAAACAGTGTTTTTGCGTGTTGCATCTGCACCTCAGGGCTGCTACTTTTTGTTTTTGCATGTTCTATTTGCACTCCAAAGGGGGTTTCAGTTTTGTTTTTTTGCATTTTCTTTTTGTATTTGTGTTTCGCACTTCAGGGTTGCATGTTTTTGTTTTCATCTTTTGCACTTCAGGACCACACATTTTTGTTTTCGCATGTTGCATCTGCACCTTAGGGCTGAAAATGTTTGTTTTTGCGTTTCTTTTCATTTTTTTGCACTTCAGAGCCACTGTACTCTTTTTTTATAAGACGACCACTGTACTCTCAAACGAGGTTTACAAGCTATATTTTGCATTTGTCAATGCTGAATATGAAGCTGCCAGGGAAGAGGAAAAGAGGAAGGCCAAAGAGGAAGTTTATGGATGTGGTGAGGGAGGACATGCAGGTGGCTGGTGTGACAGAGGAAGATGCAGAACACAGGAAGAAATGGAAACAGATGATCTGCTGTGGCGCCCCCTAACGGGAGCAGCCAAAAGTAGTAGATTTTGTATTTGTCCATTTGAAGCCACTGATTGTTAACAGTACACTTGCCTGGTATACCGTCAACGGCAGCGTGTCTATGTTCCCTCAACCCTATTTCATTGAGCTTACCTAAACTCAACCTAAGCTACCTTAACCTGACTTAACCTCAACCTCTACCTAACCCTAACCTTAACCCAACACTTACCTTGTCTTGATGCATGCTCAGTAATCCGGGTAAGAAAACCAAAGAAGGTTGAATCAGTTCATCTGGATACAACATTTATTGACAGATACGTTTCATCACTCATCTAAGTGACATCTTCAGTCTAAACTGACCGCAGGTATCCCCACCCTTATAAACAATACAGTACAATAGTTGCATAACAACCGAAAACAACAATCAGTTTCATATGCAAATTTGGGTGTGACCATTAACTAGAGTTAAAATTGCCAAGTGTACTATTCACAGAAGACTGGGGAATAGTTGCAATCACAGCATTGTAAGATGGTGACAGAAGTACTCTTAGTTCCCCCACCCTCAGTTCAGGGATGGTCGTTCCCTCTTCACATAGATGGCCTCTTTGACTCCCCATTCAAACCATCATTCCTCCCTATCAAGGATGTGCACATCCTCATCCTTGAAGGAGTGGCCAGTGGCCTGTTGATGGGTGTATTTACCTTACCTAACCTTACACACTTGCCTTAACCGATAGCTAACCTAGTCGATGGCTAACCCAGTGGGCTGAGGGAACATAGGGCTGACCCCCCTGTCAACAAGACAGCTAGCTAGCTAACTGGTAAAGGGGTCAGCTCTATGGTCCCTCATGAATTGAGGTTAGGGTGAGGGAACATAGGGCTGAGGGAACATAGACACACACCCCTGATAAAGCTAGCCAGTGGAGACATACTGAAACAAACTGCACACGCACACAACAGAAATGTTAAAACCCCACCACAAAGGTCCTACCTGCTTTTACTTATTTTTAATTGGTCAGTCAGAGCTGATACTGCTTCAATCAGATTTATGTGACCTTTCCAAAACGTTTGCAAAACTATGATCTTATAAAGAACTTTCCCAGGACCTGGAGCGTGTCTTTCCAAATTTGCTGAATTTCGCAGGTTTTTCATGATTGCAGACAGGCAGTTTTACTTGCTACATCGGTTTGCAAATATAACGAATATGACACGGAGACAACAGAATTCAGCTCGTAACATGAGATGTCAAGGTGCGTTATCCAACTTGAGAAGGTGACAGAAGTAAAGAGCCTCCCGGTATATAAAGGCAGAGACATAGTCCAAAACAAAGCGAGCTAACAGACTGGAAGTATCCTTGAGAGGAAACAGAGACCCTGCCATGTCTCTCACAGTTACCTTACACATTTCCATTTTAACAACCGCCAACACACACACACACACACACACACACACACACACACACACACACACACACACACTATGTCTTCCAGGGCCTGTCTTCTGCAGCACCGCAGCGCTGGCTGCCAACTGAATTATGCAGAAATGGAGTGGAGTAATTTCCAGCGCTCTGCCAAACTCTTATACACACGGCATGCACAGGTCTTGCACGCACTAGCAGTGCAACACATACACACTAAACCACGTGTGGTTATGCATATCTAAACTCCCCCAGTGTCTCCTCTTGTTTTTGGTCCCCAGCGGTCCTTGTGTTTGAAGTAGAGTAACTGGGCAGCATTTTAAACGGGCTCTCTCAGCACCACCCTTATCAAAGACCCAGTTCTGACTTTATATGACCGTACATTATAAATCCTGGAACTACGCACATGGATTCTTAAAGCTGCACGAGGGAATGTTTTTCAGGTAAATTATGACCTTTTAAATGCTATTAGAGGTTATAATACCCCCCCCCAGCCCCAATGAAAATAAAAAGACAAAACATGGTTAAACATTGTTTTGCCAATTTGCCTAATTGTCGACCGCTAAGCATGTTCCATGCTTTTCCGTGAAGTCATTACTGGCATTCAGGAAGTGACAAATTTTATGTATTTATAGACTAACATTTATCTTCTTCTTCTTCTTTTGGCTTGTTCCCTGGGGCGTCCTGACGGACGGCCTACGTGAGGCAAGGTGTTCCCTGTTTCTCAGGGGTCGCCACAGTGGATTTTACAGTTTCCATTGCTACCCTGTGAGGGCAGAGCACAAATGGCAGCCTTTGTTAGCCCGGGCCTTGACCGATCCCGTATGGCGCCTCAACCAATCCGGTATGGTCTTGTCAATCTGTATACTGATGTGGCTAAATTTTAGGTCGGGTGCCCTTCCTGACACAACCACTAACCCTATGGACGGGGCAGGTAAAGAGCTGGTTGCCATCCCAATATTCATGGACTTGCGCCCATGCCTGTTGCCTGCTAGACAAACACTTATCTAATGTTTAAATTCAAATCTGGGCGGCACAGTGGTTAGCATGGTCGCCTCACAGCAAGAAGGTCCTGGGTCCGAGCCCTGGGGTAGTCCAACCTTGGGGGTCGTCCCGGGTTGTCTTCAATGTGGAGTTGGCATGTTCTCCCCGTGTCTGGGTGGGTTTCCTTCCGGGGCTCCGGTTTCCTCCCACAGTCCAAAGACATGTAGGACAGGTGAATCGGCCATACTAAATCATCCCTAGGTATGAATGTGTGTGTGTGTGGGCTCTGTGATGGCCTGGCGGCCTGTCCAGGGTGTCTCCCCGCCCGCCACCCAATGACTGCTGGGATAGGCTCCAGCATCCCCGCAACCCCGAGCAGGATACGCGGTTTGGATAATGGATGGATGGAAATTGATTTTGTTGGCTATACACAATATGAAAAACTTAGACGCCATGATCCACGACTGTTTTCTTAGGTCATTCAAATGACATGAAACGGGATTTTGGGAATCGCAATCAACAAAAACAGCGTGCTGCTTCGTCTACATCTATTGGGCGAGTTCACTTGTGCAGCCTTAAGTTTTTTTTTCTTTTTACCTTTGAACCCTCTTGTTACATGACGTATAGCTCTGCTTTGCCACAGTGTTTGTGGCTTTTTACAACCAGGAAATACATGCAAGCTGATGTTCGGCTCTCACATTAGGTGACTTTAATTTATGGTTATCCAATAACAGCGAGGGTATCCATGGATCCTTAAAAAGTTTTAAAAATGGTCTTAAATTCAATGATGTAAATAAAAAGGGCACATTAAACATTAAAACATCTCAAAAATCGAATGTGAAACGTCTGACATCAATAAAAAAAAATGCTTGATTTGAATGCGACTGAATCAACAATAATTTAGGAATCCATTCAGGCAAAGGGGCAGCAGACCCTCAACACAAAAATAAAGTGGAATAATTCTCAGTGATGAAAATCAAAGTGTTGTTAATTTCCCTTTACAGCTAAATAAATAGTTTATAAATGAAAAGTTTTATTTTACCAATTAACTTAGGTTTGAGAATGTATGACCATTGCATTTGGGTATATCTTCGTCGCAATTTCAGCATTAAATTTTCATTTGAAATGACTGGGAAAAGATATTGAAAAGCAATTAAATGTTTGGACTTAGACAGCTTTTATTGTCAATTCTGCATATGCATGTCTCATACACAGCAAATGTATAGAGGTGTGTTGGGCCTGTGATGGCCCGGCGACCTGTCCAGGGTGTCTCCCCGCCTACCGCCCAATGACTGCAGGGATAGGCTCCAGCATCCCCCGCGACCCTGACAGCAGGATAAGCGGTTCAGATATGGATGGATGGATGGATGGATGGATGGATGGATGGATGGATGGATGGATGGATGGATGGATGGATGGATGGATAGATGGATGTCACATACATACAGGGGAACGAGCTTGTGTTTTACATGGACCACAGTGCTACATAAAATCAAATAATGTGCAATAAATATTTTTAACAAAAAATACATGACTCCTCCCTATCAAGGATATGCACACCCTCATCCTTGAAAGAGTGGTCACTGGCCTGTAGATGGTGTAGACTGTGGAGTCCTGGCCTGATGTGTTAGTGCTCCTGTGTTGTGCCATCCTCTTGGCCAGCGTCTGTTTGGTTTCCCCGATGTACAAGTCACGGCAATCTTCCTGCCACTTGACAGTGTACACTATATTGCTCTGTGGGACCTGATCCTTGGGGTGGACTTTTTCTGGCGCAGCATGTTTTGGTGTTTGAAAGCAACCGAGATGCGGGGTTTGGAAAATACGCACCTCAACTGATCTGACACTCTCACCACATACGGAATCACCACTGGTTTATGCTTAGGCAGCTGTTGTCCTTCTCCTCTCTTCGATTGGCTGGTGGACTGTTTGGGAGTCTTCCTGGCTTTGACAAATGCCCAGTTAGGATAACCACACTTAACCAGGACCTGTTTAATGTGGGATTTCTCCCCTTTCCCAGCTGCTGTGTTGGTGGGGACGTTGTCAGCTTGGTGGTACAGCGTCCTGATGACTCCTAGTTTGTGCTCCAGTAGATGATGAGAGTCAAACCTTAAGTGCTGATCAGTATGTGTTGGTTTACAGTAAACATCAACAATCAAATGTCCCCCATCACCAGTTGCAATTTCCCAGTCTAGGAAGGCTAACCTGTCATTTTTCACTTCCTCCCTGGTGAACTTGATGTGGTTGTCCACAGAGTTAATGTGGTCGGTGAAATGTGCTACATCCTGAGATTTAATTTTAACCCAGGTGTCGTCCACAAATCTGAACCAATGGCTAGGTGGTGTCCCTGGATAGGACATCAGAGCCCTCTTTTCCACTTACTCCATATACAAGTTGGCCACTACAGGTCAGGCTGGGGAACCCATAGCACACCCATGCCTCTACCTATAGTACTGCCCCCTGTATGTGAAGCACGTGGACTGCAGACACAGCTTCAGGAGCAGAAACACTTGGTCAGTGTTAAGGGTGGTCCTGTTGCTAAGGGGGGTCGTTTTGTAATTTCATACAGACTACCTCCACTGCTTCATCAACAGGGAACAATGGGAAAAGAGACTTAACATCATATGAGACCATTGTCTCATCCCGCTCCATAATGATGTCCCTCACCTTATCCACAAAATCCAGTGTTCTGAATGTGATGTTCATTACTGCTTACCAACGGGTTAAGAATATATGCCAGAAACTTAGAGATGTTATAGGTCACTTTCTGGGAATTTCCTACCTGGATTATTGAGCATGCATAAAGACATGCATTGCTTGTTGTTGCGGTTTTGTTGTGTGTGATGACATCATAGATACTCTAAGCTTAGAGTGGGAATTTCCTACCTTTTGGAGACAAGAGGGGAAGAAATTTGCCTATAGGAAGAGAATTATCTTCTCTTATCTTATATAGTGCACAAAAAAGTATTCCTTTTGGCATAGGGTCCTTTCGAGTAAAGTCTCGATAAAATAAAGATGGGGCATTATTCCCTGATAGAAGAAAAAAGGGGGCAGTATTCCCTGATATAGGAGTTTGAAACTCAAAGTAATTTCTTGAGAAGAGCCAAGAGTTTTTTCCTCCGCCTAGAGCGTCTCTGTGTGAGAGACAAAGCAAGAGAGCAGCTGTTTCACCTCTGCTGAGTAAAGAAAAAAATGTCATGTTAACTCTCATACTGTTAGTTTTTATAAAAGGCAACAATACAGGTAAATGCCACAGCAAGTCAGCTGAAGGAGGCGAGCAGAAGACTGAATATCAGGGGCCAGCAAAAATCAACAGTAGAGAATGGATACAGGGAGACAGGACAGACATGGAAACGGGGAGTTAAACTAAACAATTGTTAAAGTGCAAAGAAGATGATTTGGACCTGATGCCGCCACCGCCAACAACCACACTTGTCAACCAACACAGACCAGACCCACCATTGGGAATACAACCAGACCCACCACCAATGCCATCAACTAGAGATCCAGAATTATTAATCCATACCCTAGTTTTTTCCTGCCTTGACTACTGCAATGCTCTTTTTCTCCTGTCTCAGCCAAGAAGCCCTGTCCTGCCTGCAACTCATGCAAAATGCTGCAGCCAGGATGCTAACAATACCGATCAGATCCCACATCACACTAATCCTCGCATCCCTTCACTGGCTCCCTGTAAAGTATAGAATAGACTTCAAGATACTGTCTTTATGCATGCTCAAGAATCCAGGTAAGGAAATCACAGAAAGAACTGCAGGTGTGCCCACAGTCAGTTGAGACTGAAGAGGACACTTAGATGAGTGACAAAACATTTCTCTCAATAAACATTGTGTCCAGATGAACTGATTTACCTTTCAGTGACTTCAAGATGAAAGTGAAATGAAAAGCACTTTATTTGACATTGTATTCTTACAATGAATTGTATTCTCAAAATGAATTTGTTCTCTGCATGTAATCCATCCGATTGTATAGGAGCAGGGGGCAGCTGCAGCGCCCGGGGACCAACTCCAGTTCCTCTTTCCACTGCCTTGCTCAGGGACACAGACAGGAGTATTAACCCTAACATGCACGTCTTTTTGATGGTGGGAGGAAACCAGCGCACCCAAAGGACACCCACACAGACATGGGGAGATCATGCAGACTCCACACAGAAAGGACCTGGGACGGCTTGGGGTTCAAACCCAGGACCATATTTCTGTGAGGCAACAGTGCTAACCACTGGGCCAACATGCTGCCAATACTGCTTATCACATACAAGGCCCTACATGGTCTTACCCCTTTATACATTTTTGAACTTTTGCATCCTTACTCCACCTCTAGGTCACTCAGATCTTCCAACCAGGGTCTCTTATTTATACCTGCTCCCTCCGCAAATCCAAGGGTGACTGCACTTTTGCCATCAGGGCCCTGTCCCTCTGGAACAGTCCCCCCCACCCCCCTCACTAGATCAACTGAGTCTGTAACCAGCTTTAAAACAAACTTCTCAAATCCCATCTCTACTGACTTGCCTTCCCTGTAAAGGGGGTGTAATTTATACTTTTCTGTATATAACTCTATAATGTATGTTGTTTATTTTGCTGTATCTGTATTTTGTGTAGTACTTTGTAAGTTTGTTTACTTACTTGTTTATTTACTAACCACCATTATATCCATCACTGCCAGAGGCTTATTGGACCCCTACCCAAAGCAGGGGACTACGTAGGCTTCAGTCCTACAGCAGCATGCATCCGGACGCATCAAGCGCCTGGACTATTGCACATCCTGCCAATGCTGGAGTTGCCTAACCCCTATCTAGGGGACGATGGATTCGCCATGATGTATGTCTGCGTTGGCTGGGACATGGGAAGAATGAAGACCATGACAGACTCTGCAATCAATGCAGGAAAAAACAGCAGTGGCCTTAGCAAAAAAGAATGAAGGCAAACAGGAGAAACTGGTGGGCCGCTGCAGAAGGCACAATTGTGTGCTTATCAGGCTTACGCTATAGAGCGAGGACGAGGGCGTGACGGAGAGCATGGAGGCCGCAGCCATGCTCCAAGCAGAGTAGGGACAACAGAGGATGATGGCTGCTGGGTGTGTGGGGAACCAAACTACTGGGCCGGAAACTGCCCACAGAAAAACGCAGTTGTGAGAGGGCAATGTAGGTCATGAGGAATGAGGGTGACAGACCAGCAACATGACTGGCGATGGAGGCGGACGGGGAAGGCAACCTGGTGAATACACTGACACCAACACACACACACACACACACCATGATGATTATTCAGGGTGGTTAATGCTGGAAGAAAAACAGAAGCCCAGGTCTTGTTCCTTCAAATGAAAAAGACAAAAAGCAAAAAAAAAACAAAAAACAGTTGTGTATGTATGTATTTATGTATGTGCCCCCCCATTTAGTGTATGAGAGATAGAGGGCAGTGTGTTTTAATTTTTTTTTTCAAACCTCAAGTCAGAGAAACCTTCAGAGTCAGCTAAAGCCATGCATGAGAGATGTGGCCCCGTTGCTGTAATGTATTTGAAAAAGTGGCATCAAAGTTCAAGATTTCCTCTATATGGGAGTTTTAATTTTGCCTCTCTCAGAGCTTTGAGAAAAAGAACAGCACAGCGATCTGGGGCCAAAATTTTAAAAGTTCAAGCATGTCTCTTTTAAGGATGTTAGTGATAAGTGGACGAATGAAACTGAAAGTTTGAAGTCGTGGAAGAAAGAAGCAGAAGGCAGAGAGAGAACTGAGAAAGTGTAAAAGAGTGATGCTTGAATGTGTATGACGCTTGTGAGGGAATGATTTGGGCAACGCCCAATGCTTTTTTAAAATTTTTTATTTATTTACATGAAATAACAGGTCCACACCATTTAACAACACCATTTTGTGAACATGTGGCTGAGTTGGACTTCAGACGGCCCAAAATGGCTCCTTTGAAAGTTTTGTCTCATGAGCTAATAGATCCTCTAGTCACATTAATCCAGTGATTCTCAACCCCTGAAAGTAGCAACGCCTTCTTCTACCAGCACTCATAGAGTAGACGAGACTTTTGTAGCTCCCCTAGTGGACAACAACATCAACAGGGACAATCCCTACAGGTTGCAGATGGAACTGCAGGGGAAAAAAAGCCAAAACCTATTGATCAGGATGTTGCTAAGTTCACTTTGCCAGTACATTTGATTCAAATGACAGATCAATTGGGAAATATCTGCACAAATGCTCATGTAATTTAACAGATGTTATTTCTGTTTTAAGCCTTTTTCAGTGTTTTGTGGATCTTATTTATAACTGGTTAACTAGTGTTTTTGGATCATGGATGCTGATGGGGACTGTCTTTAGCGACTGCAACAACTCAACTACTATCAGAACTTCATAGATATGTAAGCGAGTTACATGTACCGGTAACATATGACCTGCTTGCCAACAAGGGAGCAGTGCCCGGCCGTTGGATGAGCCATAATAACGTTTACCAACGGTGAGGAGGACATGAGAAGAGTCCTACTACTATTGTTATGTTATGTTACTTAAGTGTTCTTATATTAGCATGTGTATTTGTTTTCATATTCTTTATAATCAAGGGTTGTACTCTGAGTTATGATTGTATCTACCTCATTTGTTGCTTTGTCATTTCATTATTTATTAGGATTACTTAGGGTTGTGTTGTGTTTAGATGGGTTTTGGGCATTCACATAGGCTTTTTCCCAAACATCGACTCTGGGTTTTTTCATACTGTGTTTGCATTGATAGCGTAGGTTACACTTAAGTCTTTTCCTTATCTCGTGTCAAGTGTGGGATGAGATGTTTGGCCCATGTGGACATGGGGTAATTATGACTTCTCTCTGACGGGTGAGTTTATATGAAGTACGTTGATGTTAATCGGGTTTTGGTTGTCTTACAACTGACAGACAGGGCTAATGGTTATTCTGTGTGAGGTAAGATAAAAAGGGGGGAATGTGAAGGAAAACTGGCATGAAGCATCAGGAATTATCATTTATTCATTGTGTATTTATTTCTCTATGCCTGTTGGTCAAATCTGCTTTAGGGAAGAAATCTGTCCACTCGAGGACGTTCCAAAATTACCAATATTTGTTTGTTCTTTTTCTGTTTGTTGACGGAAATCCAAAAACTTTCCACACATCAGTTCTTAAATGGTCAGAAGTGGTGCTCTTCATGGCTACATCATTTTCTGCCATTTCTGATATCGTAAAGTTAGAGGCTAACGTTAGCATATTGAACATAAGATTGTGATTCAGATGCCTTGTCCACATGCACGTAGGTATTTTTGAAAACGAGGTTTTTCGTCTTTGGTTCTTGAAAAAAATGTTGTCCACACAAGCACTGTTTCAAAAACATCGCCACTCAAATGAAAACGCAAAAACCCATGCTACTTAACACACGAATGTGCTGGCAAAAGCATGCCAAACTAACAGGTGTTCGATATAATCCTACCCTAAAGCCGTGTTGGCCAATCAGAAGCCTGAAAAAAAGCCAACAAGCCAAAAACTACTTTTTCCTTATCTACATGTCAAGTTTTCCAAAGGGTCCGTTTTCAGTGACCTGGAATGCAGTTTGCATGTGGATGAAAAGCCAAAACGCACGGTACAAACTACATTTTCAAAAATGCCCATGTATGTGTGGACAAGGCATCAACCTCCAAAAACTTTTATCTTTCATCAAACATGACAAAAGCACTTCGCCACCACTGTTCCGACGGCCCATTATTCATTATCCAGGGTCACATAATCTGATGATTAATAGATTTTGGTTTAAGACTGGCAGTCACTGAACTAACAACTCCAGGGAGAGTGTGTATTTTTTTAAAAATGGGATTTCGGAGCAGTGGGCTTTTGTTTTCGGGACAAAGGGCTGTCAGACAAATGGGCGTTGAGTCTAATGGGACATTTTTGGCCAATTGGAGTTTCGGATTAATGGGCTGTTGGAAAAATGGCATGGCGCCTTCACATGTGGGTAGGCCAAGGTGAGATGGGTGAGATTCACTAACATTAGCCAATACATTTATAAATGTTTTTTAAAAATACTCATTCGAAAAGTAATTTCATCATTTGATTTGTGTTTTTTTTGTTGTTGTTTTTTTTTTTTTTTTACTATTTGATTTATATTCGACTCCCATAATTTGTTCCAACATCCCTTATAGACATGCCACTAAAAGCACCTTTTTCTCAATGGAATTACAGCAGCCCCTATGCAACACTCACTATCCTTTAAAGCAGTGTTTCCCAACCCAGTCCTCAAGGACCCCCTATACTGCAGATTTTCTTTGCAACCGTGAATAGGTACCTGTTCGTAGCTATTCAACCAACCAGCAATGAATTACGTCAGAGTTTGCACACCTTGCATAATTAAGTGCTGTGAGATGACTGGTTGAGTAAGTACAAGCAGGGCTACCTATGCAGGGTTGCAAAGAAAATCTGCAGGATAGGGGGTCCTTGAGGACTGGGTTGGGAGACACTGCTTTAAAGGACAGATTGTTTGTCCAGTACAGTAGAGTTTCCAATTTAATTTACAACAGAACATCTCCATCTTCATATATATATACATTTTCTGGTCATTTCTTTCTTGTTGTTTTAAAGTGTTTAAAGTGTTCCGGGTGTCTATCTTGCCTTTTCCCCATCTCTATATCTTTCCACACATGTGATCCACCTTCATTTTCTTTCACCCCTCGTCTGTTCTGTTATATTAGACAAGCGGGGGTGTTGTGTGTGTGTGTGTGTGTGTGTGTGTGTGTGTGTGTGTGAGAGAGCGTGACAGAGAGAGAGAGAATGAAAGAGCATTAGCACAATCACACAACTGGAAACAAAGCATCCCATAGAGACCCTTTGAGCAGAATTCTGTAGCGCCACAATAATAAAACAAAAGCTGTGGATGCATTTGATATCAAATGTGACGGTAGATGCCAGAGTGCTGAACACTCAAAATTTATTTATGCGGTACAGTGAAAATGAAATCAAACCCTCGTGTCAAAGAAACATGGTTTACTTTCCTAAAATGTGAGTGCAAATAGCCAAAGTCTTCCCTGTACTAGCTCAAACGTCCTGCTTTTGGGAACAGATGAATATTTAATCTGCCAAGTGGGAGTGTATACTTTCTCTTGTTTACTTTACAGAATATGAAAGCGTGAACTATTTTCCACTATTCAGACGCAAGCAAGATATCGGAGCAGTTAAAGGTTAAGGGTTGAACTACTTTATAGTTGACATCGGAAAAGTCTCATTTCTTTTTGGTGTGGCGTATCTGGCTAGTTCTGCTGGAAAAGCCTCGTGTCACACTCAGTCAGTTAAAATATGTAATGGAAGTAGGTTGATATTCCAACGACTGGATAATTAAATGTAAGTAAAGTGCCACCACGTAATTCATTTCGGTGGCACAGTGTAATGGCTATGGGAGTATGACCAAATCACTGTTCAGATCAGTTCTCTAGAAGTCTTGTTTTCACTTTGTATTTTGTCACCAAACCTCCTCGGATATATAGAGATTGTTTATGGCACATATAAGTGTGGCCATTTTACTTTTACTCATCTGTGAACATAACTCCTCTTTTTCCACAATACTAGTCTTTTTGAGCTACAGTTTGTATTCAGGTCAAATCCTGGCACAATTCCCAACCTGGTTCTCTCCATCTGGCCACCTAATCATCCCCCCATGTAACTGGCTCAATGATTTCTCCCTCTCCACCTCAAGCTGATGTGTGGCGCATTCTGGCGCAAAATGGCTGCTGTGCATCACCCAGGTGGGTGCTACACATTGGTGGTGGCTGAAGTGAGTGCTATATAATATATAAAAGTGCTATATAAATGTAATTTATTATTATTATTGTTATTATTATTATTATATTATAAGTCAAATTTATTTGTATAGCCCAAACTCACAAGGTAGTTCCGAAGGACTTTACAGTCAGTAAAATATACAACAATACACGATAGTATACAAATTACAACACTGTCTATCCTTGGACCCTAGACCTAAATGAGGAAAAACTACACAATAAAAACAAATGTGCTACACTATGAAGGAAAAACAAAAAGCCCCTCGGTTATCATTGTGACAGTTGACGTAAGACATTGCTGAAAACCAAAAATTACCTGTTGCCACTTTAACAATGTAATTTGGTTATATACAATATATGACAACAATACATAACAAAACCTGTTTGAGTGCCTCTTCAAATTATCTTACATAAAAACACGAAATTCCCATGTGATTGCATGTGGTTGTCATGTGTACTAAATGTACACTACAAGTTATATTACATGTAGGCACATGAACTTCAAACATTAAAACATGAAATATTCCAGAACAACACAAAGTCCACATGTATCACATATTGCCTATTAAAGCCAAAATGATAGTCCCTCTCCTACCATCATTACCTCACTTTTTCTCCAGTTAACCCTAGCAGATATTTCTCAAAACCTGTTTACATATTTTACTTGCACATCAATATCTCTTTGTTCTTTTACAAAAATATCTACATCATCTGCATAAGCAGAGAATTTAAGTGTTGCACTGTAACCAGGGAAAGCGACTCCGGACAACTCACACCTCAATTTATGCAGCAGGGGCTCAATGGCCAGAGAATACAACATTCCAGATAATGAACATCCCGGCTTAATTTCCTTCTGGACCTTAAAAGGACCACTCAAACTACTGTTAATTTTAAGTACACTCTCAATTTCACTGTACAAAACTTTGATCTTAACTATAAAACCTGGGCTGAAACTGAAAGCTTTCATAGTTTGCCACTAGTACTGGTGTTCAACCCGGTCAAAAGCCTTGTCCTGATCTATGGAAATAAGACCAACTCCCAATGAACTAGAGATGTCAAAAACATCCTTAATTAAAGTAATGTTGTCAGTGATCAGCCTACCTGGCACACAGTAGGTCTGGTCAATATGGATAACCTCCTCCATCACTTTTCTCGGTCTGTTTGCTAACACCTTAGAAAAGATCTTGTAATCAGTGCAGCTCAGGGACACCGGCCGTCAGTTCTTTATGTCTTGCAAATCCCCTTTTTTTCCAGCAAGAGAGCAATGGCGGCCCTCCTGTATTTCTGAGACAACCGCCCTTCAGTTGCACGTCCCTCAGAACAGTCAAAAATCCTCTCCAAGCAGCACCAACCAAAAAGACTTATAAAAGTCAACAGGTAAACCATCTATGCTGGGTGCCTTTGCAGGGCATCATGGATGTCTTCAGGGGACAGTTGTTCCTCAAGCTCTGCATTGTGTCTCTCCTCAATCTTTCTTAGACCATCATAGAATGATTCAGCCCCCAGCACATCCTGTTTGAATTCACTCTCATAGAAATCACCATAAAACCCTGCTGAATATTACCGAATCTCAGAAGACTCTGCAAGCTGAATACCAGTGTTAGCACGCAGAGAGCGGATGGTCTTTCTCTGCCTGTTCTTGCGCGCTGAAGAAAAAGTGAGAAGGAGCATCCATATGTGTGACATTCAGAAAGCGTGAGTGGCCCAGTGCCCCCTGTGGTGTAACACCCAGCATGTCAGCCAAAGCTGACATTTTGGATTTGAGAGTCTATATGGCCCTCAATCTCCTGTGGAATCTGCTGAATTCTGCAGTTCCACCATTTCAATCTCGACATCTCACGGAGATTTGGCTACATCACTGGTGACATTGAAAGTGTACCGCTGGGGAAAATGCTTTATCTGGCACTTGCCAATGTCCCACCACTGCTTTAAAGAACTAAAATCACACCTTCTGTTTCTGTGTTGACCCCCAAAAAAAACTTCTCTAAAGCATCTCTAAAACTGTATTCATCTAAAAAGTCTGTATTAAAATGCCAGAGAGCACTATTTGTTTTAACACTTCTCATAAAAATGGAACAATGTACAAGGGAATGACCAGAGAAACACACTGGAATTATGCTAGATTATTTTAACACATTAAAATGATGTTTAAAACAATAAAACCTATCAAGCCTTGCCATGGATAGCACATTATCTTTTGATAATGTCCATGTATACTGCCTCTGGTTTCCATAAAAAGCTCTCCAAATGTCTTATGTGGTTCCTGATGATTTCTGTCTAGTTTGTAATTTTCTGTACAGTTGAAATCCCCTCCCAGAGGTAAATACTGCTCACTGTCACATTTACTACTGATCACATCAAATAACACATCCATAAAAACCAGTCCTCTGAAGCCAAGGGTTGGAACATACACATTTATAAAAACTATTTTTATGTTTTCATATTGTGCTTTTACTTTCAGTAATCGACCTTTGACTACTTCCTCTACTTCAAGGAAACATGTCATAAAATGTTTTGAAAAAATAATTTCAGCTCCACCACTAACATTTGATGTATGACTGAGAATCTTTCTCCGGTCCCTTCCCTCTTCCATTCAGTTACGTTATCGAGGCTGCTATGCGTTTCTTGCATGAGCAAAACATTTATTTTGTTAAACTCAACCAGTTTAAACACAGCAGCTCTTTTCATGTCAGCTCTCGCTCCATTTAGGTTTAATGTGCCTAATTGCATATTACACATGAGGAGAATGGAGCCGAGCTGTGCCAAGACCGGACCTACACTAACCAAAAAGATAATAACCAAACGTTGCTTAATCATCATTTGCATTTTCTGAAGATTTCCTGTTCAGTAAATGTGTTTTCCTCCAAATCTCCTGTGTTTTTCATAAAATATTTAACCGAGTCAATAAAAAGCTGGAAGTATGGAAAGAAATGTTCCACAGAGACTGCCCTTCAAACGCTCGGTAGCCTGTTAACACTTGCTGATCTTCAGGAAAACAAAACTTCCTTTTGTGTCCACCTGCATGTGTGTGTGTGGGGTGTGGCACTTAATTCAGTCCCTGCCCTCTGTGTTCTCCTCAGGTAAAAAGGAGGGAAGCTTTTTTTTCTTCTTTTCCTTTTGAAACCTTTGTTTTTGAATTGTTCTGTTTCCCTTCTGTGGGCTTCATATTAATAGATATTTTCATCATTTCAACATCCAACAGCAAATCTTTTCCCCTTCCTCCAATACAGACTCTGTCGCTCTAACAGCAGTCCGCCCTATTTGCTCTTTGAGACCACTATTCATATCCCGCCCAGCCAATTTGCTGCACTCTTTTTTTTCTCACTGTTTTAATTTTTTTTTTGTTTTTTACTATTCATCCTCCCCTACTTGCTCATCCTGGTCACCAACTTCTACCTGCTGAAGTTCTGCGACCTTCTCATTCTGATCACCTTTTTCGACTTGCTCATCCTGCACACCGCCCTCTCCGGCCTGCTCAGTCTGCCCGTGTTCCTTATCTTTTCCAGCCTCGGTGTCATTCTCTTTCACAGCCTGATTATTTTCTCCCGTCCCTCACCCCCCCCCCTCCTCTCTGCCCTGTGCCGACTCAGCAGCACCGTCTCCAGCAGGAGATGCGCCGCTCGTGGCGGCATCGGGGGAAGACGGTGGCCCTTGAGGATCAGATCTTCCCGCTCTCCTTTCGGGGGCAAGATCTTGTTAAAATGCCCCTCTGACCCACACTCGAAACATTTCTTCATACCGGATGTTTGTCTCCTGTGCGACACTTCGTGTTTCAGGAGAGGAGACTTGTAGCAGGAAGAGACCGACACTAGCCGTCCGTGTCTTGCAAGCTCCTTCTCCAAAGCCGCATTTCTCACGAACGGGGGGAGCATTCGACACGGTGGCTGGATCAACCAGCGGCAGAACGGCAGTAAATGTGTCCTGAATCACCACACTACTTACTACAACCTGGCTGACTTTATCAGCACTGTCAAGGAAAATAACTACAGAGCTGTTCATCCTGGATGCAGACAGTGTGCTCCCATATCCACTGAGCACTCTACCACCGGGGCCTGTTTAATTGCATGCCGGCATGTCAAATTGTCAAACCCCATTCCTCCGTCTCCAACAGCGGGCATACTGCCCTGCTGGGCTGGTGGCACCACTACCAAACTAAAGAAAACAACTCCACTTAACACTACCACACACAAAAAATCAAAATAACCGAAAAAAAAAACATAAAAATGATGAGACAGATAGAAAAAAACCTCAAGTTTTAGACTCACTCACACCGAAGCAACACGCTGCTACTCCATTCATCTACTTGCACTTCTGCTTGAGAGAGAGAGAGATGGGATAAAAAAGACGGCATTCACGAACGACTCATGGTGAGGGGAAAATAAAGAGAGCCAAGGGAAGAAATAGAGACACATTCATAGGTCTAAGCAAAAACGTCAAAAGTGTCAAAATTATCTGACAAAATATTTGTATTTGTTGGTATTTCACAGCAAAAAAAAAAAAAAAACCCAAAAAAACCCCCAAAAAAAACCTGAAGCTGAGAAAAGAGAGCGAACACTGCAGGTTGGGACTATAATGGGGTAAAGGATGGATGGGTGGACGGATGGAGGGAGGGAGGTAGGGATGCTGGGAAAGCGGATAAGATGTAGTTTCATTGACATATTCCCAAGGGGGCCATTTTGCTGTAATGTGACAGCAAAAATGGCAAACATCTTTCACTTCACTGGTTCCCGTCCAGGGGAATCCAACAATACTGAAAACTGGAGAGATGTTGATGAAGAACACCTGCAAGCAAATGACTTCATCATGCCGCTGCTCAAGTGGTTGGAGTACACTTGCATGTAATCTATATTAACATTATACAGACACGTGTCACTGTGAGAGGACATTTTGCGACAACTGGTTTACAGCATCTGCAAGACACGTTGAGGTAAAAGACCAAAGCTTCCTTAATGCTGCACTGTAAACTTCTTAGCCAGCTTTGCTGACGTAGGTTAAATAGTTGAACATAGTTCATTTTATCTTAAAGTATAACATGCCATCTCTGGATTTAATAACCCATTTTATTATTTATGTTTAAATGGGTTCAATCTCAGAACCCACTGGCTATTATTTACTGACAATTTAGCTCTGGGGACAACAGCTAATATTTCGGGGCTTCCGGTGAGGTTGCTCGCTGCTCGCTCCAATTTCCTATGAAGACTTCCTCCTCCGTGCACCCGTCATTCTTTACAGTGGGACTAGCAACTTGAGGCACGTGAATGGGGTTGAAGTTGAGAGGTGACGTCTACGGCCAGATTGTTTCACAAGTGGTCGACACGAGTCAAACATTTCTCCACACAATACGCACACATCGACACTTTTTGTAGGTGTTTTAGCTCCAGACGGCATTTCAGCCAATGCCTTCCACCTCTTTCGCACCCCAAAAGGACTTTTTACTTGCATGCAACCACAGCATGTTCCTGTAGAAATCGCCGCATACTCAAACATGATTGGTCAATACCAGTCAGACCACAACGGAAACCAGAACCTCTTGTCTACAGATTATGTGGTGTGTGTATGTGCTTATATAGATGTGTGTGTGTGTATGTGTATGTATATGTATGTATGTATGTATGTATGTATGTATATCCATCCATCCATCATCCAAACCGCTTATCCTGCTCTCAGCGTCGCGGGGATGCTAGAGCCTATATATATATATATATATATATATGTGTGTGTGTGTGTGTATGTGTGTGTGTATATAGATATGTGTGTGTCTATAGATACGCGTGTGTGTACATACACACAGGGTGTTGTGATGCGTCTAGTGCAGCAGTGTGTAGTTGGAGGGAAGGTGCATGTGTTCTTCCAACCCGCTTGTGTCCTTCCTGCCCTTAGCTTGCTGCCGCTGGCTAGCCTCTGTGGCGAATAGGGAAGCATCCTAGCGTGTAAGCCTTCCCTTGCCAGTACATAGCCTCTCCTTCACCAAGACTCCTGCCAGGCCTCCCCATGGCCACATGGGTAACTGGGGTCTTGCGACCCCAGGCTAACTTGGCAGAGGATCTCGGAGCAGCAGTGGGCCCCAGAGATATGGTGTGCAGGCCCACCCTGGTGGACACACCCTGGCACCTATCAACCACTGCCCCGCTGCCTTGTGGGTGAGTCTGGAAGACATAAGGCTAAGGGAGCTCACCCCAACAGAAAAGCAAGCTGTGGCGGTACGCTTCGAGGCGGTTTCCGAAAAACAAGATTTCCGGCAGCCCCCTGCAGTTGTGTGGAGGTGCCGGTCGTCTAGGGATCCCCCTTGCCATCGGAACCATCTCCTCTACAATCAAGTCATGTGGCGTTGGGAGAAGTGCACCCCCCATGCCACTTTAAAAACCATCTCTGCTGCGCAGGTATCTTCTGCTATCTGAGTTCTCAAAGGACCCACAAATAGAAGAAGATGGTCATCATCGGACACGATGGACAACCAGCAAGCAAAAAAGCAAGTGTGTGTATATATACATATAGATATAGATAGATAGATATATATGTGTGTGTGTATTATATATGTGTGTGTGTGCATATATATATATATATATATATATATATATATATTTGCATATGCAGCCATGTATGTATGTATAGAATGTTATAGAGATTAATATGGGTTTAATATCCTCAAATATTTACAAAGTACAAATCTTTATTTCCTATTCCCCATCATAGAGAACATATGATAGTGTGACAACTATAAGAAGCTATTGTGTGTCATAATATTAATTGCTGGCATTGTGTTATTTATTCAGCTGAATAATCTGTGTCTTGACATTTTATGTTTGAAGTTATCAATAGTTTCCTATCGTCTCAACGCCACCCTGGCCGCTCCCTGAGGTCCTCGTTGGGGCCCCGGCACCCCTGTTGAGAACCAAATGGTAAATGGGCTGCATTTATACAGCGCTGCTCTAGTCTACCGACCACTCCAAGTGCTTTACAGTGTACGCCTCACATCCACCCATTCATACACTGATGGTGGAGGCTGCCATGCAAGGCGCCAACCTGCTCATCAGCAGCAGTTAGGGGTTCAGCGTCTTGCTCAAGGGTACTTCGACGCGCTCTCTGGATGACCTGGGAATTGAACCAGCGACCTTCTGATTACAAGACGACCTGCTCTAGCTCCTGAGCCATGCCGCCCCATAACCACCTCATGTTGATTATGCTCTATGCAGATCAAGTTATTTTTGCAGGAATTCATTGGCATGAACTTCGAAAGGTCCTTCTCCTGTGTTGCCTGTTGGTCAGTATGTCTATGTCTTCATGTACATCTGTCTGTCTGTCTGTCTGTCCCTGGTCCTGTGTGGGCACTGTAGACTGTGCTTCCCCATCAGCGGAGCTTTTAAAAGCTATTGTCCATCAGAGTCTCACGGTTCGTAACTACGCCTGTGTGTGTGTGTGTGTGTGTGTGTGTGTGTGTGTGTGTGTGTGTGTGTGTGTGTGTGTGTGTGTGTGTGTGTGTGTGTGTGTGTGTGTGTGTGTGTTTGTGTGTATGTGTGCATGTGCGTGTGTGTCTCAGTGAGAGTTGAAGGTCAGGTAAAGGACAGGCAAACACCATCACACCTGTCAATCAAAGAAAGAGACAAGGATAGGGTGGAAGACATACAGACAGACAGACAGACAGAGACAGAGAGAGAGAGAGAGAGAGAGAGAGAGAGAGAGAGAGAGAGAGAGAGAGAGAGACTTGATAAATTCAGAGTGTTGCCAAAGTGAATGAGGTTATAGCAGGACGTGACTAAAGGCTGGATATGGAGAAGAGAAGAAGAGAGGAGAGAAGAAGGGATGGAGGTAAAAGTGGGGTAGAGGAATGTCTGAGAACAACAAAAATCAGAGCAAGAAAGATGGGAAAGAGAAAAAGAAAAGAACACAAAACAAAAAAAAGATAAAAAGTGAAAGAGGGGCAGACAGTGAATGAATGAAGCAGTGCTGGGTTTAATGTGACTTTGCAAATATCAGCTTTCAAAAAATGGACGCCCACACAAACACAATGGAGACTGTAACCCACATTCTTCCCTCAGATCAGTGTGTGTGTGTGTGTGTTTGGTGCTTCTACCATCATCTACCTTGGCAGTTCATTAAAAAGCAGCCAAGTAGTTTGTGAGTACGAGGGAACACTGTTGGAACTAACTGCCAGTCCCAGTAGTACTTGTCTGATGGCTTGTAAAGGTTCAAACTTCCAAGCAAACTGGGGGGGGGGCAAAAACTAAAAAGAAATAAAACAACAAAACTTGATATGACTGTCAGGTTAGGCCTCTTTTGTTTTTTTTATTGGGTCCCCCCCCTTTTTTTCTCCCCAATTGCACCTGGCCAATTACCCCACTCTTCCGAGCCGCCCCGGTCGCTGCTCCACCCCCTCTGCCAATCCGGGGAGGACTGCGGACTACCACATGCCTCCTCCGATACATGTGGAGTCACCAGCCGCTTCTTTTCATCTGACAGTGAGGAGTTTCACCAGGGGGCGTAGCGCGTGGGAGGATCACGCTATTCCTCCCAGTTCCCCCTCCCCCCCAAACAGGCACTCCGACCGACAAGAGGAGGCGCTAGTGCAGCAACCAGGACACATACCCACATCCTGCTTCCCACCCGCAGACACGGCCAATCTTGTCTGTAGGGTCGCCCGACCAAGCCGGAGGTAACGCGGGGATTCAAACCGGCGATCCCCGTGTTGGTAGGTAACGGAATAGAACCCAAACCATATGTGAAATATTACTATCAATTCAGATCTTTGAACTTCACATGACTTCATTGCTGTAAACACAGAGTTTTGTTCATACCATTGAATCAGAAAGCTGTGAAATAAAAATGTCCACTGTAATACAAAATGTGCCACCTCTGGTTAAGTTGGACATAACTGTGTCGAGGGCATTAGGACACATAGAGACAGTTGTATGAATCATTTTAGCCACAAAACGTTTTTTCTATTTTTACTTCTCAACTTATTGTCCTTTGTCCTTGTGTCCTTTGTGTTAAGGCAGAGAGTCAGAGCATACATATGTCACTGTTACCAATACAAATGATAATAAAGTTGAACTTGAACAAGGTACAACAGAAGACCTCCTGTTGAGACAGATGTACAGGGAGATGTTCAGTAGATGTGTATGACCCAATTCAAGCAGAGGGGTCTTGGACACTGACAACTCTCCGTTCAAATACGTCCACAGACGATTTAAACGAACTGTCCTTAATCCACAATAATGACTCCCCGCTTGGTGCTCAGTGCTCATATCGTAGGTGGTGTCGAGTTTGTAGGTTTGCAGAACAAAAGCCACAGTGTCCTCATGAGCAGACTGCTAATTCGCCATGTAAAAACACCAGATGGGAGGAGTCAAATTCACAAGGGGTTCACACTTAAATGTCATGTGTTAGACATTTCAACAGCCCTAAAAACTGTGCTTGTTAAAACCTATTTAAACCTTTCAACTCGGCAAGGAAGGATTAAACTACCTCCTCCTCCTCTCCTCTACCAATGCATTCTCATCCCCTGCAATCTTAAACTGACACTACTGACAAAACATTGATATATTTCTGTGTGGGGTATCCTTTAGGGTTTGTATTGAGACACGGTGAGTGTTCCATAGCCTCCAATGTTAAATTCCTGACCTGATTTAGGACTATTCATGACATACAGGTTGTGTGTGTGTGTGTGTGTATATGTGTGTGTTTATTAAACGCTTACCTTCCCTATTCAGAAAGGTTGTCTCATATTTCTTCTCCATCAAGTGGGTGAAATGGGTTCTGGATGGCAGGGTGTATTCGGGGTTGAACTGGCGAATCATTTGTTCACCATCAGCCATGGAGAGTGGCCTGCTGTCAGGGACCGTCATGTTCAGTATGGACTCGGTGAGGGCGGTCGCTTGCCGCGGTGTACACGGCTGCTTCTTCTGCATGAAGCCACCCACGGTACCTTTACTCTTCTTCGGAGTCGATAAATGTGACTGAAAAAGACATGTGTCAGGCAAAAGGGGAACATTACTCTTTTAACTCTTAGAATCCTGCACGCAGGTATAGACGGGGATGTATTGGCTTTATGTTAATGTTAAAAGCCAAGACAACTCCGTCTATACATAGCTAGCTAGCTAACAAGCTAACTGTCTCACCGAGGCGCGTCCGCGTCGTCCAGCGCGCCTCCTCTTCACATTCTCCTGCATTACTGAGGCGCTCCCATGACCAGCAAGGTCCGCCTTACACATCTGGCAGGTCATCCTTCTCTTTGCCAAGTTGACGGTGAAATGCTCCCAGACTTGCCATGTCTGAGGACGCGATGGCGTTGCATTGGACGCCGCCATTTTGCTGTTTCGTTTACCTTTCGTCCTGTCGCTTCCGCTTCCGTTCCCGGTCGCTTTTGCGCATGTGCAACTCTCAGCGAGTCGCGAAGGAAGCGAGACGCCTCTCTCCTTAGCTACTTCCATTACCAGCTCCGGTGAAACGATGTTCGGTCTCACAGCGTGAAATACATGCGCGATGACGCAACCGACGAATTGTAGACAGTTAAATTCGTTGCCAAGCAATTTTGTCACCGATTTTTGTCGATTACGGCGATTAATCGTCGCACCCCTAGCCCGCGTCCCCATATGCGTTATTATTTTTCCCACCTGGATTCCGGGGAGACCCGCCCCTACTATACCTGATTGGCTAACCCTATCCCTAACCCTAACCTTAACCAACCTAACCAACGGAGCCAACGAGTACTAGCCAATCAGAGGCAGAGTTCCCGGAATGCGGGTGGGGAAAAAAACAAGGTCCCCATTTTTTGTGACTTCCGCACGGTCTACGGCAACTGCACAGGCACAATCCTAAAGGCGAACGCACGGTGCAAAAAACGCCAAACGCCGCCACAACACCCCTGCAGCCAAACACAAAGTGAGCTAATTAACACGTTTCTCTGTGCTGTTCATCAATAAGGTATTCCCCTTTTCAATCCTTACTACTAATAAATAAATAAAACTAACAAAGCATGTTGATTTTAGATACAATTTTATGATAGTGTTGCGGGACAGCTCCCTGACAGATAGTGACCGACAGACAGTCTGACTAAAGTAACGCGAGACCCTGTTAGCCAATGAGAAGAGACTTAGGAATGCGTGCGTGCTGCCTATTGTTATCCATTGCACAGCACAGCGTGGGTTAGTTGTTATAGTGGTTTACAGACTGTCACACAGTGTTAGCTTAGCATAACGTGTTAGCGATCAGACGTAACATTCCTGACTCCTACACCTCGACTGAGCTGACGCTAGACAGTGACTAACCAGCGACGACCATAATAGAACCAGTAAGAGTGATTACCAGCCCCCAGAGAGAGATCAGAGTGTGCAGCCAGTGACAGCGCGAGTGTCTGCAGAGTGAGACCATCCCAGCCAGGCTAGCCAGCGTCCGTCATCGTCTGCAGACTGCAGGAGCAGTGCAAGGTGGGTTGCTAAACCCGTAGCCTAGCCCGGCTAATTAACGCCAGAGACTGTGTTGTCGCACCATAATTCCCAGCCTCCAACTACTTAATATAAGAACATCTAAACCCAGTCCCGCGACAAGTGGTGTTCAGAAGTGGTGAAATTGGATTGCATTCTGTCTCCATACAGAATAGCGGTGCTATTGCTATTTACGTTAGCGTCCTTGCTAACTAGCAACCGGCTAATTACGTGCAGTAGCACTTTATCAAGGCCATCGTTGCATGTGATCTAGATGATGTTGGAACCTACTGAGGAGATCGAGCACGTGGAGCACGGTGCTGTAGGGGGGGGAGAGGATAGCGCTGTGGAAAGCGAAATGGAAAAGCAGATGTGTCGTCTAGCCCAAATGTTTGAGCGGTCCCTCCTTAACCAAGAAAAGCAGGAACAATCAATGGAGGAGGTGAAGTGCATGCTTAAAGGGGTACTTGTCGGGCGAGTTGTGCCACATCCCCAACCTCCCGCTGTGCAGCAATTGAGCACGGGACTCCACCCGCTCCCTAGTTCCCCGCAGCCATTCAATGGCTATCAGGAAGGCTTTGATAGTGGCCATGGAGCCAGTCATAGCATTACAACATTGGAGGTGCAGGACATGGAGTTAACTACTCCACTGGTCCCCCGTCCAGACGGACCGGATGTGAGACCCCGTGAATATGCTTTGCCCCCGGGAATGGAGAATGTCGGCCCAGTAGCGGATGGCCGCAACAGAAGTCACCATCCCAAACCCCTTGTCACCAGTACTCTAGCGGAGTGGGGTGGTAGGAGCGCCAGAGCCCGGAACGCATTTCCGGAAGGGAGTCACCATTTCCTGAGCACGCCCAGCCGGGGTGACGCCGCGCCGCCTACTGGTGGTACCGGAGGGCCGCCATCCGTCATAACAAATAGTCCAGTGGTAGGGAACGGTCGGGACCGGAGTAGTAGCTACAGGAGAGAAGTAGGACACGAAAGTGAAGTGAAGCTGCTCGCTACCTACGATGGGAAGGGCGACTGGGACTCCTTTATTGGCCCGTTTGAGAGGATGGCCCGGAAGCGGAATTGGAGCAAGGAAGTCTGCCTGGACATGCTCTACCTGCGACTGCGAGAAGGCGCTATGTCATTCGTTATGGCGCAACCGACTCCTATCCGCGAGGACTACGACAAGCTGGTGGAGCAGCTACGGCGCCGTTTCGGACGAGAAATACCCGAAAGTACTGCCCGCCGTAAACTGAGCGAGGTTCGGCAGGGGAAGGAGACTAGCCTGTCTGAATTTGGAGAGGAAGTACGGAAGCTGGTTACGCTAGCCTATCCAGGGGTCGACGTCGGACTGCAGGAGGAGTTCGCGGCCGAGGCGTTCCTGCGAGGCCTGCGCAACCAAAACATCGCCTACGAAGTCCTGGGCTCCGAACCTAAGACCCTGGCAGACGCCCTCAAGAAGGTAGAAGCCCGAGAATACGACTATCGAGCAACGCTTGGAAGGGAGAGCGAAGCTAAGGGGCGGATTCGCCGAGTGTCATGGGATGATGAGCGTAAAGGGGGAGCGCCAAACCCGACATCGACGGCCACCGGCGCGACGCAGTCCGACCTAAATGCTGACATCAAGGAGTTGAAAGCCGAGGTAGCGGCGCTGCTGCAGGAAATGCGGCGTTCCTGGAAACCGTCCCCCCCGCAGCTGACATCCGACACAGCCGAACAGAAGAAGGAGGAACGGGGCAGAACTCTAGAGCGGCCGGCGAGCAGCACTAATGGGCAGCGGCGTTACCAATCACCGAGTCCGGGCGCCACCCCTAGAGGCTCCTGTTACCAGTGTGGAGGCCAGGGCCACTTCAAACGAGACTGCACCTCCCGCTCACCGAGCCCTCACGTCAAGGAAAAGGCCGATAGCCAGCCAGCACCCCGCATAAACCGAGCAGCAGGAGATGGTCCTAGTCTGGTAGTGCCCATCACGGTCAACAAACTGGAACTCAAGTGCGTTGTGGACACCGGCGCGGAGGCGACCGTCATGTCTGAAGACACCTTCCGTCAGCTGGAGCTAGCTGGTCAGCCAAGTGTGGGGACTGCCGTCCTGAGGAACGCGGAGGAGGGGAAAGAAATGACCGAGACTCCGAAGTATAGAGTCACCATCCGCTTGGGCCGTAAGACCAAGGACTGGGACGTCTACGTCGCACCCATCCGCGACCCCTTTCTCCTGGGTCTGGACTTTATGCTAGCCGCCAGAGTCACAGTTTCGGTCGGAGGACAAGTACACGTTGATGGAGAACCGATCGGCACTGTCGTCATAGGCAGGTCGCTAGGAGAGTACACGGTTTCCAGAGTACTGCTGGAGTGCCCCTCGACTTTACCAGCGGAGAGCGAACGCGACGTCTGGGGTCTAGTGGAAGGCCCAAAGCCAGGAATTTCTGCCGTCCTGGAGCCCACTGGCCTTGCAGAAGGAGTCTCTTCAGGCAGTGTAGTAGTCGACGTTGCCAAGAGAGTCCCTGTGCGACTATGCAACTTGTCGCCCCGCGAAGTGACCCTAAGGAGAGGTGTTTGCTTGGGCGTGTTGGTTGAGGCAGAGGAAACCCCGTCCCTAGAGCCGAACCCCACGAACCCGGCGGAGAAGGAACAAGTGTCAGTGCGACGGCTGGAGTCCGCAACAGCCTTGGATCTACCAGACCATCTGTCATCCCTGTATGCAGCCGCCAGTAAGGAGCTCGAAGAGGGGCAGCAGAGAGCCCTACTGCAGCTTCTGGTCAAGCACAAGGAGGTCTTTGCAGCAGCAAACGACGACCTGGGCTGTTTTGATGCTGTCCAGCACCGCATCGACACCGGAGAGGGACGCCCAGTACGCCAGGCAGCCCGCCGCACACCGCTGGGGTTCCAGCAAGAGGAGGAACAGCACCTCCAGGAAATGCTGAAGGCTGGAGTGATAACGCCATCGACGTCTGAGTGGGCTTCACCTGTGGTCCTGGTGAGGAAGAAAGATGGAGGCGTTCGATGGTGTATCGACTACCGAAGACTCAATGAACTGACGCTGAAGGACGCGTACCCGCTTCCAAGGATTGAAGAGTGTCTGGACACCCTGGAAGGCGCAACCGTGTTCTCCACGTTAGACATGCAGAGTGGATACTGGCAAATTGGAGTCCATCCTGCTGACCGATGCAAGACGGCCTTCATTACTCGCTATGGCCTGTACGAGTACGCCCGAATGCCTTTCGGACTCTGCAACGCGCCAGGCACCTTCCAGAGGGCCATGGAGGTTGTCCTGCGCGGGTTGCAGTGGAAGAGCCTCCTCGTGTACCTAGATGACGTCATCGTCATTGGCCGCAGTGTTGAAGATGAGTTGAAGAACCTGGCCATCGTCCTCGAGCGGGTCCAAGCCAGCGGGCTCAAGCTCAAGCCCTCAAAGTGTCATCTCCTGCGCAGCGAAGTGCTTTTCCTGGGCCACATAGTGAGCGGACAGGGGATCACTCCCAACCCCGAGCTGGTGAAGGCAGTGGAAGACTGGAGTCCACCCTCCAACATCACGGAGCTCCAGGCCTTTCTTGGGCTGTGCAACTACTACCGACGCTTCGTCCGCAACTTCTCTCTCATCTGCAACCCGCTGTACGAGCTTCAGAGTAAAGGAACAGAGTTCCACTGGACCGATCGCCAGCAGGAGGCGTTCGAGGAGATGAAGAAGAGACTCACATCCACTCCGGTGCTAGCCTACCCCACCAAAGATGGCGAGTTCATCCTCGACACTGACGCCTCAAACACCTGTATAGGCGCGGTGCTCTCGCAGGTCCAAGAGGGGGAGGAAAGGGTTGTCTCCTATGCCAGCGCCCACCTCCAAAAAGTCCAACAACGGTACTGCGTAACTCGCCGGGAGTTGCTGGCCGTAGTCCGGTTCGCCAGACCAGTCCGGCCGCCTGCCTGGCTCCGGGACTCTGTTCGAGACTGATCTTGACGGACGTGACTAGTTGACTTAGGGGGTTACTAGGCTAGTCACAGGAGTCCTACTTTAATAGTGACCACCCAACCAGTTTATTTTGACGCCCTTAGTTCCGGGCCTAGTTGTGTGCCGGGTGTTTTGTCCCGGGTGTAATTCCGACTCTAGTTCCCAGAGTTATTTTATCTTTATGTTGAAGGGACTCAACAATCTAAAGGGGGGGTAGTGTTGCGGGACAGCTCCCTGACAGATAGTGACCGACAGACAGTCTGACTAAAGTAACGCGAGACCCTGTTAGCCAATGAGAAGAGACTTAGGAATGCGTGCGTGCTGCCTATTGTTATCCATTGCACAGCACAGCGTGGGTTAGTTGTTATAGTGGTTTACAGACTGTCACACAGTGTTAGCTTAGCATAACGTGTTAGCGATCAGACGTAACATTCCTGACTCCTACACCTCGACTGAGCTGACGCTAGACAGTGACTAACCAGCGACAACCATAATAGAACCAGTAAGAGTGATTACCAGCCCCCAGAGAGAGATCAGAGTGTGCAGCCAGTGACAGCGCGAGTGTCTGCAGAGTGAGACCATCCCAGCCAGGCTAGCCAGGGTCCGTCATCGTCTGCAGACTGCAGGAGCAGTGCAAGGTGGGTTGCTAAACCCGTAGCCTAGCCCGGCTAATTAACGCCAGAGACTGTGTTGTCGCACCATAATTCCCAGCCTCCAACTACTTAATATAAGAACATCTAAACCCAGTCCCGCGACAATATTTTAGAATAAAAGTAAGTCATTGCATTATCTTTTTTTATATTTAACTAAAAAACAGACATCTGATCACAAAACAAGACTAAAAAACATACCCTGTGTTCATTGTAGTGGGTCTGACTCTGCGTTGTGTAATAAACGAAGACAGGGTTTCCGGAGATGCACATCTGTGATGTGTATTTGTGTAGAGAAACATTCACAGTATGGGTTTCTTACATGCTCTCATTCGACGCCTTTCCCCAAGAAATCCCAAAACAAAGAGAACAGTCAATTCCCAATAACATTACAAAAATAATGAATATAAAATACATCAGTGCAAAGTATGAATAAATTAAACTAACATTGTATTTTCTATCAAAATAATAAACCTATGCATAAACCTACATACCTGTATTTGTGTGTTGACTACTACATAGACATCCAGGGACCCACCTGGCCCCCTTTTTCAACTCAATTGTGGGTCGCGACCTGTACTTTGAAACCACGACTTCATTTATCCAAAGTGACTTAGTGTTAGCAGGTATACTCAAGTGTGAGCCTACAGGCACAGTAATCATATCATATGCAAGAGTGGCTGTCACGTCAAGTATAATTAATGATAAGTGTCAAACGGGGTGAGCACAAGTGGAGACACTAATAATAAATGACTCAGAACACAAATTATCTGGACACAAATCAGCATCACAGTTAAGCTTCGAGGCCATCCATTAAATGAGGTAAGCCATTTTTAGGCCTTTCTTGAATGAAATAAGCCGGTCTGTAGTTCCAAACAGTCTGAAACGAGAGCTCAGCCCTTTTGAATTGGTCATACACTGCAAAAAAAAGAGACAAATTTATCAAGGTATTTTATCTTGTTTTAAGTTGTGTTGTGCTTATTTCAAGATACTGCTAGAAACTGTTTCCTACCCCACTGGCAGATGTTATTGTTGTTTCAAGAAAGTGCACTTGTTTCATGATCACAGGACTACCTTGATAAGATTGTGGGTTTTTTTTTTTTTTTTTTTTAAAGTGTAGTCGGTTACCTTCCAGACCCAATCAGGACCAACAGGAGGGTACACTTTTATTTTGGTTTGCAGGTAATGCATATCTTTAGTTAAAGGTGAAATTTGTACTTTTCTTCCAATCAACTAAGGGTTCTTGGGTCTAAAGAGAATAAATCAGTCCCGCCGGTGATTAAACACACCGAGTAGTTTGGCTGCTGTGGTCTCACGTAGTCGGGGGAGACCAGCTGTGGTGCGGTCATAAATTCCCTCTGAGAGCTCTCTTGTCATTCTGAAAGTCAGAGTCTTCTTTCCACCGGGACACTTAGAATGAGTAGGATTTGTCGGTTGAGGTTTGTTAACACAACGTTTAAAGTTGGCTCCTCCTCCTCAGCTCAACGTCACCACAAGGACACGCCCCCTGGCTGCAGTTACCAGAACACATCACTGTCTGCAGGCCAACTCCCCGTCGCTCTCCATCCCCATCCTCTCCTTCAGCGCTCGCCAGCGGGTGAAAGCCAACCCCCAGATTCCCCCCTGTTATGGGGGGACCTTTGTCCCCTTGGCGTTTCACCTCGCTATATTTGGGTCTTTGTTGGTGTTGTGTCCACCATCGTCTGAGCTTCCTCTTGGATGCGTGCTTACGATCTCGATCTGGCACCCGTCACCATGTTTTTATAGAGTCCCGCTGCCCAAAGGTTAACGCCCAGAACATCCATCCATCCATCCAATACCCGAACCTCTTATCCTGCTCTCGGGGTCACGGGGATGCTGCAGCCTATCCCAGCAGTCATTGGGTGTCAGGCGGGGAGACACCCTGGACAGGCCGCCAGGCCATCACACAGGGTCCACACACACATACACACATTCACACCTAGGAACAATTTAGTACAGCCGATTGTCTTTGGACTGTGGGAGGAAACCAGAGCCCCTGGAGGAAACCCACGGGAGAACGACCCGGGACGACCCCCAAGGTTGGACTACCACAGGGCTCGCACCCAGGACCTTCTTGCTGTGAGGCGACCACACTAACCACTGTGGTGCCACCCATGCCCAGAACATGACTTGGCTAAATGTTTGTTTTCTAGAGACATATCACTGTGACAGGTCTACTTGCTGGAGGCCGGTGTCTAGCTTATTGTGTAGTCCCCTTTACGTGAACCTTTCAAGCCCGGCCCATTCTGAACCGATACCACGCTGTGTGTGCATCCATAGAATCAGGGAAATGATTTATTTATGAAGGTGGGGGTCATGGGGCCTTGGTAGGTGGTCGAGGGATAAGGTTAAGCGCCCCTTATTTTGCTGCGCTAAAGGAGACACCCCTCCTGACGGGCTGCCCAAATGTGTCTCTGTGGCCCCTTCTTTTACTCTGGCCTGCATGTAGGGCGACCAGATGCCAACAAACCAGATGTGGGACGAGCAGTGTGTTTGTGTGAGACAATGCGGGACTCCGTAGGCCTACTGCCTATGGAGTCCAGCTTCTCTTATGATGTTTTTTTTTGACAGTCCAGTAGGTGGACACTCGAGTTGTTGATTAAAAAACACGGTGGACAGGGACTCTTATGTATGTAGCAGGCCTAAAAGAGAGGGTGGACGCGGGTGCCGTTAAACTAAAACAGCATTGTCTGTTTGCCTTTTCACTACATGTTTTGATGCTTGAAACTTGGTGTCCCCACTGTCCTTTCTAAGGACACGTTGTTTTGTTGTCTTCACAGGCAGTGGGGCCAGGGCTGCATATTTGCTTTAGTTTAAGAAAATAATGATCCCCATTGAGAGATTTCTAAAGTGGTGAGGATTATTTTATTCCTTCTTTTTTCTTCTCGGATTTCCCCCCCCTTTTTTCTCCCCAATTGTATCCGGCCAATTACCCCACTCTTCCGAGCTGTCCCGGTCGCTGCTCCACCCCCTCTGCCGATCCGGGGAGGGCTGCAGACTACCACATGCCTCCTCCCATCCATGTGGAGTCGCCAGCTGCTTCTTTTCACCTGACAGTGAGGAGTTTCACCAGGGGGACGTAGCGTGTGGGAGGATCACGCTATTCCCCCGTTCCCCCTCCCCCCGAACAGGCGCCCCGACCAACCAGAGGAGGCGCTAGTGCAGCGACCAGGACACATACCCACATCCGGCTTCCCACCCACAGTAGGGAGCAAGCCAGTGGTTACATGGAGATTCAAACCGGTGATCCCTGTGTTGGTAGGCGACGGAATAGACCACCACACCACCCGGATGCCCAATTATCTTGTTCTTAATCAGATTGCTTTTGCTGCCGCTTGAAATTCTTGAACATTTTTCCAAAATCATAGTCTAAAGATCATTAAACTAGCAGGCAAATGCTGCAGCACACCATATCAGTCGAACTGATAGCATGCTAAGATACTGATGGAGGGCTGTAATTAACCTACATTTAGAAGAGCACAATACAAATAAAATTGTTATTATTATTGTCATTATTATTATTGTTATTATTATCATTATTATTATTATTATGGGCGGCACAGTGGCGCAGCGGTTAGCGCGGTCGCCTCACAGCAAGAAGGTCCTGGGTTCGAGCCCCGGGGTAGTCCAACCTTGGGGGTCGTCCCGGGTCGTCCTCTGTGTGGAGTTTGCATGTTCTCCCCGTGTCTGTGTGGGTTTCCTCCCACAGTCCAAAGACATGTAGGTCAGGTGAATCGGCTGTACTAAATTGTCCCTAGGGTGTGAATGTGTGCGGGCCCTGTGATGGCCTGGCGGGTGGCGGCCTGTCCAGGGTGTCCCCCCGCCTGCTGCCCAATGACTGCTGGGATAGGCTCCAGCATCCCCACAACCCTGAGAAGTGGTTCGGAGAATGGATATTATTATTATTATCATTAAAATATCCTATTTAGCTACATCGAGCAAAGCTGTTTGGCCTATGATGAAGTGACGAATCGGCTGCCGAACACAACAGAAAATGTTAGCACATGGTAGCAGCACCGTTCGACGTGTGACAGGAAGTGTTACCGCTACTGGAAAATGCTATCTATGCAACTTGTTTGTTTTGTTCAAATGTATGGTGACCTTTGTACACGTAAAGGTAGTGTTATCTCTTATAAATAATGATGCCATGTAGCGCTCGCTAGCATCATTGTGAAACTTGTGAAATCAACATACATTATGTGAAACGCTCACAGACGAACTTTTGAGGCCATCAGTGATGTTAAAGAAGGAAGATGTAAGTTCTCACATAATAAAGTGAGGACGGCAGTGAGGACTGCCTCTAAAATACTCACATTTTTTTGTGTTTCATCAAGCTGAATAATGAAGTAGGGAGACTGTTAAGTTGTGTTAATTTTCTCCTCTAGCTGTTTTTACGGAAACACGAGGTTTCGGGGTGTTGGATCCGTTTTCTTATCAACCTTCGGAACCAGGTGAGGCAAAGAACCCCGTTCTAAAACAACAGAATGTATATTGTTGGCTTAGTACGGGGCTGTACAACCTTCAAGAGGCGGAGAGGCCCGACCTAAGGTGTCATACAACATTCATGCCGTTTTAGGAGGCATAAAGGGAGCAGTGCAAAAGACACGGCAAGTCCACACCCGGCTGCACAACCCATGCAGAGCATCCGGTTCTAGAAGAGAACCCTGTTTTGAACAGGGCATTCGGTCATGAACTCAATTCGCACTTTAGCTACAAGGTATCAGATCAACGTCCACGTACCAGCGGTGATGAAGAAACACAATGGCTACACACAAAGGTGCATTTTGCACTCACAGAGGGAATACGTGATTGTAAACTCCCCAGAGTCAAGATGTCACGACAAGCAAGTACAATGAAACTAATGTGCAAAACGACAAATGTTGAATAAGAAATGTTGCATTTTATACTCTGTGGCTCCATTGCAAAGCTACTTTTATTTTAGTTTCACTGACAGTGAAAGGGGCGGCACGGTGGCGCAGCGGTTAGCACGGTCGCCTCACTGCCAGAAGGTCCTGGGTTGGAGCCCCGGGGTTGTCCAGCCTTGGGGGGTCGTCCCGGGTCATCCTCTGTGTGGACTTTGCATGTTCGGTTTCCTCCCAAAGTCCAAAGACATGTAGGTCAGGTGAACCGGCCGTACTAAATTGTCCCTAGGTGTGAATGTGTGTCGGTCCTGTGATGGCCTGGCGGCCTGCCCAGGGTGTCTCCACACCTGCCGCCCAATGACTGCTGGGATAGGCTCCAGCATCCTGCGACCCCGGTTGGGTTAAGCGGCCTGGATAATGGATGGATGGATGGATGGATGGATGGATGGATGGATGGATGGATGGATGGATGACAGTAAAATGTGGCTGTACGTTTCAAAATGTTCATTGGTAAAACCTACACGTTAAAGGCTCCGCGGTGGTGTAGCGGTCTAAGCATCGGCTTTGTGTCGATGCAGTTGCCCACTGGGGACCGGGGTTCGCGCCCCGGTCCCGTCAGATCCGACTATGGCCGGACTCGATGAAGCAGCAATAATTGGCAGCGCTGTCTTGGGGAGGGGGGGCGGAGTCGGCTTGTGTTGGTCACATGAATGCATCTTTGTGTGTGTCAGAAAAAGCAGTGGTTCAGCCTGGAGTCGCCTTGTCATGGAAGTGGCGAGGCGTCTCCTTCGAGACTGCAGGCCGGAGAGATGCAGTTGGCGAACGCATGCAGTACGAGGGGGGGAGTTTGAACTAAAACAGGGAGCGATTGGTGCACTAAATTGGGAGAATAAAGGGAAAAATCAGAAATACATTTTTTTTTAAAAACTACACGTTAGTGCGATCTTTGTGTTCACTCATTGATTTAATAACTGGGACTGAAGCATTTAGCTCAATCCAGAATTGGACGATAACTACAAATACATCATGCATGTCAGACCCCCAACATAGCTGCCCGCTCTCTTTGCCGGAAAAAGTAACTTGGACAAAGTTACCGTTTAACACAAAATTTGCAAGAAGTACGAGCATCAATTTTTATTTCTTTTGTTGAAAACTGTGGCAGTTCTTAACAAAAGAATTGGGTACTCCCTCGATAGGGAGCGTCTAAATACCCGTTTGCCCCCCGCCTATTAGTAAAAGTCATGTTCACTGATATCTTTGCATTTGTCTTGTTCTCATATTTGGTATTAAGGTAATCCAAAAGTAACTTAAAGTAACCAGATTACATTACTTTAATATTGTGATACTTAGAGTAAGTTACTGAATACGTTTTTCAACAGGTAATTTGTAATTGTAACAGAATACATTTATCAAGTAACTCTCCCCACCCTGCGTACTTATAAAGTCCTGCTCTAAGTTATACACACACACCATAGACAACCACTGTGTTGCCAGTGCATGCTTCTTCTTTTTTCTGGATGAGCCAAATGATGATGAAAAGTTACTTTTTCAAATATACTCATAAGTTACTTTTTCACTCTGCAAAGACACTTGGATAAATACAGTTTGGGTCAAGGTCGTACATGGAGAATCATAAATGGTTGAAATGTTTCAAAACTCATCTGATGAATGAAACGTCAAATCCAGCTTTAGTATTTGATTTTTGCAGACAAACACCTCCCCACTAAGCCATTAGCTGTAGCCCGTCTAGCATGTATATATAGCACATATATATATAGCATGTATATATAGCATGTATATAGTATGAATGTATATATATACACACATATATACATATATACACGTATATATAGCATATACACTACCGTTCAAAAGTTTGGGATCACCCAAACAATTTCGTGTTTTCCATGAAAAGTCACACTTATTCACCACCATATGTTGTGAAATGAATAGAAAATAGAGTCAAGACATTGACAAGGTTAGAAATAATGATTTGTATTTGAAATAAGATTTTTTTTACACCAAACTTTGCTTTCGTTAAAGAATCCTCCATTTGCAGCAATTACAGCATTGCAGACCTTTGGCATTCTAGCTGTTAATTTGTTGAGGTAATCTGGAGAAATTGCACCCCACGCTTCCAGAAGCAGCTCCCACAAGTTGGATTGGTTGGATGGGCACTTCTTTGAGCAGATTGAGTTTCTGGAGCATCACATTTGTGGGGTCAATTAAACGCTCAAAATGGCCAGAAAAAGAGAACTTTCATCTGAAACTCGACAGTCTATTCTTGTTCTTAGAAATGAAGGCTATTCCATGCGAGAAATTGCTAAGAAATTGAAGATTTCCTACACCGGTGTGTACTACTCCCTTCAGAGGACAGCACAAACAGGCTCTAACAGGTACTATTTAATGAAGATGCCAGTTGGGGACCTGTGAGGCGTCTGTTTCTCAAACTAGAGACTCTAATGTACTTATCTTCTTGCTCAGTTGTGCAACGCGGCCTCCCACTTCTTTTCTACTCTGGTTAGAGCCTGTTTGTGCTGTCCTCTGAAGGGAGTAGTACACACCGGTGTAGGAAATCTCCAATTTCTTAGCAATTTCTCGCATGGAATAGCCTTCATTTCTAAGAACAAGAATAGACTGTCGAGTTTCAGATGAAAGTTCTCTTTTTCTGGCCATTTTGAGCGTTTAATTGACCCCACAAATGTGATGCTCCAGAAACTCAATCTGCTCAAAGAAGTGCCCATCCAACCAATCCAACTTGTGGGAGCTGCTTCTGGAAGCGTGGGGTGCAATTTCTCCAGATTACCTCAACAAATTAACAGCTAGAATGCCAAAGGTCTGCAATGCTGTAATTGCTGCAAATGGAGGATTCTTTGACGAAAGCAAAGTTTGATGTAAAAAAAATCTTATTTCAAATACAAATCATTATTTCTAACCTTGTCAATGTCTTGACTCTATTTTCTATTCATTTCACAACATATGGTGGTGAATAAGTGTGACTTTTCATGGAAAACACAAAATTGTTTGGGTGATCCCAAACTTTTGAACGGTAGTGTATATAGCATATATATATATATATAGCATGTATCTATAGACATGTATGCGTGTGTATATATATATATATATATATATATATATATATATATATATATATATAGCAAGTATATGTAGCATGTATATGTAAGCGTGGTGCCTGGGATATGAGAACTATTTGGTGGTTCATAACTTCAGAACTGCTCTTCTGACAAACAGGTAGAAGTTGCTGAGCTGAACACGGGCCTGGCGTTGACGACTGCCTCAGATTTGCTGCAGCGAATGACATGTTTTGTCACATGCCCTGTTTATTCCAAGCCCTCACCCAATCTCCCCCATACCCGGGAGTGCACCACCTCAGTGATGATGGATACGGCTGTCTACATGACTGACTGACTGTCTCGCTGCAGAACTGACAACCACTGTGTGTGTGTGTGTGTGTGTGTGTGTGTGTGTGTGTGTGTGTGTGTGTGTGTGTGTGTGTGTGTGTGTGTTCTTGTTCATCTATATTTATGAGGACAACTTTGAGTTTTTAACCATAAGAGTGAGGACTTTTTTATTTGCAAAGTGAGGACATTTTGGCTCTGGGGATTCTACTGTATGTGCCACTTACATACTACTAATACTACTACTACTACTACTACTACGACTATTACTACTACTTTCGGCTGCTCCCGTTAGGGGTCGCCACAGCGGATCATCTGTTTCAATCTCTTCCTGTCCACCTGCATGTCCTCCCTCACCACATCCATAAACCTCCTCTTTGGCCTTCCTCTTCTCCTCTTCCCTGGCAGCTCCATATTCAGCATCCTTCTCCCAATATACCCAGCATCTCTCCTCCACACATGTCCAAGCCACCTCAATCTTGTCTCTCTTGCTTTGTCTCCAAACCGTCCAACCTGAGCTGTCCCTCTAATATACTCGTTCCTAATCCTGTCCTTCTTCATCACTCCCAGTGAAAATCTTATCATCTTCATCTCTGTCTCCTTCAGCTCCATCTCGTCTTTTCGTCAGTGCCACTGTCTCCAAACCATATAACATAGCTGGTCTCACTACCATCTTGTAAACCTTCCCTTTAACTCTTGCTGGTACCCTTTTGTCACAAATCCCTCCTGACACTCTTCTCCACCCACTCCACCCTGCCTGCACCCTCCTCTTCACCTCTCTGCTGCACCCGCTGCATGTCCCACTTACATAGAGTCAGACAAACTTGTGGATTCTTCTTTTTATGTCTGTGATGGCGTTTGAAGGTACGTTGATCGGCAAGTCTAGCCTAGCTTAGCTCCATTGCTGGACGTCTACAAGGACCACTAGCAGCTGCTCCAAAAAGAAGGGAAATGGAGGGCGTCCAGGTGGTGTGGTGGTCTGTTCCATTGCCTACCAACACAGGGATCGCTGGTTCGAATCCCTGCGTTACCTCCGGCTTTGTCAGGCGTCCCTACAATTGGCTGAGTCTGCGGGTGGAAGCTGGATGTGGGTATGTGTCCTGGTCGCTGCAGTAGCACCTCCTCTTGTCGATAGGGGCACCTGTTAGGGGGGAGGGGGAACTGGAGGGAATAGCGTGATGCTCCCACGCGCTACGTCCCCCTGGCGAAACTCCTCACTGTCAGGTGAAAAGAAGCGGCTGGCGAATCCACATGTATGGGAGGAGGCATGTGGTAGTCTGCAGCCCTCCCCGGATCGGCAGAGGGGGTGGAAAAAGATAGAAAAAGATGCACTATCGAAAAACAGTTAGCAGTGTAATCTTATTTTTCGAATTTTGGGTGTGCTTGTCAAAATGTCAGTTGTGAAAAACCTGTTAACGCCGAGGCTGTGGGGTAATGTCAGCCGGCCTCGGAGAAGCTGTCTGTCCCGTCTTTCAGAGGATCTGCTAGTGATGCTGGTAAACACCCAGCGAGGCTCAACTCACCCTTTCACGTATATTCAAACTACACAGACATGCAGAGGGTATCCATGAGTTCGTCTGACTCTGTGTAAGAAGGACACATAGTAAACCCCCCCAAAAACCAAAGTACCCCTTTAAGGCTAGAATCCGGATTAGGATACAGTTAGGGGAAGGGTAAAGATGAAGAAAGTAGAAGTAGTTCTGATGGTTAAGGTTAAAAGCTAGGGAATGAATTTAGTCAATTAGGCATCTCGACAAGTATAGAAAAACAAGTGTGTGTTTAGTATATATATATATATATATATATATATATATATATTAGTATATATATGAGACAGAAATGGATAAAATACTGAAAGTGTGGGATGTGAGTGTGTTTAGGTGTCTGTGCTGCGGCTCGGCTGGCGGATGATGATGGATATCCATCCATTAGAGGCGAGACAGGGTGTTCTGTTGCTGCCAGCATTCAATTATGAAGGTGATGTGTTGACACAGCAAGGCATCTGCTGGTGACCCAGAACTGAAATGTCAGGTGCTGTGCTTCACCCTCGCTATGCTGAATATTTGATGAGGCTTCAGAATTTACCTTTCCAGCAATAGTCAAACAGTCGTGTCCACCGCCGCCGGGTCTGAAATGTAACCCCGGGGCTCTGGTTTCCACCTCAGCAGGAGGACATTTCTCCCCTCGAGCTCTGTCTCCCAAGCTTGGACGGGTCGCAATTCCTGTTTTGGTAAATAAGAGTGAAGAATCAAACTTGGTCTTATGTGTTCAGTTGCAAGGATCTGGCGAACCACGAATACTGGAGCAGATCTCAGGGAACACTTCACCAGGAGTCGGGAACACTTTATTTGTTAATAAAGTTAGTAAATTTGTAAATGTCGCTTGCCCCATCCCACAGCACTGCAACACAAAGACGAAAACACATATCCAAACTACAAGAGCTACAAGAACACATATATCCGAACTAACACGTAGATCCAAACTAAACACAAAAAAAAATCACTGTCCAGGGGAACGAATGTCAGCCAATTAATGTCGAAACTGCCGGCCTGCATGGGCTAGCAGTTAGCTTAGCCTGCCCCACTTCCGCATCTTGTCAGACCGGCCTTGGTGTTACCTCTTCGGGCGCAGCTCCAGGCAGGGCCATGGTCCAGGCAGGGCCATGGTGCCAGGGCCCACCAGAGACAGCAGACCAGGCTCCCTCAGCCAATCCAACGCCAGCTCTCCCAGCCAGACACCTTCGACACACCTCCCCCGCCCTCCACATGATGACACTAAAAACACCACAGCCAAGGCTAGGTGAGGCCACCGCCAGACCACCAGACCGCCCTCGGTGTTATCGGAACTGCCGATCTGCATGGGCTAGCAGTTAGCTTAGCCTGCCCCGCTTCTGTGTCCTGTCAGACCGCCCTTGGTGTTTCCTCTTCAGGCACAGCTCTGGGCAGGACTGTGGTCCCTGGGCCCACAGGACGCAGCAGACCAAGCTCTCCCAGCGGATCCTGCACCAGCTCTCCCGGCCATCAAACGAAGACACATACTTGGAGGGATGTGATCTGATTGGATGGTGCAAAACATGTGATGATACTATTGGTTGAAAAGTTACTTGCCCGCCTGCTGGGGCTTGGTGACACAATCACAGAAGCGTGGCTGTTTTAGAGGAAGTTAAGGTGATTAGATTTTGATGTAAATAATTTAAAAATTGATTTTGGGTTTTTTTTTAACACACGTTTCTGAATAGGAGTATACTAATATGACTGGAGAAATTAACTTACAAGGTTAGAAAGTCATCCATATAGCGTGTGTACCTTTGCAGCAGCAATGGAAGGATTTACGACAGTTAACCGTGACTATAATGTTCATTTTGCCAGCTCACCAGCCGCACAGTCAGACCCCCTTATGCCAAATTGCCCAACCAGAGATTGAATGCTGCTGTGTTTGTATTTTGCACTCATTTAAATGATGGATGAAGTCGTCTGACTTGAACGACTTGCGCACATGCATATTATGTTACGCATGTTTTTGTGCGTTTTGTGTGTGACTGTAAGCGTCGCCTGTATTGTGTGAACGTGCTTGTTCGTGTTGGAATAATTGGGTTTGCGTGGTCTTGCAGTGCTGAAAATGGATGGATGTGGATGTGACAGGTGTGTGTTGCTGGTGACTGATGGCTGGGTGTATTTCACAAGTCCAGACGGATCAGACACCAGAGGGGACGACGAGTTCCTGACAAGAATAATGGTCCTCTTGGTTATATCAGCATTTAGGTCATGGGATCATATTAACGGTTTGCTGTAACGCTGTTGAATTCCCCATTTAGTGATAGCTTTCAGTTGCCGTAGCACATTTGCACCCTGTGTAGCTTTACTGCATTACAGTCCTGAATATCGTAGTGTGCTGGTTACCTTGCTGACACCAGCGGTGATACCTGGTAAGTAAACTGGTGTTGGCTCACAGGAATATCCTTCACAAGTGCAGCTGAGCAAGTACACCCTCCAATTACAGACACGTATCCAAATGGCAGTTGCTTGCATAAATTAAATTAGATTAGATTAATGAATTAAATACAGTTAAATTACTGAGGATTAGTTAAATTACCTCAGTAATTTGAGGTGAATGGGAGTAAGAAAATTTGAAGACAGCGAAGGATAAGCAATGTGCTGGGAAATAAAGAGCAAGTGGAGGAAGAAAGAGATGAGAGTGTGAAAATACAGAAAGATAAAGCGGATGAAGCGATAAACCCAAGGGACGTCTTGCACAATCCACAAAGGCATTTTCTTATTTTGCAAATTTCAGCCATAATATGGAGTCAGGCAGGGCTGTAGGCTGTGACCAAGGAATCTTTCCTGTGGTGGGTAATAGTAATGTCTATCAGTACAGCGTAGGAGGAATATGCATATCAGTGCAGTATAAGCAAGGCTCGGCGCTTTCCGTTTTTGTTTTTCAAAGCCATCCAGCATGCCGAATTTCGCCACAAGAGGACACTGTTACACAACCTCACACGAACAGGAACAACTTTTGGATCCGTGGAAACATGAAATCCGGGTGAAAATCAGTTTAAACCGATCTGCTCCTTTTAAAAAAATCTGGGTATTTTTCTGTGAAAACCGGTAAAAAACGAGAACGCCGAGCTAGGGGGTGTAAGAAAATATCGATACACTCGAGTATCACGATATTATCTTTTGTGATACTGTATCGATTCTCAAAACCACTGTATCGATTTTTTATTGTTTACATGTAAAGGTTCGTGACAAACGTGTTGTGTTGTGTGTAACCCCACGACGGCTAGATAACAGGGTTGTAATCTATCGTCAGCCATTTGACTCTTCCACTCCAACCCAACAACGTAAACTGAGACAGGAAGTAGTAGCATAAGCACAAAGAACACAGGCCTACGGAATCGTGATATATCGCCTTTATTACAGTATCACAATATATCGCGATATATTGAATCGTGACCCTGTATCGTGATACGTAGCGTATCGCCAGATTCTCGCCAGTACACAGCCCTGATATTACATACCAGTACAGATAAGACAAATATGTACATATGTAATATGTACACACTGTGCTGGTATGTAATATCAGTGTACAACTCAAACGGCTCTATGGGAGGTATGTGTCAGGGTTCATAATTGAGGTTAAACTCTCACAACAGCAGAACTTCCACTTCATTAGCTCCATGTACCTTAATGATCAGCGCAGTCTCAGAGAACAGATTTGTGCAAAAACAATTTTCTCCGGTGTTATAAACTGTGATGAAGGTTGATTGCCCACAGGTACAGAGAAGTGCAGTATGTGACGCCTGAATGACCCCGAGTTGCTCAGCGATGCCCACGGTGATGTGGAGCGAGTGAGGGAGTGAGTAATGAGAGAGGGGAGAGAGAACGAGAGAGGGAGAGAAAGAGAGAGAAAGAGCAAGACAGAGAGACAGAGGGAGAGAGAGAGAGAGAGAGAGAGAGAGAGAGAGAGAGAGAGAGAGAGAGAGAGAGAAAGAAAGAGCAAGACAGAGACAGAGGGGGGGAGAGAGAGAGAGAGAGAGAGAGAGAGAGAGAGAGAGAGAGAGAGAGAGAGAGAGAGCAAGACAGAGAGACAGAGGGAGAGAGAGAGAGAGAGAGAGAGAGAGAGAGAGAGAGAGAGAGAGAGAGAGAGAGAGAGAGAGATAGAGTGAGGCAGAGAGCGAGGGAGTGAGTAATGTGAGAGAGAGAGAGAAGGAGGGAGTGAGTAATGAGAGAGAGAGCGAGGGAGCGAGTAATGAGAGAGAGACAAAGACAGAGACAGAGGGGGAGTGAGTAATGAGAGCAAGAGAGAGAGAGAGAGACGATGGAGTGAGTAATGAGAGAGAGAGAGAGAGAGAGAGAGAGAGAGAGAGAGAGAGAGAGAAGGAGGGAGTGAGTGAGTAATGAGAGAGAGAGAGAGAGAGAGAGAGAGAGAGAGAGAGAGAGAGAGAGAGAGAGAGAGAGAAGGAGGGAGTGAGTAATGAGAGAGAGAGCGAGGGAGCGAGTAATGAGAGAGAGAGACAAAGACAGAGACAGAGGGGGAGTGAGTAATGAGAGCAAGAGAGAGAGACGAGGGAGTGAGTAATGAGAGAGAGAGAGAGAGAGAGAGAGAGAGAGAGAGAGAGAGAGAGAGAGAGAGAGAGAGAAGGAGGGAGTGAGTAATGAGAGAGAGAGCGAGGGAGCGAGTAATGAGAGAGAGAGACAAAGACAGAGACAGAGGGGGAGTGAGTAATGAGAGCAAGAGAGAGAGACGAGGGAGTGAGTAATGAGAGAGAGAGAGAGAGAGAGAGAGAGAGAGAGAGAGAGAGAGAGAGAGAGAGAGAGAGAGAGAGAGAGAGAGAGAGAGAGAGAGAGAGGAGGGAGTGAGTAATGAGAGAGAGAGCGAGGGGAGCGAGTAATGAGAGAGAGAGAGAGAGAGAGAGAGAGAGAGAGAGAGAGAGAAGGAGGGAGCGAGTAATGAGAGAGAGAGAGAGAGAGAGAGAGAGAGAGAGAGAGAGAGAGAGAGAGAGAGAGAGAGAGAGAGAAGGAGGGAGTGAGTAATGAGAGAGAGAGCGAGGGAGCGAGTAATGAGAGAGAGAGACAAAGAGAGACAGAGACAGAGGGGGAGTGAGTAATGAGAGCAAGAGAGAGAGAGACGAGGGAGTGAGTAATGAGAGAGAGAGAGAGAGAGAGAGAGAGCGAATGAGAGAGAGAGACAAAGAGAGACAGAGGGGGAGTGAGTAATGAGAGCAAGAGAGAGAGAGACGAGGGAGTGAGTAATGAGAGAGAGAGAGAGAGCGAATGAGGGAGTGAGTAACGAGAGAGAGAGAGGGTGAACGAGGGAGTTAGTAATGAGAGAGAGAGAGAGCGTGAACGAGGGAGAGTAGTGAGAGAGAGAGAGAGAGAGAGAGAGAGAGAGAGAGAGGAAGAGAGAGAGAGGAATAACACATCAGGCAGACAGAGAGACACATGGTGAAAGAAAAAGGGGGTAATTGGCTCAGAGAAGGAAAAGGAGAAAGAGAGAGAGAGGATCAATCAGCCACCTCAACCTAGTTATAACTACCTGAAGGAGTGTTTGTGGCGGTTTGATGTGTGTGTGTGTGTGTGTGTGTGTGTGTGTGTGTGCTTTGATTCGTTCCAGCCTGTTTGACTGTTACATTTTGAGGTGACCATAGTTTCTCGTCACTGATTGGAAGGCACCTGCTCAGTCCTTAGTCTTGCTCTCTCTCTCTCTCTCTCTCTCTCTCTCTCTCTCTCTCTCTCTCTCTCTCTCTCTCTCTCTCTCTCTCTCTCTCTCTCTCTCTCTCTCTCTCTCTCTCTCTCTCTCTCTCTCTCGCTCGCTCCCCCCCCCCCTCTCACGCTCACAAACACATATTTTTTTCATGAGCTTTCCTTGGTGATGTGCCCAAAAACATCATTCAGCTTGTATGGTCTCATACGTACACATTTTCTTAACCCTACACACACACACACACACACACACACACACACACACACACACACACACACACACACACACACTCACACACACACACACGAGATTTGTTGAAAGCAAATCGTGATTGTCACACTAATGGATTGCAGCCAACCACCTGACTCAGATGTGATTAGGAAAACCAGGAGAGAAACACAGAGACAGGCAGAACTAATGGTGCGCTTGAGTGGAAAATAATGAAACGTTCAAAAAAGTTTCTGTCTCTGTGCTGGGACAGAAACAATACAAACAGATACATACTTACAAATCACACATATTTATATATATATATATATATATATATATATATATAATACAATTATATTATTTGACATAATTTTATAATATAGTTGCATAACATTAACATTATTATATTAATTAATATTGATATTTATAATGATATTATAATATCACACTACATTATCTTATATATTACATTATATTGTCTGTGATGGTCTGGTGGCCTGTCCGGGGTGTCTCCCCGCCTGCCGCCCAGTGGCTGCTGGGATAGGCCCCAGCATCCCCGCGACCCTGAGAGCAGGATAAGTGGTTTGGATGATGGATGAAGGGACATTATATTGTGTTATATTATATTACATTAAGATTATTCCTGGGGATATAAGGATATTCCTGAAGATTGTGGTGCTGTTATTCTGTGTAAGTACATTCAGAGCCAAAGTCAGATTCCTTGTATGTTTAAGCATACTTAGTTAACCAATAAGGATGATTCTGATTCTGATTCCGATTCTGATTCTGATAAGTGCTTACAATGTAAGATGACTTTTCAGCACTAAAGCAATAAAGAGTAATATGTGCTAGTGCCTCTCAATGTGTCTGTGCCAATAGAAACTACACTAGAAATATGAAACCTCACCAAACTCCACTGCACACAGACATGAGCTAACCCTCCATTCCAAGATGTCGAGCTGGGTGTAGGCCAACTATCCATCCATCCACCCATTATCCAAACTGCCGAGGTGGTAGAAATTTCCCCTACATGGCATGAGGGAACTAATTGGAAAATATCCATAAGTAATGTTGCACTTGAGATCAAATCTTTTTTAAGTTAAACTAGGCTTTTTTTTAAATATGTGCATTCAAACTAGTCGGTCGCTCTCCTTTGGCTGCTTGCACATATGAGGGCCCCAAAAACTACTGCAGAGAAAAAAAACAAAACACCTTGTTGCGAAAATAAAAAACAACACAATGGGCTCCTTTAATGGGCAGATGGGCAGATCCCAGAGAGAGATATAGAGAGTGAGAGAGAGAGGGAGAGAGAGAGAGAGAGAGTGATGTTGTGTTTCAATCTTCATTACGCTCTGTTAGTTACACCACCCACTCTGCACAAAACACCTGCTGTGGGTATGGGTTTTGGTGAATGCCTATGTGTCCATTGTTATTGTGCAAGTGTGTGTTTGTTTGCAACTGAGAGAACCGCACTGCAGTTCTAGGTGTGCGGGTATCTCCGTTTCCTCTGCGTGGGTACATGCATGCGTGTACTAACATGTTTGCATGTGTAAATGAGGATGTAAAAGCGTGCGCAAATATGCTTGTGTGTTTGTTGACAAATGGAAGCAAGGCAACCCAGATGAGACTGAAAAACTATTGCGTCGTAAAACTAGACTGCTGGTGCCCCTCACGGGGTAATAAATGTCCAGTCTGTTCTAATTGCATGGTTTTACCCTCCTCTGTTCTGCCCTCTGATGGCCTTCTGGTTGTGTTGTTTACTGGCCTCGCCTGGCTGGGCAGCAATTAACTTCAACTTTGCTTTTACTACTCTGTCCTGTTTAATCTTTCTTTCTGGTTTGATTTTTGCTATTCAAATCTGTCTTTATTCAGAATACATTTCCTTTATTGTATTGTATTGTATTCTGTTCTGTTCTGTTTGGTTCTGGGGTTTATCTGTTGTAGTTTATGCATGCTGCACGGTGTCATGGTTTGCAGCAATGAGGTCAGTCTGGTTTGAATCCAGAGACATCTGGAAGGGGGAAAGGTGAACGCAAGCTCACTGGAGAACGTCCAACAACAAAATAACCTGCTGCTTTGGAAGGATGTCCACTTTCCCCATCCAAGTTCATCACCTTGAGAACTTGTGTCATTCCTTAGAGTGGCACACCAGTAGATTACTTATTTAATTATTTATTTGATTTAACCTATCATCATTAAATTCATTTCAAGCTCCAAGCTTTAAGATTCGTTATTTGTTAGGCTATTTGTTACGGCTCCATCACTATCTCTACTCTAATACCTAAACCTTATACCTGATCTTGGTCATCTCTAATCTAATAGCGGAATTTAACCATCTCTAATCACATAGCAGCAAAACAGATGATCTGAGCAGATGTCTTCTTCCTTATTGATCAATATGCTAAAATAAAAATAAATCACAGTCATGTGACAGAACGTGACTTGTAGTCATGCGAGGTCAGGCGTATAGAATTAGATGTGTGTGTTCTCAACACAAAGTGACACTTGTGTCTAGCATCATGACACCGGTTGACATGCGTTTCATGCATGTGACATAAGGTAGATCAATGTATTTTGGGAAATGCAAAATAGTTGTACATGAATGTTTTGTCTGGGAGACTGTTGTATTTGTAACATAAGCTAAGAGAGTAGTTTGAACACAAGGGGTTGGTTGTTGTTGTTTTTGTTTTTTTTTTTCTTTCTCAAAGTACACCGGTTTTCAGGGAGACCCATAACAACAATCAAATATGTTCTTAGTATCCGGAAAGGCTCTCTGGAGAGTCTGTTGACAGGAACAATTACAGGGCTGAACACTGAAGCAACGCCTGAAAACCCAGACATGAAAACTCGACCTCCCTATGTTCTGATCCCGACCCCAGTTTATTTTAGTCTTTATCATGAGCTACAAGTTCTGATGCAACTCCAGAAGATGTGAAGTAAACTTCTCAAAACGGTTTAACAAGAGGGAAAGGAATAGACCCTCAACAATGTTGGCTTTGTTGAACTATATCATGAATAACTGGTCTGTACATGATTGATTGATTGATAGATAGATAGATAGATAGATAGATAGATAGATAGATAGATAGATAGATAGATAGATAGATAGATAGATAGATAGATAGATAGATAGATAGATAGATAGATAGATAGATAGATAGATAGATAGATAGATAGATAGATAGATAGATAGATAGATAGATAGATACATACATACATAGATACATACATACATAGATACATACATAGATAGAAACAAATAGGATGTCTTTACATCAGCAGCATTTCTAATGTGATTCTTTTACTATTTATCCATTTATTTATTCAGTTATTATTTTGGCATTCTCAGTTTTCCAGACAACTGTACCACACAGCTGACTCCTGGTCTCCTTTGTGCAAAATTAAAGTTCTCATCTTTCTTCTGTATGCTCTATGTGCTTCTGTATGCTCTATGTGCTCTGACTTTGTATGCTCTATGTGCTCTTCTGTATGCTCTATGTGCTTCAGTATGCTCTATGTGCTCCTACTTTTAAGAATAAATCTCACACCCAACGGTGTCCAAGTAGCGTCGTGGTCTATTCCGTTGCCTACCAACACGAAGATCACCGGTTCGAACCCCTATGGTACCAACGGCTTGGTCGGGCGTCCCTACAGACACAATTACCCGTGTCTGTGGGTGGGAGGCCGGATGTGGGTATGTGTCCTGGTCGCTACACTAGCGCCTCCTCTGGTCGGTCGGAGCGTCTGATCAGGTGGGAGGGGAGACTGGGGGGAATAGCGTGATCCTCCCATGCGCTACATCAAGGTCTAATCCAACATTGAAAATTATTCTCGATTTCTTGATAGAAACCCTAATGTATGGGGCGTCCAAGTAACGTAGTGGTCTATTCCGTTGCCTACCAACACAGGGATCTGTGGATTGAATCCCCGTATTACCTCCGGCTTGGTCGGGCGTCCCTACAGACACAATTGGCCGTGTCTGTGGCTGGGAAGCCGGATGTGGGTATGTGTCCTGGTCGCTGCACTAGCGCCTCCTCTGGTCAGTGGGTGCGCCTGTTCGATGCGGAAGGGGAACTGGGGGGAGTAGCGTGATCCTCCCACGCGCTATGTCCCCCTGGTGAAACTCCTCAATGTCAGGTGAAAAGAAGCGGCTGGCGACTCCACGTGTATCGGAGAAGGCATGTGGTAGTCTGCAGCCCTCCCTGGATCGGCAGAGGGGGTGGAGCAGTGACTGGGACGGCTTGGAAGAGTGGGGTAATTGGCCAAAATTACAATTGGGGGGGATTCCCCCCCCCAAAAAAAAATAACAAATCTCACACTTCATCTGTCTCTCACAAGTCAGAGATTCATTCCTTGTAACTGGTTCACTCCTTCCTGTAAAGGCATTTTAAAACGGCAGTTTGACGACTTTTGTGCCCACTATTGTCATTTCTTCCATAAATGTTTTATGGATTATCGACTCCGGCTAATGTTCACACATGAACCCAACATGTAGAGCCGCAGGAAGGGGAGCAGGTTAGTAGGTGTGTCTGACTGAGGATAAATAAACCATCGAGTATGTGAGCTGAAACACAGCCAAAGCCATCGTCACCTTCATACAAGAAGGGTCAAAGTCTTTTCACTGCTCTGCTTTTGACGACGGTCCACTAGTTACCCTGTCCTTTGTCTTGGACGCAGTGGCTTTCATCGACCACATGCTGAAGGCTGCTGCCCAACTGGAGCCGATCAGATGTTCAATGGACACTACTGACAGAGCCAAGGATGCTACCGACAATGCCGGCCAAAACTGTTGGCGACATCCAGGATGTTATTAAACGCTCCTGCGGCAATTTGTAAGGCTGAGCTCGGCAGTACTGCTGAGGCGCTGCCAAGAGGAGTCTGTCCTGCCTCTTTATGGCTTATTATGGGTCCAGGAGTCCCTCAGTATTCAGGTAGTAATGAGCTGTGAAGTGGCAACTGTGATTAATGAAAACGGGAAAGCACCGAGGACAAACGTGCCAAAAACTGACTCGTTTGAAAGGCAATACATCTCCCCGTAGGAATCCTTAAGGGACATGAGCTGGCCCGTGCCAACCAAGCACGGCATTCCTTAACATTCAAAATAAATTAAAATCCATCCTCGGTGATGTAAGTTTGCTGATTATACATGTAGGAATAAAGCTTGCACCTTGTACCATGATCCGTACAGCTCTTACTGTACGCACATCACTGAATTTAAAATACACTTGGCTCGTATGATTCTGATGGTGTCTTTTTGAGCTGCTAAATCACAAATAAGACCTGCTTCACCAGTTTTATCAGGATACCCAGACTCCACCTTAAAACTGATGCATATAAAAACACGACTCTTCTGCCCTCAGTTACATGCCTCTACATCTGTTTCTCAACCGGGGGTCCGCGGACCCCTAGTGGTCCGTGGTGTAATTGCAAGGGGTCCGTGAAAATAAAATATCTTTAAAAAAAAGATCCTATGACATTTATAGAAATATGATTATTTTACTCAAATGTGACTGAGACCTTTATCTACCTAAACTATAAAGGGTAACAGGACTTTTTTCTCTAATTACATCTGTTTCACAAGTGTGATTTATTGTATTTTAATAAGAGATCTCGCTCCCGTTTGCATTGTTAAAAGTTACTGCATAAAAATTCTGTTGTTACATATATCTGAAAGTTACTGAACACATATTCTGTTTTGTTACATATATCTGAAAGTTACTGCATAAGAATTCTGTTTTGTTAACTATATCTAAGTTACAACTGAAAGCTTTTATTTTTGCCCCAAAGAGTGACTAAATGCTATAATGCAATTTAAAATGCAGTTTCTACTGTTTCTATCAAATTGCAACCCCCCTCCCCCAAGATCAGGTGGAGGGGTCCTCAGGGTAGATCAAAAATACGCAGGGGGTCCAGGACCCCAAAAAGGTTGAGAACCACTGGTCTACATAGCCTAGACAGCGAGCTAAACAAATGGCTCCAGTAAGTACTCAGGAGACCGTGCTGAGTTCTTCAGAGCGTTTACGGAGAAACCATATTTTGTAAGAGAAAAAATAAAGATGTTTTAACAGACTATTCTGTGTAGACATACACAAACCACACATCAAATCATTACATTCCTCTCTATAACCAATATAAGCCATTTTCTAACAGGTAAGTCAAAGATGTGACGCTAAAATAATTCTGCTACGCGAGCGGCTAACGTCTAAGGACAGGCTAGGCTACGGTAAGTTAGCGATCAGTTAGCTCATGCTACCCGAACATGTACATGCGGTATAAAAGGATGAAACTCGATTCATTTCTCTAAATAAAGCTAGAATACATAATAAAACGTCATTATCTCGCAGTGAACTTACAGATTACCCCGTGTCGAGGGCAGTAGGCGAAGGAAAAGACAGACTTACGTATCACTCCCCGTCCGCTCCGAATGCTCGAATCAAAATGGCCACCAAAACACAACTTACTTATAATGTACGTTTTCGACCACTAGGTGGGAGTATTGACCACAGAACTAGCAATAACCCCCAGCTTCCTGACACCGGTAGAGCGTTAAAGCGACCATTTGCTAAACCTATCTTAACTCCATCAATAAACGAAATAACGAATATGAAAATATGATATGAGGGACAGAATAACGCCCATAAACGATAAGCTCGTGCCGTGGAGCCCCGCCTGCTAATGCGGATTTTTGAATTTCCCCAGGAATTAACCCCTGAACACGTGCTATTGTAAACTACTAATAACACACGTTAGCCCCTAGCTAACGGGTCTGACCCTTTAGCCGAGCGGTTAGTGACGTCGCTTTGTGGTGCAGCACACGCCGTATCGAATCCCGCACCGGGCAAGAAATTAACCGGTTACGCTAGGTTTAAGTGAGGATGGTGTGGGTTTCAGACTTGCCCTATTCAAACATTTTCCTTCCCTTTCTATGAATTCGTTAACTATCTAACTTGCATTACCTCCAACCCAGACAGCAAAACTGCTGTGGCCCGGACCCGCTCCACACCCGACACTTCCATCCGGCCCACATACCGCGTGGAATGATGGCAACTTGGGCGGTCCGCTCCTGTTTGCCAGATCTGGGCCAGAACCAAGCCATAGCAATGCCACATGTGCCACATATTGCCAACGGTGGCTCATATTTGCCAAAGGTGGCCCATATCGGTTTTGTGATATTTGGGCCATATTCACCATTTACCACACGGGCCACTTCAGGGTCACATCCAGATCACATGTTGCCCAGAGCACCACAGCTTTGCCAAGAAAGGCCCACATGTGATTTGGCATATTTGGGCCATATTTGCTATTATACATGTGGGCCACTTCAGGCTCACATCCACTTTGTCAGGGCCAGAAGAAGGCCGTCAGTGCTGCATGATTGCCTGAAGTGGCCCACATCCGGATGCTGGAGCTGCTCTCCAAACTCTTGATATGAATCGAGACTTGAATCTACACAGCCAACCTTTTAATTCATTGAGTGAAAAGGCGGTAAAAAAGATTACCCAAATGTAATAGAGAATATATTAAGAGAGCATAGGAATCAACTGTTTTTTCTTCTTCTTCTCCTTCTTCTTCTTCTTCTTCTTCTTCTTCAGATTTCCAGCTCAAGCATGTGCTCGTTGACCCGTCAGTAGTCATGGCTGAGATTGAAGTAGTGGGAACACGAAGAAGAGGAGGAAAGGTAACCGAGAAAGAGGGTCGAGAGGAGAAAACAGAATATATTAAACACGGAGACGTTCACCTAAAATGTAACCGAATAGGAGCAGAGACATGAAACAGGCATATTCATATGAAATATAGACGAGGTTGGATGAAATTATTGATGTTCATGTTTATTAGATGAGGTTAAATGATGACTTCTAGGCTGGACAGCGGGGGGACTCTTATTATGAAGGCACTGCTTTTCAGGTGGAGGGATCGAATGGGACCCCTCCACTTTAAAGGACAGACACGTATCAAACCTGCCTCACGTCAGCACGTGTTCGTCCACTTTACTGTTCATATTTCACACAGCACTGTGTATTCTGGGATCCACCTACTGCACGGCACTTTAATTTGATGGGTCGACAGCTGATGGTTGCACGGTTAACTCCTTTTAAATATTTAATTTGTTGATTCCTAAAATAGTTTTCCCGTCACACACCTTTTTTTTTTAAATCTGCCATTGCTCTGAACACACACAAACTCATATTTCTAAATCTTCTATACTATCTATACTGTATATTTTCTTATGCAATTTTATGATTATATTATCTTATATTTTTATTCTTTATGGATTCTGTTCTGTTTTTGCATGTCTTAATCTGCAACGTTGAAGAAGCTCACCATGCAACTGCTCCTTGCTGTGTTATTATCATTATTATTATTATTATTATCATTACTGTGCATGTCAAGTCAGTTTTATTTGTATAGCCCAATATCACAAATTACAAATGTGCCTGAAGGAGCTTTACAGCAACACAATATCCCGTCCTTGCACCCTCGCATCGGATAAGGAACAGCTCCCTGCATGGGATAAACTGGACACAGAGGCCTGCAGACCGTTTGCTGTTTCTCACAGTCAGCCATTAAACAAACCAAACAAAACAACCCGGCTGGCTGTCCAGCTTAGCGTGAGAGTTGCCAGATTCGGTTAAATTCTGAATGGAGCGGGCCGACGGGTTGGTATTGAGTTTCACCATGTTTCATTTTTGTCTGGATTTGACAAATAATGAGCTTAAATGCATGATACAGAAATCATGTATTCATAATCCCCCCCCCCCAGTGTAATCAGCTCAAGGATTCCCCCCTCTCCACCTCAAGCTGATGTGTGGTGAGAGTTCTGCCGTGCAAAATGGCTGCCGTGCATCGCCCAGGTGGGTGGTGCACATTGGTGGTGGTTGAGGTGAGTTACCCCCTTCACTGTGAAGCACTTTGGGTGTCTGGATAAAGCACTATATAGATGTAATCCATCATTATTATTATTATTATTATTACATGCATGATGCATTACAGATATAATGCATTATAGCATGTCAGCTTTCTGATATGGGAACTGGGCGACCACCGGGGGTGGGCTTTTTAAGGGTTTTTAAGCGGATGTTTGGCAGAAGTGGGGCAGAAGTTTTATGATTTGGACTGAGCGGCAGGCAGGTGGTGCGGGTCGTGACTGTAAACTGAAAGGGCAATAAACCTGACTGTTCCAGCTGAGGCTAGGTGGTCCGGACCTTTCAACCAATCGAAACGCTTCAGTATTTAAACAGTTTATCCCAAAAAGTGCAGTCACTGCGCCATCTGCAAACCCGGTGAGCACGTGCTCATGTTGCTCGGAAACCAGGACAGGATGCACAGCTGCCTCTGTCCCGGGTATCAGCGGCCGATCCCCCTCTGCCTTGGTGGTCCGTAATTTGCCAGCGATGCTCCTTGAAAGCGCCAGACAGCATCTGCCTTGATTTCCCCTTTGTTATTGACTAAAGCCTCCCTCTGTTCTGGTGGAGGCCCCTTAGCATGGCCAGACAGATACCAGGCCTCCACTGCTCTCAGTGTTGGCATCTTGCTGATCACAGCTTTGTTGGATCATCAATGGTTAATCGTTTTAATCAACCATTTTAAAAATATGACTCCATTTTTCCATCTATGGTAACCGAAGACAAAACTCAGCCAGCACTAATAATTAACAACCTTTTAGTCCAGCGGAATACTTATCAACATGGCATCCATCCATCCATCCACTATCCAACTGCTTATCCTGCTCTCAGGGCCATGGGGATGCTGGAGCCTATCCATATTATTAACATATTTATATGATATTATATCATATGTTATATTATTAACGTAGCATCCGTCCATCCATCCATCCAATATCCTGCTCTCAGGGCCATGGTGATGCTGGAGCCTATCCATATTATTAACATATGTATATTATATTATATCACATGTTATATTATTAACATACTATTAACACAGCAAACACAAATAGATTGCTTAAATCATTACAGTGTAACTGAGATTCAGGTTTTACTCGCCAGCCACTATTAAATCCTATGGACACCTGGGCTTTCACTGGGGCTCCTGTACCACCAGCACCTGGCTTATTTTAACACGCCGGTCATCCCCCTGCATCACATTTCCATTTCATCTCAGATATTAAAGCTGCAAGGTGTGAAAAAAACTCTTCCCCTTTTTTTTTACCTGCCAGACTGACAAACCCAAACACCCAGCTGCAGGTGAAACAGAACCGGAGGTGCTGCGCCTCACCGCGGTACCAGCAACGCTTTTACATTACAGCAAGTCATTCGATTCACTCTTCATATCAAAGATGTTACTTAAAGCAGATTTAAAGGGACTTTTTAAATGTGACAATATCCAAAAATGCTTGCAGAAAGACGTTTTCATGGATTGTGAATTCATGTCAACAAACCCAACTGTCCTTCAAGCTTGTGGATTTAACCGAAACCTCTAAGTAGCAAGAGTTTGTTTCCGCACTGGATGCAGCAGACCGGGTTCCCTCAGCCGATCCAACACCAGCTCTCCCAGCCAGACACCCTCGACACACGTCCTCGCACTCCACATGACGACACCAAAAACACAGTCAACGCTAGGCGAGGCCGCAGCCAGACCGCCCTCGGCGTTATCGGAACTGCAGGTCTGCATGGGCTAGCAGTTAGCTTAGCCTGCCCCGCTTCCGTGTCCTGTCAGACCGCCCTCGGTGTTTCCTCTTCGGGCACAGCTCCGGGCAGGGCCGTGGTCCCTGGGCCCACAGGACGCGGCAGATCAGGCTCTCCCAGCCGATCCAGCTCCAGCTCTCCCAGCCGATCCAGCGCCAGCTCTCCCAGCCGATCCAGCTCCAGCTCTACCAGCCGATCCAGCTCCAGCTCTCCCAGCTCCAGCTCTCCCAGCCGATCCAGCGCCAGCTCTCCCAGCTGATCCAGCTCCAGCTCTCCCAGGCGATCCAGCTCTCCCAGCTGATCCAGCTCCAGCTCTCCCAGCTGATCCAGTGCCAGCTCTCCCAGCTGATCCAGCTCCAGCTCTCCCAGCTCCAGCTCTCCCAGCCGATCCAGCGCCAGCTCTCCCAGCCGATCCAGCGCCAGCTCTCCCAGCCGATCCAGCTCCAGCTCTCCCAGCCGATCCAGCGCCAGCTCTCCCAGCCATCAAACGAAGACACAAACTTAGAGGTAGACGTGGACAAAGACACTGCATGGACGGTACTGGGTGAGGCCGCCACAAAGGTGAATTCGCGCCGCCATCTTCCCACATGCACCGGAAGCGTAAAAATGACATCGGTACATACGGTACATATGGTATATACAGTACGGCACATCACAATTAAGTGTGGTCAGGGGCGGATCTACAGGGTGGCAAGGGGTGGCAGCTGCCACCTGTGGGACACAGTCTTGCCACCCCTTTGCCACCCCAGGAAAAAATCTCTAGATCCACCACTGAGTGTGGTACATATTGACACGATGCACGGTGCTTCTGACATGTTCTGTTGAAAAATTCAAAAGTTTGTCCGAAGCACACTCCACAAGTGTGTTGTTGACGTCGCCCGCCGTTACCGAGTTTCCCCCGACGAGAAGGACGCCTCCTTATGAGGAATATGTAATGCTGGCACTGCCACGAGAGGCCTTTTAGCCGGAGGCCAATATTCTCTAGACTTCGCTATGCGCCTCCGTAGAACAGTAAATAAATTATGGTGTCCTTGATAGTGACGGCAGACACGCGTACACACACACAAACACACACACACACACGTGCGGTTATTTCTTTTAAACCAACTGAATAATGTATAAATTATACGAACATACACAGAGGGAAAGGCACCTCTTTCAAAACACGCGAAAGGCCGTTCTCAGTCGTCACAGTGTGAAAGGTTAGATGCTGTCAAAGTCAAAGGATTACTTCTTTTAAAATAGTGATGCTGCCATTGTGTAGCTATGTTGCGTGTCCGGATGCAAGTCTGCATCCGCTTTCCTACGAAGAAACCTCCACGTGCAGTTAGTGCACCAGCATTTTGTGGGGGGGTTTTCCTCCTGCAGCTTTGCCCTCCTCCTTGCAGGCGTGTGTTACTCTGCATGAGCGCTCAGAAACCCAGTTCAGAGCCAAAAATAAAGAAAAATAAAATTTTTAAAAAGAAAGACTTGTCTTTCAGTGTGATGAATTATTAATATTCGCAAGATCGGCTGTTTGGAGATACAGTGGCCGTAGAGACGGAGAAACACCGGAGGGGGGGAGGATAGTGTGATCCTCCCACGTGCTACGTCCCCCTGGCGAAACTCCTCACTGTCAGGTGAAAAGAAGCAGCAGGTGACTCCACATGTGTGAGAGGAGGCATGGTGGTAGTCTGCAGCCCTCCCCGGAGCAGCAGAGGGGGCGGAGCAGCGACTGGGACGGCTCGGTAGAGCGGGGGTAATTGGCCGAGTACAATTTGGGGAGAAAAAGGCGGGAAAAAAGTGAGCTAATTAACAATCCTCTCGTTCATCAATGCTGCATTCCCGTTTTCAGTCTGAATGGTCAAATGAATCACACAAGTCATGGCAACAACTACTAAAGGCACAATCCTTGATTCAAATACAAACCAAAGTGTTGCCTTGCTACTTAAATACAAAACACAGGACTGGACGCTGCCGCCACTCCCAAACTGATTGACAGATCACTTAACACACGAGGACCCCCTCCAAAAAACCACGTCACCGTTCTCTCTGCTCAGTTACATTTTCAGTGGAGGAAATGACATCACACAACACAAGCGCCAAGCATTTTATCCACGAGCTTCCTGGGGGGGGGGGGGGGGAGTGGTCACTGGGGAGACGATTATGGGTAATACTTCCGGTGTTCGGCGGACACAGACGCTTGTGTGCAGCAATGCATTCTGGGATGTGTAGACGCTGTGGGAAAGACTCTGATGGCAGGACAACGCTGGTTTCAGTCAGTCTGCTGCGCTGCCCATCAGTACTGACCGTACCTGCACCCAACAGTTGATAAAATGTCCTTTAACAGCTGTGTTTACATGCACACTAATGTGCCAGTCTCATTATGGTGGTACTGCTCCCCGAATTCGTCGTGGTGTCGCTATAGAGGCAGACGCCTGGATTTTCACCCACCGTTCCCCTCTTTTGATGTGCAGCATTGTTCTTTATGTTCATATAACTACACAACATCTTATTGTCTATTTTCATTGTTATTGTATTATTTATTAATCTATTTGGTAACACTTTAGTATGGGGAACATAAAAAAACGTAATTACTAGTGAATTAGTAATGATCAAGATGTCACTTTAGTATGGGGAACATATTCTAAGTAACAAAAACTTAATTTAGAGTAATTTAACACTATGAACACTTGTAGTGTTGTGTGTTGTTATGTAAGAACAGACCATATTCATGAAGTGTTAGTAAGGGAGAATAACTCTTCTTGTGGTACTACCACCTTATAAAGGCCATACTAAGCAAAGCATATTGAGATGGTACTACTAATAAGCAATACTTCTGAGGTTATAGAGGGAAAACTCATAGTTAATGGCTTACTGGTTGTATAATAAGGCCATGCAGAATAAGGCATTAATGAGTACGTAATAATGACCAATTAAGAGCCAATATGTTGCTAATTTGCATGCTAATAAGCACCTAATTAATGGTGACTACGTTCCCCATGCTAAAGTGTTACCATTTATTTTATATTCACTTATCAGGAAACGTTTATTGTAGCCCCTCCCCCTTGTGACCCCTTTTCCTGTCCACATCACCCCCTTAAACGTTGGTCTCCCCTCACCTCTGCCTCTCCCCTGCAACGTATCCATCTCCATTAGCCCCGTTGTGTTTTGTTTACCCCTGTAATTAATTCATTTATTTATCCGTCCTTAATGTGTCTTATGTGTTCTGTTGCTGCGTCGTGTTGTTGTCGCAGCTTTGGGTCTGTAATGTTGGTTACGGAGGAGCAGATGTGGGGAAACGAGCTATTTCCCGACGAAGTTGTTTTAATTTGTTTTACGTCGATGGCAGGTTTGTTGTTTGACGTAGTTTATTTTACAGTTATTGGATTCGTGTTTGCCTCTCCCCTGCAACGTGCATGTGGAAAGAGGAGCAGATGTGGAGAAACGAGCTACTTCCCGATGAAGAGTTTTTATTTTGTTTTATGTCAATGGCAGAATACACGTTCTGGGACCATAAAAGACAGAAGTTGTCTGTCCACCTCTTCATTTCATGTCCTATAGCGGCTGTGTGTGCTGGGTGAGCAGCTCCCACAGGAACCCAGCCAGCATCCGGATGTGGGCCACTTCAGACAATGATGCAGCACTGGCGGCCTTCTTCTGGCCCTGACAAAATGGATGTGAGCCTGAAGTGGCCCACATGTATAATAGCAAATATGGCCCAAATATACCAAATTAAACGTGGCCTTTTTTGGCAAAGATGTGGTGCTCTCGACAACATGTGATCTGGATGTGACCCTGAAGTGGCCCGTGTGGTAAATGGTGAATATGGCCCAAATATCACAAAACAAATATGGCCACCTTTGGCAAATATGTGGCACATGCGGCATTGCTATGGCTTGGTTCTGGCCCAGATCTGGCAGACAGGAGCGGACCGCCCGAGTGCCATCGTCCCATACGGTATGTGGCCCGGATGAAAGTGTCGGGTGTGGGACGAGTCCGGGCCACAGCAATTTTCCTATCTGGAATGAATGGGAGTTGTGTGCGTCCATGGCTTCCTGGTACAACAATACAAGCTGATTACAACGTCAACAATTTTCAGTTGTTGTGTTGTCGGCTAGTTTTGTATTAACACCAACAATACAAATTTGGCTAGATGAAAGGGACAGAAATCCATTGCACAGGCGAAAAGATGACGTGATGGAGAGAAGCTGTGAACATTTCTGGATCATACAGAAAATATACCCAGAATCATGTGGACGCGGGTATTAGTGAAATCGCACGACCAATATCCATTGTGAACGAGATAATCAAAACATTGACATGCAGAGATAACTCCTAATAATCAGATTTCTCTGCACGTAAACGTACCTCATGACTTTGGATACCACGTTGTCCAGAGTGATTTGGAGACGACAACAACAACGGCACCTTAAATTGATGCAGCACCTTTCAAGGGACCCAAGGATGCTTCACACATACCGCTTTAATATTTCACCAAGCCACCTTTGGTTCCCAAGGCAATGTTCAGAAAGCCCCAGATCCATATGCAAACTGGAGCAATGTCACACAAAATCCCATTACAGACCCTACAGTTGTTAACAGGATGGAATGCTCCCTCCCTCCCTCCCTCTCTCTCCCTCTCTCTCTCTGCTGTTGCATGCTGGGAGAGCGTGTGAGTGCATTTGGTGAGAGCAACTGTTTCCTTCAAGTATTTTGCTAGTTTTGTGGTATGTGTTTTGCTTAATACTTTTCAGTTTATGTTGAGGTTATTATTTGTGTGTTTTAGTATAGTATTGGTCGGTGTCGGGTTTTAGGCATCATCCCTCGCTCTCTGCCACGTAGTGCAGATTCAGCCTGACCCATCTGTAATGGCGGAGGAAGTTCTCCTCGTTGTTGGTGATTTGGTTGGCCATGACAATCCGTCCTATGCTTCATGAATGAGTAAAGCGATGGTTGTGTTTCTGAAAGAGAAACACACTGTTATTCCATTGATGGTGACCTAGTGGTTGGCACTGTTTCCTCACAGCAAGAAGGTCCTGGGTTCGAACCCCAGGCCATCGCAGATCCTTTGTGTGTAGAGTTTGCATGTTCTCCCCGTGTCTGCGTGGGTTTCCTCCAGGTGCTCTGGTTTCCTCCCACCATCAAAAAGACATGCATGTTAAGGTTAACATTCCTGCCTGTGCCCCCGAGCAAGGCAATGGAAAGATGAACTGGAGTTGGTCCCTGGGCGCTGCAGCTGCCCACTGCTCCTATACAATAGGATGGGTCAAATGCAGAGAACACACTCATTGTAAGAATATAATTCGTGGTAAAAATACAGACAACATGAAGTGGCTTTCTTCTTTCTTCTGATCGAGAATGACATCTTTTTTCATGTTCACCTGCAAGTTACACCACTGGCTGCACCATCCGCCCGAGTTACCGTCCCAGATAGCAAAATCGCTGTGGCCCGGACCCGTCCCACACCTGACACCTTCATCCGGCCCACATACCGTGTGGGACGATGGCACTCGGGCGGTCCGCTCCTGTCTGCCAGATCTGGGCCAGAACCGAGCCATAGCAATGCCGCGTGTGCCACGTATTTGCCAAAGGTGGCCAATATTTGTTTTGTGATATTTGGGCCATATTCACCATTTACCACACGGGGTCACTTCAGGGTCACATCCAGATCACATGTTGCCCAGAGCACCGCATCTTTGCCAAAAAAAGGCCCACATGTGATTTGGCATATTTGGGCCATATTTGCTATTATACATGTGGGCCACTTCAGACTCACATCCATTTTGTCAGGGCCAGAAGAAGGCCATCAGTGCCGCATCATTGCCTGAAGTGGCCCACATCCGGATGCTAGCTGGGATAGCAGATGTTCCCCCGTTTCTCCTCAATGGAGTGCTAGTAGTCTTAAAACCATGGGTTTAGGGTCAGAAATGATAAACTTAAACACATACAGTCACTAAGGCGACAGGCTCTCGTGTTTTGAGATTCATCAACACAACCACCGGAGGTGTCTTTCAGGGTTAAACATGAGGAAGGGTTTTACGTGGTTTATGCTTGTACAGGTAGTATGAAGTGTTTTTAGTGGGGGGACGTGGGTCACAAGCGTCTTGCCTGTCCACATAGACGCGATAATGAGAGCACAAAAGCCAGTCAGTCAGTCAGTCAGCTGACCCCGGGGCCAGAGAAGGAGAAAAAGAGGCGCAGTCATCCAGTATGCCACATAAATGAGTTGAGGAATCTCAGACTAACTCACATAATATAGTGACAGATGACCGCCCGGCTGTTGTGAGTGCACCGCAGGTAGAGTCCAGCAGGGTTGGAGCTGTGGGTCCACTGACGGCAGAGGCAGCAAAAACCCAGTGCAGGTGAGGAGGCAGGGAGGAGACTGTGGTAGTTGAGCCATCTCTTAATGAGAGCACCAAGTGTAGATCATGATGATGACGATGAGGAGGAGGAGGAGGAGGAGGAGGAGGAGGAAATGGAATATGACTCTGAATCCGATGTTATGTCTGTAGTTTAGGGCTGGGTCTTTTAATGTTGGTGGGAGGGATGGACAGAAGAGTTTCTGAAATGGCTCAGCAGAAAGGAGTAGATGTAATATTTTTACAGGAAACACAGCGACAGCACAAATGAAGTAGAACGGGGTTTTTGGTGGAAGGGTCAGTATTTTCTTTTTTCTTTTCTTTTTTTTTCTTTAGCCATGGGACAAATTTCAGAGCAGGAGCAGCAATTTATTTTTCAGGGTGAGGTGTAAATATAATATTCAACACAGAGGTAGTGAAAGGGAGGGTTTTAAATAAATAAACAGGCTCATTTTCTGTGTTATTAATGTATAAGCTCTCAGAAAGACTGGACTTTTTTTTTAAATTGAAGGATGTATTTCAAAAATGTGATCAAAGGGACGGTGATGGGGGGATTAGAACTGCAATTGCAGAGTGACTACCAGCCCAGTTGAGATGAGGAAGGCATGCAGTGGCATGCATCCACACTGCTCTCTACAGGGCAGAGGACTGTGAAAGTGGGTGTGCTGTTTAACTTCGTCGGGGGTTATCCCAGCTGGTAAAGGCAAAGAAAGCTGCCCTGGATGCTAACATCACCTGGACGAACTCACCGCCACTGTGGGACAGATGGCACCCGGTCTGGCTCCTGGTATAGACGGGCTGCCTGTGGGTCTATCTGGGTGTTGATCTATGAGAGGTGTTGCAGAAATGTGCCCAGACAGGCCTATTACCCATCTTCTGTCACCATCCATCTCTCTCTCTCGCTCTCTCTCTGTCCTTCCTAAGAAGAGACTTGGCACTCATTAAGAACTAGAGACCTGTTAGACTCTTATGGACAGATTGCAAGCTTTTTTCCAAAGTCCTGGCCAACAGACTTAACTTTTTTTTTTTTTAGATTTGCTGGTCCACAGAGATCAGTCTTAATCTGTGCACAGACAGATCCATCGTGGATAATCTTTTTTAAAAAATTTTTTTATGAGAAATGTGTTGGATATTTGTGATTTGTATAATCTTGAAGTTGGTATTTTAACTCTGGACCAGGAGAAAGCTTTGGATCATGTTGACTATTATGTTTTTATTTTCTACTTTGAGGGAATTTGCTATTGGTATTTGGTTTTTCTCACATGGTTGGGGTTGTTATATAAGGCAGCAGGCATCATGTATGGTTAGGTAGGTAGGGGGTTAAATCATTTAGTTCCTGTTCAAAGAGGATTTAGGCAAGGCTGTCCAATCTCTGAACAACTGTACGTGCTGGCTATTGAACCGTAATAATAATAATAATAATAATAATACATTATATAACATTACATTATAGTCATTTATCCGACGCTTTTATCCAAAGCAACTTACAATAAGTGCATTTAATGTAGGAAATCAGGAGAACTACTAGTCATCAGAGGTCATAAGTGCATCTAAACAAGCATCTAAGAGCAAAACCAGTGCTAAAGTAAAAGCGCAAGAAAGAGATTTTTTTTTTAATGAGTGAATACAATAAGTGCTAAGAACAAGTAACAGGGTAGTAGTTCTTGAAGAGGTGAGTTTTCAACCTGCGCCGGGGCAGTGACTCTGCTGTCCTGACATCAATGGGGAGTTAATTCCACCACTGTGGGGCCAGGACAGAAAAGAGCGTTGACCGGGTCGATCGGCAGCAGGGGCCTCTGAGCGATGGGACAACCAGGCGTCCCGAGGCAGCAGAGTGAAGTGGTTGGGCGGGGGTGTAGGGCTTGACCATGGCCTGGAGATAGGAAGGAGCTGTTCCTTCCACTGCCCTGTAGGCTAGCACCAGAGTCTTAAACTGGATGTGAGCAGCTACTGGGAGCCAGTGTAAGGACATGAGAAGGGGAGTTGTGTGGGAGTACTTAGGGCGGTTGAACACTAGACGAGCTGCAGCTTTCTGAACAAGCTCCAGAGGTCTGATGGCCGACGCCAGGGTGCCAGCAAGGAGGGAGTTGCCGTAGTCCAACCGGGAGATAACCAGAGCCTGGATGAGCACCTGTGCCATCTCGTCGGTGAGGAATGGGTGAATCCTCCTGATGTTATAGAGGAGAAATCTGCAGGAGCGAGCAACCGATGCAACGTTTGCAGCAAACGACAGTTGTTCATCCAGGATCATACCCAGATTCCTCACAGTCCAAGTTGGCGTCACCACGGTGTTGTCAATGGTGATGGCCAGATCTCGGTGCAGACAAACTTTCCCCGGGAGGAACATCAGCTCGGTCTTGTCCAGATTGAGCTTCAGGTGATGTGTCACCATCCACTCCGAGATGTCAGTCAAGCACGCAGCAATGCGTGTCTCTACTTGTGTATCAGAGGGAGGAAAGGACAAGATCAGCTGGGTGTCATCAGCATAACAATGGTAAGAGAAGCCATGCGAGCGAATAACAGAACCCAGGGATGTCGTGTACAGGGAGAAAAGGAGAGGACCCAGAACCGAACCCTGTGGAACGCCTGTAGTCAGTCTGTGAGGCTCCGACAGAGATCTCCTCCATGTCACCTGGTAGGAGCGACCTGTCAGGTAGGATGCAAACATTGAGAGTGCAGAGCCTGTGACACCCAGCCCCTGTGACAGTATAATAATAATAATAATAATAATAATAATAAACTTTATTTGTACAGCACCTTTCATACATAAAATGCAGCTCAAAGTGCATTTTAAATAGATTTAGGCTGAAATTCATAGGGCTTTCCCTATCAGGGTTGGCACGGAGTCCCCCACTGGTGGTTTCAGCATATGCTGATGACATAAATGTTTTCATAAAAGATCAGAGTGATGAAGGAGTTTTAATTGTTAATTGTTGTTTTCGTCTGTATGAAAAGACCTCTTCTGCAAAAGTTAATTGGGAAAAGAGTGAGGCCTTGCAGATAGGTCAGTGGAGAGACAGGAATCCTGCCAGTCTCACAGGGGTCTTAGGTGGGGAAAGACAGAGATGAATATTTTAGGTGTGTTCCTAGAAACAGAGGACTTTCAAAGGCAGAATTATGATGGTGTAGTGGAGAAGGTGTGTGCCAGGCTATCTGATGGAAATGGTTGCTACCTCAGCTTTCTTAACAGGGCAGGGTTCTGGTTTTCAACAACTTGGTTGCCTCAACTCTATGGCACTGACTGATAGTCCTACCTCCACCAAGGGGCTTTACTGAGGAAATCCAGTGGGCCGTTGTGAATTTTTTTTGTCAGGTCAACACTGGATTAAGGCAGCTGCATTGTACCTACTGGTACACGAGGGAGGACAAAGCTTCATGGACATTCCATCCAGGATAATATCCTTCAGGCTCCAGGCTGCACAGACACTATTATAAAAATATTGGACTCAGATGGCAGGACACGGCTCGATTGATACTGAGGAAGGCTGGCCAACGTGGTTACGATAAGCAACTGTTCCTACTACAGCCTGAGGTTGTTGACCTTACAGGGTTGACACCCTTCTACAAATCAGTCTTGCAATCCTGACAGATTCTCAGTTTTTGCTGAGCAACTGTTATGACACCAGGGGCTCTAGTTTCCCGATGGTGCAAGGCTGGTGGTAGCGCTAACAAAGACATAGTGTGCAAAGACAGGGTGTGGGAAGATGGTGGCGTGAATTCACATTTGCGGTGGCCTCACCCAGTACATCCATGCAGTGTCTTTGTCCACGTCTTCGTTTAAGTTTGTCTTCATTTGATGGCTGGGAGAGCTGCGCTGGATCTGCTGGGGGAGCCTGGTCTGCTGCATCCTGTGGTCCCAGGGATCACGGCCCTACCTGGAGTTGAGCCCGAAGAGGTAACACCGAGGGTGGTCTGACAGAACGTGGAAGCAGGGCAGGCTAAGCTAACTGCTTGTCCATGCAGACCGGCAGTTCCGATAATACCAAGGGCAGTCTGGTTGCGGTCTTGCTTAGCCTTGATTGTGTTTTTAGAGTCATTGTGTGGAGTGCAGGGAGGTGTGTCGAAGGTGTCTGGCTGGGAGGGCTGGCGTTGGATCGGCTGAGGGAGCTTGGTCTGCTGCCTGCTGTAAGCCCAGGGACCACGACCCGGACTGGAGCTGTGCCCGAAGTGGAAACACCGAGAGCGGTCTGACGTGGAAGCAGGGCAGGCTAAGCTAACTGCGAGCCCATGCAGACCGGCAGTTCCGACAGTCATCCTGGCTGGCATTCGTTCTCCTGGACAGTGATTTTTTTTGTTTTGTTTAGATATATGTGTTAGCTTGGATATGTGTTCTTGTAGTTTTTGGATATGTGTTTGTGTCTTTGTGTTGCACTGCTGTGGGCTGGGCAAAACGATGTTTCATTTAATTTCATGTGCACAAGTGCATGAAATGAAATGACAAATAAAGTGTTTCTGATTTTGGTAGTGCCAATTTCGTTGAGCACAAGGTGGTTTTTCTCTCGCCTGGGCACGTTTGCTAATTTCTGGGCTCGCCATGACATCGCTTGCACTGAAATGGGCTCGGGGGCATGGTAGATGGTGTGTCAATCAGGTGGCACAGTGTTAGTTTCATTTCAAATAAAACCAAATATTACACCTGCATCTCCACCTTGTCAGATCACGGCTTAGCGCAGATGCAGGCCGTTATGTGGTAGTTTCCGGGTGTGCACTAACCATTGACTTATCCAAAATGACACACGCCACGTTTGTATATGTTATGTGGCCTATTTCATGAATAACTTAACTAATGACTACCGTCCTAGTGTCCTAAACCTTTTTAATCGCAAAACAAAATATCTGCATGTGTATCATTGCCTTCCAACATAAAACTGTCAATGTGCACCATTACACATGTGTTGTGTTGTTGAGGATTTGTTGTTTATTCATTTTTGAATAATTTTCTCTTATATTTGCTTTTGGCTTTCCTTCCTTTTTTTTAATACAGGCACTTTGGTTTGGATAGCATGAGTCTACTACTACTACTACTACTACTTTCGGCTGCTCCCATTAGGGGCCGCCACCACAGCGGATCATCCATTTCCATCTCTTCCTGTCCTCTGCATCTTCCTCTGTCACACCAGCCACCTGCATGTCCTCCCTCACCACATCCATAAACCTCATCTTCAGCCTTCCTCTTCTCCTCTTACCCGGCAGCTCCATATTCAGCATCCTTTTCCCAATATACCCAGCATCTCTCCTCCACACATGTCCAAACCACCTCAATCTTGCCTCTCTTGCTTTGTTTCCAAACCGTCCAACCTGAGCTGTCCCTCTAATATACTCGTTCCTAATCCTGTCCTTCTTCATCACTCCTAATGATAATCTTAGCATCTTCAACTCTGCCACCTCCAGCTCCACCTCCTGTCTTTTCATCAGTGCCACTGTCTCAGAACCATACAACATAGCTGGTCTCACTACCAGCTTGTAAACCTTCCCTTTAACTCTTGCTGGTACCCTTCTGTCACAAATCACTCCTGACACTCTTCTCCACCCACTCCACCCTGCCTGCACTCTGTTCTTCACCTCTATTCTGCACTCCCCTGTTACTTTGACCAGTTGATCCCAAGTCCTTAAACAGCTGGTTTGGATGGCATGAGTAAATTGTAAATAAAGGTCTTTTTTAAATTCAAATTCTCTCTATCACTCTCTCTCAAACTACTCCTCTCATTTTCCACCTCCTTCTCACTTCAACACCAGTTTCGCAGAAGCACGATAACGGGAGAGATTCCGTAAAGAGAAGTCATGAATTTTTCTGGACTTTGGACTTGGCGGTTGGCATAAACTGGTTTGTGACTGGATCAGGATGGCGACTCAGCTGGTGGCAGTAATGCACCAATTCGTTGTTTGCCAACCACCAATAAACACCGAGAAGAAGAAGAAGATGAAGACCCACCCCATATACACACTCGAACCCCATTAAGAAAGCATCTTGAGAAGCAGCACGACCAGCTTCCTCGACACAATGGGACGCCACTTCGGAGACTTGGCCAGGATCAGGTGCATAATTCCATACAGTTTGTCACCCTTTGACCAGAAAGCTTCCCCAACTACTTCTCCGAGGGAGTTCCCAATGTTTGCAGACGCTTCACTGCCTCTTTCTTCATAGTTGCTCTCCCAATGATCCTCGCGTGTGCAACGTACACCTGGGGCAACCATGTGACTCAGCAAAGCAAGAGGAAGAATCCCACTGACTGGGAGAATAACGTAGAAATATCAGCTACCCTTCTGACCTACCCTCTTCTGTCTTCGTTCAGCTCTGTATGTTTCACCAATAAAGACAAATATTCAACGCAGAACATTTTTTTCAACACCACCTCATTTACTCCTTCAGTCTGTTCATCTCTGCTTGGTCCATATGTGTCTTGCTGCATGCTCAGTAAGAAAGTCAAAGAAGGTTGAATCAGTTCATCTGGATACAGCGGAAGGAAAGTGTATCGTATCCAGATGAACTGATTCAAACTTCTTTGACTTGGTCCATGTAATTCCCACCTTTCCTCCTGCCTCTCCGTCTTTCTTCTACTGCCTTCTCATTCTCCCTCTGAGCCGATCTCTCCCTCCCTCCCTCCCTCTCTCTCTCTTGCTCAGTCTGTCTGTCTGTCTGTCTGTCTGTCTGTCTGTCTCTCTCACTTTCTCTGTCTCTCTCGCTCTCTCTGTCTGTCTCTCTCTCTCGCTCAGTCTGTCTGTCTGTCTGTCTGTCTGTCTGTCTGTCTGTCTCGCTCTGTCTTTCTGTCTGTCAGTCGCTCTCCCTCCCTCCCTCCCTCCCTCCCTCCCTCTCTGTTGCTCAGTCTGTCTGTCTGTCTGTCTGTCTGTCTGTCTGTCTCTCTCACTTTCTCTGTCTCTCTCGCTCTCTCTGTCTGTCTCTCTCTCTCGCTCAGTCTGTCTGTCTGTCTGTCTGTCTCTCTCGCTCTGTCTTTCTGTCTGTCTGTCGCTCTCCCTCCCTCCCTCTCTCTCTCTCGCTCTGTCTGTCTGTCTGTCTGTCTGTCTGTCTGTCTGTCTGTCTCTCTCACTTTCTCTCTTGCTCTCTTGCTCTCTCTGTCTGTATCTCTCTCTCACTCAGTCTGTCTGTCTGTCTGTCTCTCTCGCTCTGTCTTTCTGTCTGTCTGTCGCTCTCCCTCCATCCCTCTCTCTCTCCCTTTCTCTCTCTCTGTCTGTCTCTCTCACTTTCTGTCTCTGTCTTCCTGTCTGTCTCTCTCCCCCCCTCTCTCTGTCTGTCTCTCTCACTTTCTGTCTCTCTCGCTCGCTGTCTGTCTGTCTGTCTCTGTCTGTCTGTCTCTCTCTCTCTCGCTCTGTCTGTCTCTCTCACTTTCTGTCTCTGTCTTTCTGTCTGTCTCCCCCCCCTTCTCGCTTTCTCTCTCTCTGTCTGTCTCTCTCACTTTCTGTCTCTCTCGCTCGCTCGCTCGCTCTGTCTGTCTGTCTGTCTGTCTGTCTGTCTGTCTGTCTGTCTGTCTGTCTGTCTGTCTGTCTGTCTGTCTCTGTGTCGCTCTCTGTCTGTCTGTCTCGGTCCCTGTCTGTCTGTCTGTCTGTCTGTCTATCTCTCTCGCTGTGTCTGTCTGTCTGTCTATCTCTCTTGCTGTGTCTGTCTGTCTGTCTCTGTGTCGCTCTCTGTCTTTCTGTCTGTCTGTCTGTCTGTCTGTCTGTCTCTCTGTTTTGCTCAATGACAAAACCCCAGGAGTGAAAATGCTGAGTGATGCTTGAGCAATCACAGCCCATCGGTGTGTGTGTGTGTGTGTGTGTACCTGTGTGTGTGTGTGTGTGTGTGTGTGTGTGTGTGTGTGTGTGTGTGTGTGTGTGTGTGTGTGTGTGTGTGTGTGTGTGTGTGTGTGTGTGTCTCAGAGACAGGCTTGCGTGACTACCCACAATCACAAAATCAAAGTCTTTTTAGACAGCTTGTACTGGTAGCTGTGAAGATGGCTTGGCAGTTGTGGGTTTGTGGGTGTGCATGTGCGTGTGTGTGTGTGTGTGTGCGTGCGTGTGTGTGTGTGTGTGTGTGTGAGGGAGTGAGTGAGTGAGTGCACTAAGGGTCTGTCAGGAGAATTGTAGGCTTCTAAAAACGTTCCGCTCATGCCTCCCATTTCAACTAAGACCAAGGACTTACACACATAGCACATAACCACACAGGCACACATGGACACACACTCTCTGCAAAACACATAACACAGACACACACACAGACACACACACACACACACACACACACACACACACACACACACACACACACACACACACACACATATTCTTAGATGAAAAAGAAATATTGATTAAAATGGGTCCCATTGCCACAGACGTTTCAGAATGGATCCTTTGATCTGGTGGCAGATTGTGTGCGTGCGTGTGTGTGTGTGTGCGTGTGTGTGTGTGCGTATTGTGTGATTCTAAGATGGAGTTGTAGTGTTTGTGGGAACAAACGTCAACTACAACCCCGTTGTGTCAACAAACGTAGCCGAAGCGACTTTGCTTCTCTCTGCCGAGTCAACAACAACATGGCGCCGCGTTACACAACACGTCATCAACGAGCAACACCACCTCGACTTCCTTAACGAGAACGACCGCTATAGAACACAACAACAACAACGGTGGCTTGTCAAATAAGTTATACATTCCTGTGTCTGCCCACTGCAAACGTCCCCCCAGAATTCACAAGACCCGGCGTTGTCAGTCTGACGGGAGCCCGGCTGACTCTCCCGGCCCGAGACCCGAACGCCCCGGCAGGTGCTGGAAGGGACGCTTGATCTTCCCCCGGGGCCTCAGGCCCCGCCGGCGGCTTGTTGGCCGGGGGAAGGCCTCAACGTGGGGGCACAGCCAGTCTGACAGGCTGGTCCAGATCCTAGTGATCAGGTTTGAGGTGATCCCACAGAGATATGGTCAGGCTTGCCCCTTATGTCGACCATAAAGGGTCTTGTCGCCCGCCTCGAGGACTCGGAACGGGCCATCACCGGGCGGTTTGAGGGTGTTCTGGTGAGCATCATGCTGGATGAGGACATACAACATCGCCGTGGACAACACTGAATAGCTTTCTTAGATTTGAGCAAGACAGCCAGCCTTAAATAAATGAGGCGAAACCATATCTGGAATCACACTTGGCTAAGACCTCGGTTAAGACTTTAAAGTCTGTCAAAGAAGGTCGAATCAGTTCATCTGGGCACAACTTTTATTGACAGACACGTGTCATCACTCAACTAAGTGTCCTCTTCAGTCTAAACTGACTGCAGGTGTCCCCACCCTTATAAGCAATACAGTGGCATAACGAGCCACACCAACGCTCGGTTTCATATGCAAACTGCCGTGCCATGACTGATATAGTACACGTGGCCATTTCCAAAAACCGTGACTGGTTAATTGCAACACACTTCAGTACCATATAATACAGGGCCATACCCCACCCCTGCCTAGGACAGCCAGACCACCCCTCTTTGTTTCTTGTCCCGGCACACAAAGCTCTTGCTATCAGTGCTAAGCCGACCAGCAGGAAAGTGGAAGTTTGGCCTGAGGGAGCCATCTCTCGACTCCAGGACTGCTTTGAACCCACTGAATGGAGCATATTTATCCCATCAGACAGGCCCGGAGGGGTAGACTTCATCTGTCTCATCATACATTAATGTCTTTACGCGTGCTCAATAATCCAGGTAAGCAAATCACAGGAAGTCGAATCGGTTCATCTGGACACAAAGTTTATTGAGAGAGAGACGTTTCATCGCTCATCTGAGTGCCCTCTTCTGTCTCAGCCGACTGCAGGTGTCCCCACTCTGTGAAGTGGTGAAGTGGGGGGACAACCGTCCCTGAACAGCGGGGAGGAAGGGAATACATCTGTCACCATCTTACAACGCTGTGATCGCAACCCTTCCCCAACCCCCTGCGAATAGTACACATGGCCATTGAAACTAGTTAATGCTCATAGCAATTTGCATAAGAAACTGATCATTTTCCGTCATTATGCCAATGTGTTGTTTATCAGGGTGGGGGTACCTGCAGTCAGCTGAGACTGAAGAGGTCACTTAGAAGAGTGATGAGACGTTTCTCTCTCAATAAGCATGGTGTCCAGATGAACCGGTTCCACTTTCTGGGATGTCACACATGAACTACAACATGGACAACGCCACTGTTACCAAAGGATCCGAGTGTGCCCAAATGAGGAACCATGGGGGAACAGCAAAGGCAAACGGCTGCTCAGGGCAAGCGACACTTCAACCTACGGCGTCGCCAGAGCAAGCCGGAAGAGAGGTATCAGATCTGCAAAACACAACCGCAAACCACGAATAGAGGGATGTGGAAAGGCATCCGGGACATCACAGACTACAAAAGGGAAACTAACGCACATCATACACCAGCCAACAACACTGCCAACCGAGCGGTGGAACTTAACAACTTCTTTGCTTGGTTTGACAAAGATGACAGACCTTTGTTCTACACACTCCAGAGGTGCAGCAGACCCTCTGCTGCATCAACACATGGAAAGCAGCGGGGCCTGGTGGTGTACAAGGGCATGTACTCCAGGCCTGTGCTGACCAGCTAGCAGAGGTATTCGCACACATTTTCAACTTTTCTCTGTCCTTATGCACAGTCCCCGCATGCCTCAAATCCAGCACTATTGTGCCCGTTCCCCCCCAAAAAACCTGTGTTAACCTGTTCCAATGACTATCGGCCACTCGCTCTCACCCCGGTCATTTCAGAATGCTTTGAATGACTGGTATTCGCCGACATCAAAGACACTGTCCCAGCTGATCTAGACCGACACCAGTTTGCCTTTTGGGCAAATAGATCGACTGAGGACACCATCTGTGTATCTAAATACAGCCCTCTGTACACCTACGCCAGGATGCTGTTGATTACAGCTTGGCGTTTAACACCATCATACCAAACAAGCTGGTCGACAAACTCCATAAACTAGGACTAACTCTCTCCATATGCAGTTGGATACTGGACTTCCTCACCAACAGACCCCAGACTGTAAGTGCAAGCACACATCCTCCACCTTCATCCTGAGCACCGGCATCCCCCAGGGCTGTGTGCTGAGCCCCCTTCTCTTTTTTTCCAATTTTTCCCCTTTTTCTCCCCAATTTGTATCTGGCCAATTACCCTGCTCTTTTTGAGCCGTCCCGTTCGCTGCTCCACCTCCTCTCTGCCGATCTGGGGGCGCCCTGACCGACCAGAGGAGGCGCTAGTGCAGCGACCAGGACACATACCCACATCCGACTTCCACCCGCAGAAACGGCCAACTGTGTCTGTCGGGACGCCCGACCAAGCCGGAGGTAACACGGGGATTCGACCCAACGATCCCGTGTTGGTTGGCAACGGAATAGACCGCTACGCTACCCGGGCGCCCTTGAGCCCCCTTCTTTATGCACTGTTCACACATGACTGCCAGCGCATCCACAACTCAAACACTATTGCTAAGTTTATGGATGATACGACAGTCATCGGGCTCATACCAGACAATGGCGAAGCAGTATACAGGGAGGAGGTTCAGAAGCTGACAACATGGTGTCAACAACAACCTGATCTTAAAATACCAAAAAATACGAAGCAGATTATTGTGGATTCTAGGACCTCCGAGAAGATCACACACAGTCCTGTCCACATCAGCACAGAGGCTGTGGAGAGAGTCCCCAGCTCCAGGTTCCTGGGGGAGGGGTCACCATCACAGAGGACCTCTCCTGGGTTGACGATACTTCAGCAGTGGTGAGTAAGGCACAACAACGCCTTCATTTTCTGAGGAGGCTAAGGAGACCCGACCTCCCGCAAACGTTGTCAACTTTTATAGATGCTCCATAAAGAGCATCCTAACAAACGGCACGACAGCCTGGCACAGCAGCTGCACCAAAAAGCGACATAAACGTCCTCCAGCATGTTGTGGAAACAGCAGGACATCGGTGGCATCAAGCTGCCTTCACGAGAACATCGTCGCAGCTCTCGCTGTGTCGGGAGGGCTGAGAACACCATAAAAGATATTACACACCCTGGGCACCATCTGTTTCAGCCCCTCTCGTCAGGTAGGCGCTTCAGATCAATCTGCACGCGCACAAAGGGGCGGAAACGCTTCTTTCTTAAAGCTGTGGCACTAATGAACTCAGACGTCTCCTCAGCCTGACGAGCCTGCTGTGCTCCCACCATTGGGCGCGTGCAACGTTTGCAATATTTACTCACGTGCCACCTTAAAGCCGCTTCGCATCTGTCCACTGCACCTTTACTGATGATGTTTTTGCACCTCCTAAGTTGTATTTTATCATGAACTGTATTGTATTTTTTACACTGCTTGTATTTTGCACTTATATCGTTTAGTCTGGACTTTTTATTGCTGATATTTTGTATTTCTT